>NC_143436.1:117673162-117997162 GCF_987193195.1 Phasianus colchicus
CCATTTCCCTTCATACTGTTGCTACACGCCCTTATAAAAATTTCCTCCCCAGCTTTCTGGTAGGCCCTGTTCAGGTACAGAAAGGCTGGTATAAGTTGCCCCCCATAATCTTAATTTTTAACAATTGCAAAATGTATGTTTGCATTTTGAAGCTAGGTATTAGAGAAATAAAATATAAAGGTGTAAGCTGTTCAGATTCACCTGGTCTGTTTAAGACATCAGTAATGTTAACTCCAAAAAGATATTTAGATCAGTAGGTCAAAAGAAAATATCTATGTTACAGATTTCTCCACTTGTTCAGGTGACTTCTTCACCTCCTTTGGATTCTGAAAGACTTGAATTCACTGCATAACAATGACAGTTTGGGACAGATGAGGAAACAATTGCTGAAGTATTCCTGGATAAGATATTAATGAACTGACACCTCTAAGACTGCAGTTATTTTTGTATAAAAAGCCTGATGACCTCCCTGTTCATCTCAGTGCCTTAATTCTTGAACCTGACTCTCTTTTGCAGGAGGCAGAACTTTTGTTCATTTGTTTATTAAACCATGTTTTCTTTCTTGGTAGAAGAAATAGACAATATTAAGGAGAATAACACTTAGTAATGTGTTAACGCAACTGAAATGTTTGGTGCTTTCTTCATCCCAAGTTATATTCTGAGACTGTTTTGCAAGCATGTTTTTGCACTGCTACATCTACTTCTAAAAACCATGTTGCTTAACTTTAATAGCTGAGTTGAAGAAGAAATATAAAAATCATTCAGCAACTGGTGTATTGCCTGCTATTGGGCAAAAAAAAATCCATTTTTATTGTTTTAATTTTAATATATAATAAAAATTAGAAAATCATTTTTCCCACAGAGATAAGTACACTCTAAAATTGTCACTGCTAGAGTTTACTGTAGATTGTAAAGCAGACAGAGATGCCTCATTTGGTTTTAAAATGGATACACTCAATATAGCACATGTAGGGAAGAATTAACTAACTGAAGCAAAATGTTTTTCTCAACTGCTTCTCTCCCCTGGAAATCCCACTATCATACTTAAAAAAACCAAGTTAATGAGAAAGCCTCTTAGCCGGAAAAGCACTACCTCTAATCATTTCCATCTCAGCTTAATATTCAATTTTATAAAACAGAACAGCCTTCCTTATCCTAAATTTAGACTGAAATATGTTCTTTTCAAACTTTAATCTATTGTTTTGTTGCAGATTCTTAAAATGCACCAATACCTACACTGGCATCTGACTGACAGTAAATCAGCTCTTGAAGCATCCAGGAGACAGCGCCCCAGTGAAAAAAGTTGGAGGTAAGAAATGGAGAATATGCAGAGATGTGACAACAAGCAATATGTATGCCTGCAAAACATGGAATGCCAGTAACAGACAATGGAAAGATCATGTGGGTATGCACAATAGGAGGATCTAACAGTTACAGGAAGTGAGAAACTGCCAACTTCAATAGCAGTCCTATTTAGCCAAAAAAAGTTTCAGCCAGAGGCACACAGTACTCCAGTACTGCAGAAAGGATGGCCTTACCCTTGTACTTACGGTACTAGGGAAAGCTAAAACAACAGGAATTTCTGAGTGTGATATTTTCATATATCATTTAAAAATGGAGTGTCCAGTTAAAAAAAAAAAAGTTTCCTCTGTTATCACACATAAAAAATATCTGTTCTGCTCCTTGAGGATAACTCACCTTTCCCTAGGTGCACGTAATCTACCTTTGGGTTATATCCCCATCCTGCACAAATATATAAAGCAAATTGAGATGTTTAAGATAGTCAAATTCAGGAAACTGAATTTTGTCAAATCTGGTGAGCAGGGAAGTAGAAGAAAGTATGGAAGAGAGAAGGAATGCTCTCATTAATTTTTGTATACTTCTTCTCTAGTTCCTAATGCTCAACTAAGAAAGATTAATATTCATTTCTGCTAGTAGCACATACAGCACATGAAATAAACAGTCTTCTTTGAGCAAATTAATAAATTAAAACAAACAAACAAACAAACAAACAAACAACCCCAAACCCTCCAAACGTATTGAGAAACAGTAATATTTCAAAGTGATGATGAAATGGAGAATTTCTGCATGCCTAAAGAGCATGGAAGCAACTTCATTTGTAGGTCTACTTACTGAAAGTAAAAGCTATCAAAATCTGTTTCTGTCACATACTTTTGTTCCATTAAGTGCAAAAAGGAAAAGGAAATCTGTTTCAAAGAGGTAGGTAAGATTTGTCAAGGGAATCCAAGGTATTCTGCACCACCATGCTTTCCTGTTGCTCACTCCCAGTGAGATGACATGCCAGATATTGGCTGCTGTACCAGTATATGAAAAAAAAAAAAATTACATGCAAAGGAGATCAACCTGACTATATGACAGGTAAGAAATTGTATTTAAACTGCTTCCAGAGTGAAGTGAAGAGCAGACATCTTGGCCTTCATCAACAGGCATGAAAGATATACTGAAGAATATAGCTTTCCTTACTTGATAGCTAAATCTTTTTTTTTTTCCCCCCACCCCCACCCCCAAGAGTCAGTTATTAAAGGTTTGATTTTACACTATATTAGAAGAAACTATATCACTGAACTGAATTATTTCATTATCATGAAGGCTAGTAAAAATGTACTTTTCTCATAGTCTGTTTGATTACCACTTTTGCAGTAGAGAAAGTTTATATACGAGCACACTTTATGAAGTGCAATTTCCATTGTGGATGTAGCCAAGCCTTTGATGGATAGATCCTCTTAGGTACTTGTTTGGAGAAAATTAAATATCAGTTCATACAATTTTAAATAATTGTGTAAGAACATCCAGACCTGGGGGAATTACTATTGAATTCCACTCTTTGCACAACTAATGTTTAATAAGATCAGCTCTTTATGCAACAATCTGAATATTCACATTCAGAAAATAAAGTAAGAAAACAATAAGCAAAAATAAAATTAAAATAGTGATTTAATTTAATAGTGAAAAGATAACCTCTGTACCTATCTATATATGTTATATATATAATTTGAGTTATGCTGGTTTGAATATTACATGCAGCATTAAAATGCAAACATAAAGCATATAGGAGCAAGTTAATAACATTTGTGCAATGTATTCTTTTAGGAAAAAGCATACGAGCTATTTCAAAAACACGTTGGCAGTTTGCTAGTTATGGCTTCTGGAAAAAGTCCCATAAAATGAGTGCAAGCTGCTCTCTAAATTATAATGCAATTTTTTGTATTTTAGAGGAAGATAAGCATTAGGAATACCATTTTGTTTATCATAAATGGGGAACAACACTTTTGTTCGATGGAAAATTTTATACAGTTAACTTATGTCTGTGAATAAAATTTAACCTTTTCTAGGAATTTATTTTAAATATTATCCTATAGAATATTCTGATGTTCAATTGATGAAAGTCAAGTGATAATGAGCCATCCACAGAGCCATTCTTGCTGCACATGTTAAGTTATGCACTGTATAAGAATCCTTCTAACATCAACTTTATGCACTGGAATTATTTGAGTCAGTGGCATTCTAGACTACAAATAATAGAATCTTTGTATGAAAGGCACTAAGATTAACTAGATGTCCTGAATCTAGTTTCCCATGCTTTGTGTGGTGAAAGAAACAAGATTCTGCCATTTGCCTGGAGCTGGTTGCAATAATTAGAGGATTAAACCTACATGCATCTAAGATATGTTGGACATAGTGTACTTGTACAATATTGAATAATTATTATGAATAATATATAGGTAGTCAATTCAATGTATTTTCCAAGGAATACTTAATGAACATTCGAAGATGACCTTAACAGAGCACAGACAGCTACATATCTCCCTGTTTATGCTGGAGACCTCTGTGTTTTGAGTATGTTTAAACATAAGAACTAGATTTTGTATGTCTCAGCATAAAACCCTACATGTAGGCAGTGTACTGTTCGCATATGTACGCTAAAAGCAAAATATGGCAATAATATTTACAGAAAGTGAGTCGCTATCCTAGTAGAATCATAGAATCATAGAATGGTTTGGATTGAGAAGGGACCTTTTAGATCATCTAGTTCCCACCCCCTGCTATAGGCAGGGACATCTCCCAGTAGACCAGATTGCTCAAAGCCCCATCCAGCCAAGCCTTGAAAGCCACCAGAGAGGGGGCATCCACAGCCTCTGTGGGCAACCTGTTCCAGTGTCTCATCACCCTCACAGTAAAGAATTTCTTCCTAATACCTAGTCTAAATCTATCCTCTTCCAGTTTAAAGCCATTTCCCCTCATCCTGTTGCTACATGCCCCTTATATAAAAGGTCCCTCCCCAGTTTTGCTATAGACCCCCCCTTCAGGTACTGGAAGGCTGCTATAACATCCCCCTGAAGCCTTCTCTTCTGCAGGCAGAAGAGCCCAAATTTTCTCAGCCTGTCCCCATAGGGGAGGTGCTTCAGCCCTTTGATCATCTTCACGATCCTCCTCTGGACCTACTCCAACAGCTCCCTGTCCTTCTTGTGTTGGGGGTCCTATAAATTATTCCTCCCTTTCCTGTTCCATTCCAGATTCCCTATATACCTAGTCATCTCAACAATTCCAATGGAATATAAAAATACATTTTTTAAATATATAATTACACCCAGTTTATCATCTATCACAAAACACATGACCATTTTAAGTAACAAAATGATTATGGGCAGTCATTTTACTGTCCATTTTAAGGGGATCACAAAAAGTACCACTCTTCAGCTCCTGTAGCACAAAAGTCTGGAGGAAATGAATGTTATTCCTTGTAAAAGGGGTGGCTCACTAGCTTTGGTAACCCTGTGCACTCAGGGTCAATAAGCTCTCAAAGGACTTTCTTCTCAGTGAGCACTGGCCAAACATTATCCTGAAAAATGGCATGCCAGAGTGTAATTTACATAAGCATATAATGAATGAACACTAAGTATAGTACAATGATCTGTCATAATCACAGTAAATATGAGAACAAATTTTAATGTTATTTGTTCACCAGCGTGAAAACACAATGATGCTGGAAAGCAGTATTCTTGAGAGCTAGAATCTGTTATACTGGATTACTACATATTGGACATGTAGTGCCTCTGAATTCTAAAGAGAATAATTCCAAAGGAAGATAATCTTCAGGATAAGAACGAAAAACAGATTAGAAACTTCAGAAATTTAGAGGTTTTTATCCAGAGGGAACCATTCCTGAAAATTTCAACCACTAATTTGTTTACTGAGCCCACAGTTTGAGTGTGTCTTACAAAAAGACAGCTAATCTTAACTTAAAAGACTTAAATAATGGAAAGAGCACCAGAAGCCTCTGCAAATTGTTTTGCAGTTTAATTACATTTTACTGTTGAAGATGTCTATCAAATTTTGACTCTTAATTTACTAAGCTTCTAATTCCAGCTACTGGGTCTTCATTCTCATTTTAAACGTGAGATTAAAGAGTCTTCTATTACCTAAAAAACTTTCTTCATATAGGTAGCTGCAGACTACAAACAGTTCACCTCTTACCCTTCTTTTTGTTTATAAATGGATTAGCTTTTTCAACTTTTAACAGTTGAAACGTTTTTCAACCTAACATTATTCTTTGAGCTCTTTTCCAAATCATTTATCAGCTGTTGACAACACTTTTACACTCTTGGAATTAAAACTGTGCAAAGGATTTCAATACATTCTTTTTAATATTGTGGATATCATTAGCTACCTCACACCCACTTGCTACTCTCTCATCTTTATATAAATGAAGATTTTTTTGGCCACAGAATCATGTTGTGACCTCAGGTTCAGATGCCCAATGTCTTCCAACCACTCTACTAGAACAGATGAAGGTACTTTTGAAATGATGCAATAAGCTCATCAAGTGGTTATAAATAGTTGCTTAGTAAACACAATATTTACTTGTGTAATATTAAGGTTAAAATCAGGAGGTTTATCTGAATCTCTTATATACACAGCTCATAAAATACTCTGTGTTTCCTCAGCTAAGCACTGAGGTATATTCTGAAGAGTTTTGATGAACAGAGGTGATAAACTACAAATGGTAGTGCAAGAAATCAACCTATGATTTTGAATATATTTTTGATATCTAGAATATATCCACTTAGACTGAAAGCATTCCTTATTCTCCAAGAGAGTAAACAAACCAAAAACAAAGCAGATGTTCTCAGATTTTCTCTTATAATATTTTTATTCCCCATGTTCTGGTACCAATGTAGCAGAGAGATACTACTTAGACTGGTTACTCACAGCAGGATTAGAGCAGAATTTTGATGACTTATGCTACAAAATAACGTGTTAATTGAGAATTAAAGTTTGAGTCATTGGCAGAATTGTTTTTGTTCCAATGATAGTGGTTTTTGAACATGATTTTTACAAATACTAGTATCAGGGGAAAAAATGACCAAAACAATCTAAACAACAGCAACAAACAAACAAAAAGTCCATTGTTCTTCTACTGCAATGATTGTCCATTTTTCAGAGGGCTAGACTGAATCTTTCCAGAGCATCATTTGGGGGTTTTCTTCCTCTATCATACTTTTCTCTAATTCCTACTTCTCACTCTGCTGTACATGTGTCTTTTAGAGATGGACAAAGGCCAGTGGTTAAACCTGTTACTGATTTGCATCCTATAAGTTAGTCTCCCTCTATTAGACCTTAACTATCTTTGTCAACAACTGGTTAAGAGAGTCATCTCCCTTATTTTCCTTTGGATTCATTATGGACAATCACTCAAATGAACCACAGTACGAGAGCCACCACAATTATTATTCTTTCCTATTTCTACTTTCTCTCCTTTTGTAAAAATCCAGGACGATCCTATAGGTTAGAGAAGTCAGGCTTGTGCTGTTCCATCCTATGCTGTTCTATACTGGTCCTTAGAAACCAACTCTCAGCTGTTCAGCAGCACATAGTGCTTCAATGTAACTGCTGCCATCTTGTTATTCTGATATAATCTCTTATTTTAACAAAGATGAGAGATTCCGAATCATATCTAGGGGAACATTGGTTGTATGACATTTGGTAACATTTCTTGTATTCTACTTACAAAGAAATGACTAGAATTTATTTAAATGCCACAAAAATTAGCAACATTTTTCTTTCCTTCCCAATGTGTTTTGGCAAATATTTAGAAATTATCTGCTGCTTTCTCAACGGTTTGTAGAGCTGTGTGAAACTGAATTCCTCACTTGCTGAAAGCAGTGTATTCTGTTTTCATTTGTTTGATTTTCTTTATCAATGTTCTGCTCGTACCTGTTGAGATCTGTGAAGGATACATTATAAAAGACTCTAAACCTCAAACAAGATTGGCAAATTTCACTTGTTTTTTGCATGTAAGAAATATGCAAAGCCCCAAATAGCTCGTAAACATAAACGGAGTCTTAGTTTTCAGTCCACGGGCTCTGAAGAGGCAAATCTGGTTGAATTCCCAAAGTCTGCACAGCTGTCTAGACACCTGTAGCTTTTGCCAGGTGACACTTCTAGCTCTAAATTATGCTAAAAAGTAACCTTTTCCCAAACAAATAATAGATTTGCAATCCTGCAGAACTTTAAGGAAACCCCTGTGCACCTATTTTGCAAATACTACTTGCAGTCAAAAAAAGTCTTAACTAAAAGCAATGTTCTTATGGAAAAGATTTCTGTTAATAAATATTCAAAACTACTCAAGGAATTCCAAGTACAAATATTTCCAAAGATTACCTATTAAAACATCAGAGTTTTCTCATCTCTTTGGTATTTCCATAGCAGTATCTGAAACTGAATGCAAATGCTGCACTGCACTGTGTTTGGAAATATCATACTTGTCAGGGTCATAATAAGGTTTTGTTAGCCACCTATACGTATATTTTACATGGTAGACTCGCCTTACCAGATGTTCATTATTAAGATGTCTGGAAGAAATTCTAGAAACTACTGTATTTTGCTTGATATCTTTATATGATAATAAGTTATTTTGCTGGAAATGTATCTGTTCACGTTTTCCTCAAGTCAACATTTTTAGGCCAAATTTCTAATCCCCGTATTAAAATTAAATCTCAGTGACAAACAAGTAAATACAATACATATTATTACTTCTTCATAATTATGCTACCACTGTTATTCTTTCTCTATCCTGTTTCACATATCATCAGTGAATACCATTCATGTGAGAATGATTCCACCTCATGCAGCAAAAATTTACGTATTAATCATGATGAATAATAAAATTCACTCGTGTAAAAAGCCATAGGATATCTCCAATCAGCAAAATGCTATTTATCCTGATGATTTGCTTAGCTGTCTTTTGAAGATTAAATGATTTGTTGACATTTCCTGCACAGAATCTTCCCCTTCATAAAGGTACCAACATCTTTCATAAGGAAAAAGAAAAGAAAAGCATTTGTGAGAGTTATCACAATTACCTATTTATAGTTACTATGGAAACAAAGAAGAATTAAATAAGCACTAGAACATGTGTGATTATATTTTTGTTCATTTGACAGTGTATTGAACCATAGTCCTGCTTTTAATCACATTTTCTTTCAAATATTAATACAATTTATTTTGATGAATATCGCATTTGGGAATATCCCATTTAATGGTAATAAATGAAGTGGTAGAATGGATTGAATTTTTCTAGACTACAAACACAAACAAAGTACAATGTAAGAAATTTAACATATCTTACAAACAAAAACAAGACAAAAAAAAAACAACAACAAAAACAAAAAAAAAAAAAACAGAAAAGGTTGTGAAATAGAAAATGGTAGTGTTTTTTGCAAGATTTCCAAATAAAAATCTTGCTTTTCTAGTTTATGAAGATGACCTCACTGTTCTGAAAAGAAATTAAAAAATAAAATTTTGTAGAATTTTGGGGGCTGCATGGATTAACAATGTTACCAACATGAAACTGCAATCTTCCCAAGCTATGCTGGGTCTAGAATAATATTTTTATGAATGAAATAACATAATCGGAATCACGATTCTGTGATACTATTTTTCTGTATAATATCATATATTATGTCAGATTTAATTATTTGGTCTATAATCTGATTTGACCATTAAAAAAAAAATAATCTGGAAATGAAGTAATAGTATGTGGCTAGGTAATCAATGGAAAAGTCATCCATACTGTCGCTTTCACTAATATCACAGTCTGTCTCTGATCCCACTTATCTCTGTTGACAGAGTGAGGTGAGTATTTCAATAACACATTTTTGATAAATTGTACTTCTAGAATTGTGCAAGATACCCGTAAGATTTGCACACAACAATCTTTACTGCAGACTGCAGCAATTGTTATTTACCAGTGATATTAAGGATTAATAGTTTTAGTTTCTGCATGCATATATTCACTTTCAAAATTTTAGTTCTCTTATTGTTTATCATGCAAAATTTTCGTTCATGAAGAAGCTATCCTGTAGTAGGCGTGGCGAGGAGACGGTGTGTGACGGGGTCAGGTCCCCTATGCTCAGGGCTTGCCAGGTGCTGTCCCACGATAGGACAGCGTGAATGCAAGGGGTGTAGACAAAGCAGGACAAGAATATTTAAGTGCCTGCTACATTTTAATAAACGCCATTTTGCTTCACCTATACTTGGGGTCTGTGTGAGCATTTGGCCCCGACCTGGTTAGGGGTCGGTTTCGCTGGCAAAGCAGCATCTTATGGGGTGGAAAACGAATGTTGCAGAGAGAGCGGCAACAGCTATCCTGGGTCATTTCAGGTTTGATTCTTGAAAACTTTTGTGCTACATGACATCATATACTATAACAAAATCTTTTTGTTGAATTATTTTTTGGTGAAATGAAATATTTTGCCCTACAATGTTTTCACCAACTCTTCAAGAAGGAATTTTACCTTGTAATATTTTTAATGTTTTTTTAATGTTTTTAATGTTTTATTCTAATTTCATCAAACTATGTCAAATGTAGTCATGAATACATGAATATCGTAAAAGTTTAATTTTTGTTTTCACTATTTCATCCTGTCTCAACAATGCATAGATATTTTATTACAAAGAAAGACTGAGAGCTCATATTTACAAAAAGTTAAAGCTTTTCTGTTGTCCCTTCTCCCCTCTTCTTCTCCAGAACAAAAGAAAACAACAACAAAAAATCCTTATATAGCTCTTGGGCAAGTTAAACCCACAGAAAAACAGAAAGCCAGAAATTAAAAAAAAAAAAAAAAAAAAAAAAAAAAAAAAAAGCCAAAACCAATCAACCATAAGCAGCTGTTACCTATTGTAAATATTATTTTAAGCCCTTGAATATGTCATTAAATTGAGATGGAACATGACCTATGTATAAAGAAAGAACATCTTAACATCAGCCTACAAAAGGACTGTAGATTAGACTTAAAAGGACTGAAAACATAATAATTTCTGACCTTTCAATTACATCTGTTTTTTGTACTCAGTAATTTCAGTGTCAAAATTGTAAAATTATGTTATAATTCAAGCTGAAGATTGACAGAGGACGTGGGGAGGGGGAAGGCAGATGCTTCCAGAGGTACAACTTGGAAAAATTAGTATATGAGCTAATGTAGAGCAAACAGTACAAATATTACCAATTACTCGCAAATCCAGTATTCCTTGTACAGTGTTATTCCTTATCACTGACTGGGTCCACACAATCAGTGAATCTCCTGGTTTGACCTGAAAAAGGATGTCCAGTTTATGCAAAACTGGGACAATGCCATTTTGTTTCCTTGTGCTCCAAAATAATTCTACTCTATTCATTTTGTGTACTATGCTTTTGCAAAATATAATAAAATAATAATTAGAAAACAGCAATCAAACAAGCAAAAAAAAAAAAAACAAAAAAACCCACAGCATCAACTCTTAGGAAAAAAAGTACATCCTTAAGCTTCTGGAATATGGTACAGCTGAAAGTATAATTTTACATATAGGATTGATATACCCAGACCTACCAAATCATTGAAGATGAATGAAGTGGTAGATTGAACGAAGAGATACTTAGTGACATCTGTGATGACAAAATGATTGAAATGTATGAAATAGATCATCATATTTCATGTTGCCCTAAGAGACAGCTAACTTTAAATAAATGATTTGGAAATCATTTAAGTTTAAGGGAATTGAAATATTAAAAATATATTAGAGTCAACTTACTGTCATTCATAGGCCTGGTATAACAGCATCCCTTACATTTGGCACATTTTCAGACGCAACACACCTATTTATTGTTCTCACTATTGTTGCCATTCATGGGCATTGTTGAGACAGTAACCTCTGGGAATTTCTATCATGAAATAGGACTTCACTGAAGCAGGCAACACCTTGCTTTGTCTCACACACATTATTTATCACTCTGCTTTACTGAACCTTATTCCAGCATCTTAAGCAGTTTTTTGTTTTTCTTACACTCTCGAAAGAGGTTGGAGCTCTTCCCAGTACAGATAGAGAAGCATGAAGCATCAGGCTGCTATGTTAGTGCTTCACTGCTTCTTCCTCAAAAAGATTACACTAATAAGAAGACCAAGACATAGGTGAAATTTTTTTAACTACATGCACAAATGCAACAAGTTTAGTAATAGAAGTCATAACGGTAACTTTATGGCAAGAAAAAAAACCAAAGCTCTTAGTTCCTAAGGTCCTACTTGTTTCCACATCCAGAAAGATCCTGACTGCAACCTACTCTATATGCAAATGTGAATGTATTGTAAATTACAGTGATGACAGTGGCATTCTAACTACAAGGTACTTGTATATATTAAGACTGTTAACAAAGTTTTTTTAAAAAAATATTTGATATAATTTATGCTGTGCACTTGGTACTGTTGTATTGTAAAAAGTTGATACTGGTGCAACTTTGGAAAGTGTCCTGTCTCATTTTCATTAAAAAAAAATGATAGAAAAAACAGAGCTTAGATTTCTTTCCCTTTAGCACAGCTACTGATTCTAGCTCCTCAACTTGGCTTGTGATAAGGTCTGTATTTAAAGCAGCTCTTCTGTTCAGAAGGAAATTACTTTATGGATGACATCCTTGCTCAATTTACAGCAATATTCCTCTCCCTCCATTAGAGCCAGAATTTCCTAATACAAGCTCAAATTAATTTATAAATGATTTTTTTAAGAAATGCAGCTTCCCGAGGTAGAATTTGTCTTTCCAAATTCTTTAAATAATGCTGCATAATTTTGAAGCACAGATAAAGCACTTTCAAGTAAATCTTTGTCCAGAAGAAAAAAAAAAGAGAATGAAGCAGAAAAAAATCTCCATTTCCTATGCTGATAATAAATGAAGGGGAAAAATATGAATTTAAGAATAAAATCAATATAACCATGTACCACAGTCACTATAACATGATAATAAAGCTGATGTCATCATTGTGCAATGCTATTTCAGGAAAATGTCATGACTTTGTCTATGATATTTGTACACTCTGCTTTTCCAAATTTCAGTGTGTTATCTTCCTTTTGAGTAGGATTGAAACTCCTGAATTTTCTCATATTAGAACTTTGATACATCCCTGTGATGTACTTAGATAAGTTTCCAATGGCCAAATGCTTCCTGAAACTTATTCAAATTCTTATTTTGATCTGGAAACATATTTGTGTTAATAGTCGACATCAATCATATCTGTGTGCAAATGAACTATCCAAAATTTTGGTAATATATCTACTTTGGAAATATTGTTAACACTTTAATAAATAAATCCTTTAATATCAGATTTTTAAAGCTTTTTTGTTTTGTTTTGTTTTGCTTTGTTTCCTTTCAAATTGGAGATGAGATGCACATAATGTTTTGAAGGATTATAATTCAATAAAAATAACTGCATCACTTAGACTCTCTTCCATGTCTTTTTTGCATTTGGTTCACATTTTTTTTCTGCCATCTTTTGCCTGTAATCTCTGGCAGCATCATGTTTTGGTGAAATTAACTGAGTGAGTCAGTAAGAAAGAATGTGTTGCAGACTTCTGTTTATAACTCATCATCTGACTGATTTATAATATTAGAACAACTTGTCAGCTATGCAAGGAAGTTTGTATTTGTTCACTGGATTCTTCATTTAGAACGTTTTTGGTTTTGTTGATAAAAATTATTATTTTTCCAAGTACTGTATCATCAAGGAAAGGAAAGAGAAATGTTTCCTCATCCTATTACAATTAAAACAGGCTTCTGCTGCCAGCAAATGTACATGTTTGCTTCCAAAGGCGCAATCCTTATGAAAGAATTACAATAAATACATTTTGGTTGGTTTAAACAACAGATGGCTGACATGTTTTACACTTTCTTTTTTTTTCCAGTGATATTTTACCACCATCTGAAAATCTTGAATTGAAGCACTACTCGCATTTTTTGTTGATTTTGCGTTAGGAACCAATCTGGAAAGGAGTAATGACATCTCTGTGATGGGTAAATATTTTGCAGCAGTCTTCTGCATATAAAGTCTGAGACAGTAAAAGAGAATAGGTAATATGAAGGATCTGGCTTTGGTTCTGAAGCTCAGCTGGAGAGAGACTGAAGCAAAGAAAAACTATATTGACAAGAGAAAGCAGGAAATGTCAGTCTACCTCCATTCTCCTTATTGAACAATGTAAGACGTTGTAAATGTCCATTTCTTATTGCTATGTGAAGACCTTTGACTTTAGAAGTAATTGACATTATAAAAGCTCGTTTTTGCCTCTCAGCAATTTAGAAAGCAGAATGTGATGGAAAGTGGAATACAGATAGAAAAACTTGAACAAAACAGAAACTTTCGGTCTGAGCTCAAATTTCTTATACCTGGATTCCCCCGTGAAAACATTCAGATCAGGATATGTAAGAATCTAAAACCTTTTCCTTATTAGTAAGCATTAGTAATGTAAGCTTTCCTGTACAAGGAAGGAAGTCATGCTACACTTTCATCTCATTTTTCCAGCCAGGTAGCACTGATTCCATGTGAATTCTTAAGCAAGCAGAGGTGCCACATGTCACCAGAAAACACGGGCAGCAGTGACACACTGGGCTGGGCTGCACATACAGGCAGAAGGCACACTGCCATCTCCATGTCCTCCTACCACATCTTCCTCTTGACACCTCCCACTTTCTCCTTCCTCTCAACACCACACTCAAAATGCCATAAATGCTCCTCCAGGCTTAAAACTATCTCTGCCCCAGGTAATTCCGCCAGATCCTGGAGAAGCTTGCATTGAGCAAACCATCAGCAAGAGCAGAATAGATTACTTTATAGCATAGTTAGCTAAATATTCTTGGCAAGCAAAATTTCAGCAAAATCTTGTTTTTCAAAAAGCTGAAAGGCTGCCCAGAGATTTTTCAGCTGATGGAGCATGAACTGTTAAATAAAGAATTATGAAATATGAAATATGAGACAGAGACAATATAAAATACGGACACCAGTAGACCCACATTTTTGCCCCATATGCTCATTCAGCATAATTCTGAGCCTTGAAAATACTCAAAGGTTTTGTTTAACCTTGTAACAAGCCATTTCAAAAAGAAAAAAGAAAAAAAAAAAAAACACTTTAAAAGTTGACACAAAACCGAACTGAGACTACTCATCTTTTGGACAACTTAGTAGTTTAAGGTAGGCATCTTAAAAGAAAAACATCAGACTTTTTTGTTCAGCTTTAGTGGTTTGCCTGTAGTGATATTAAAATAGAAGTATTTGTGCTCAATTATGTCAGCCCTTAAAACTGCAGTTTGAGAGGAGAGCTTAATTATCTTATTTTCTTATGGTAAACAATGAAGACAAAAGCATCCAAGAAGTACTTTCCTGTAAATGAAAACAGAAGGTTGTGTTAACTTGGAAAACTGTGTAAAGAGTTAGGGTGAAATAATACTGCACTTGAACACAGTGACATGTAGTTGCTTTCTGTTCTTTTCTCCCTCTTTATTGAGCAGTGTTCCTTATCAAAGATACATGATGTTATCTGAGCTGAAGAACAAACTGGAAAAGAGCTACATATATATCATACGATATATGAATTGTCAGCCTCGGGGGAAGGAAAACAAGATCGACGTACTGCAAAGTGCTTCAGTATCAAAAATATCCATATTGATTAAATGAAAAGATATGCTAGTAGTAACTATGGTAAGTGATCTGAATTTACAACTCAGTCAGCACAGGAAGAACTATATTGGATCTGAACTGCACATTTTTCCACTGCTCTTAGATGCATAGTGACATTTTGTAATGAAAACCAATTGATTCTGAGGACACTGGATAAAGGAGAGCATACAGTAGAGTCAATACACTGCATCAATGTCCGAGAGGCACAATATTTTGCAGAAGTGAAGGGGTAAAAAAAAAAAAATAAGTCCTCATGAAAGCACAAGTGAAAGCCTCTTCTTCACTCTTGTTCATTTTGCAGGATTTCTGTAAAGCCTAACTATTACAAGAGCTAGAAACCTGGCAGGAAGCAAGGTAGAGTTTCTACTGCCAGCCATAGCCAGAAGCAGAAAGGAAAAACATCAGTTTTATTCTCCCATCTGCTTCCTTCTCCAAGGTTTTTCAGGAAGAAGTCAGCCGTATTAGTAGGGAAGGTAAAGAAAGGAACTGCCCAATAGGACAAAGAGACAAAGGCCTTTTACATAGATTTTAGGAATCAGTGCAAAATCTTGACTGCTCTATACATATATGTCATAATGCAGATCTATGCTTTTTTTTTTTTTTTTTTTTTTTTTTTTTTTGTCAGTGGGAATTCAAGCTAGTTCCTAATACTTATATCAGCAGCAAAGACTCATTCTGCATCAGGTTTGGGATTGTGTTAATTTGTGATAAGGATGCTGTCATGTCTTCTTTCTTGTCAGAAATTTAAAAAAATGAAACAGTAATGGATTTGGAAGGCATTTAGAAGTACAGCATGAGTGAGACCTGGAGGAGTGGGAAACCAAGACTGTATACCTAAATGATGACCTAATCTTTTCTTAAAAGGAGTAAAACAAAAAAGTCTGTGTTCTTATCAGATACACTGTACCTGCATGAAGCAATCACCGTAGTGATTGAGGAATAAAACTGAGTGGGACGCAGCCTCTCACTTTCTATGGATACAGAAACATCTACCCAGAAGCAGCCCTGTCCTTAAGGACACAAACTGTTTCCCAAAAAAGAGATGGAGTTAGCAAGCCTTCAAAAATAAGGATGTGCCAGGACCTGAGTTTGATAGCTCTGTGCATATGATGAACTGCATACAAAAACTGGCTTCTACTAGCTGTTAGATTTGCAACTAATTCTGCTTTCCCAAACCAAAGCACCCTTTACACATATATTTTAGAACAAAATCTTCAGCTTTTCTTTTTCACCCTGAGAAGGTTCCTTAGGTCATATGAAAGGAGGATATAAGAAAAAGCGTGAGGCAGCATTCTGAAGATAGTACTTCTTTCATATTTCATAAACCATTAAGTTAAAACATGAGTGCACTAGGTGTACAGCTTTCTTAATACACAACACAAAGAGCAGATTTTGCAGACAGCTGAAAGCCTGTCTGCTGGTACCTCTCCCCTGATATCCTTCTGCACAACCCTGGGACAACATATATTGTCTTGCAGAATGTTGCCTTTCAGGTACAGTCCTGGGGTGTAATTGGCCCCATCACCATAAACCCAAACTTCTACCTCTGGGGTCAGCATGCAGAATTTGTGCATGAAACTCAGATAGTATGATAGAATGTGTCATTTGCAAAGCATTTTCCTTTCTTCTCATTCAAGCTCACAACTGTCCCTATTCTATCCCTCATAAAAAGGCACTGGATAGAAATTCATAATGCAAATTCATAATGCAAAAGATCTCCACTGAGATAATAATAGGGAAACCTGTTCCTTAGCCATTTATTCATTCTCAGCTGCCATTCTTTTAAATGTTTGTTTTAAAGTGTGGGAAATAAGGGTGAATTTTTTAAGATTAAGTGGCTGAGACAAAAATGTACAAATTAAAAAGACTTAAAATTAGATACAATATAACAATAAGTAGCCATAATGGATATCAAGTGAAGGAATATTTTGATTTTGGATTTTACAAATGAACTAAATTTAGTATACGGAAGTTATTAAAATGATTAATAATATCACACAACTGGTATTGTAATTGCTTTAGCAATTGTAAGAGGCACTATGCAAAGTTCTTTAATGTGAACGACATCACTTGCATGTGTGCTGTTGTTAATTAATTTGATGCTTTGTGTGGGCAGAATGATGGCACACCAGAAGAGAATATTTATTGAATTGGTAGTAAGAAATGTAATAAAATATATTCTTCTAAGTTTGGCGATGCTGGAAGCCTTGGTAACTGCTGAACACTGAATGCTGTCATTGCCCTTTCTTGACAACAGAGGAGAGCAATGCATTCTCTGTAGTGACTGACTTTAAATGGTGACAAGAGCTATTTATGTAGTTAGGAGAAAATAACCCACAGCACTTATTGCAAATGACATCAAGTAAACAAATATAGGAACAATGAACAGATACAGGCTGTTGAAATTTGTATAAATAATATCCTCATGTTCCTCGAGTGACTAAGAATGAAATGCAGAAAGTTCAATTACACAAAAAAGGTTCTTAAAAGTCTTTTGTTCTAGGGAAGAATTACATTGCCAGTAGGACGCAGTGGGGTTGGTATATTCAAGACATTCCTGCAGATTTAGGCTACGTTTGGAGAACCATTTGAAAACCTCAAGGAGATGCACAAAAGCCTCATGCTGTCATTCAACTCTTTTCAAACTACTTTCAGTTTGGCAGAAAGCATGTTAACATTAAATTAAACACACATGCTTACTATTACTTTGAATAAGGAATTCACTGTTATTGCATTTAATATTTTAATAAATTTCACGCAGTAAATGATGGAAAGAACACTACAGCAAGTTCATTGCTGTTAATTACTCCTGTTATAAATTATGTGAGTGACACTGCTCAGCTGCCTGGCAGCAGGTAATATGCCATTTCTGTATTCACATGTTAATAACTGTGGGTGATAATTTTAAAAAATGTTGTTAATGGAGAACATAATTACTGCTATTAACATTACACTTTAAAAACAACTGAGGACTAAGTTATATCTGTTAAAACACAAAAAAGACAAAAAAAAAAAAAAAAGATCCAGTTGATTATTACATGTATAATGAATGCACAATAAAAACTCATGCAGAAGACAAAGTAATGAAGAACAAATAAGAATATTTCCATTTGTCTGACAATTATGTGGAATGAGGTCTGAGTACTGTAGTAAAGATTTTAATTAGCCTGTGCTGCATACAAAATGGGGATGAGAGGCAGCTGCCTTTTTCATAAATCCTGCTTTTCTGTTTGATTTGCTAATTGTCTAAGCTCATGAGTAGGCATGAACAAAACTTCTGTAACTGTGAAATATTTTGCTAATTCATCTTCAACAAAAAGACTAGTTAGATTATAAAAGTATGTATTTATAGTCAGAATATTAACATGTTTACAGAGCTACATTAATTTGTTTAATTGTTTTGAAGTTTTTTCAAATCTAATTTTAAGAAATGCAAACAGAATTTATTAAAATCATCACATTTGAATACAATGATCTCATTTCTTGCTTCATTTGATCAAAAAAAACAACAACAAAAAAAGCAGTTTTTAACTGTCAGTAAACTTATTACTTAAACTTATTTACATCTTAGAAACCCCAAGTTTTTAATGATGGTCAACTACAGACACAGTCACCTGCATCAGTTGCCAAACAGTGAGGTTTATTACGAAAAGTTAAATAACTATTTTCCTCATGAATCGGCTGCAAGAAAACTGCCAGCAATAACATCAACTGCTTTTGGTTCTTTTTGAATTCTAAGATAATCATTTCCATCGATCAAATAATTCACATGGTAATTAGTTCTTGGTCATGGGGTGTATTAATCTTATGTGCTTGGAAGATTTTATTTTTTTAAATAGCTTTTCCTAGCTAAGGTGGACTTTTATATTTTTGTTTTTGGTGCTTTGTTTGTTTTTTCCTGTAGTCCATCCATAAAAGCATATAAAACATACATGCTTTCTACTCGCACCCCAATCCCACTTTGGCCCACTCCCTCACAAAAGAAGCCACCATTCTTTCTGCATCACACTAACCTCACCTGTATACAGGATTTCCTAATTGATTCTTACTATACCAATTATTTTGACTCACATATTATTTATAATCTAAAACTTCTGTCCCAACTTGTCTCACATTTTCTCAGTTGTCTCAAGCCACACAATGCACTAAACTGCTTCTCTTGGTAGGTAGACTCATCTCTATTGTACATGGATCACTGTAAACAACTACTGCATTTCACTCATCTCAGCAAGTTTTGCTCATACAGGTCTGCAGTTAGCTATGGGTCATAAAGCCAAGTCAAGCCACCACATTAGATTCAATCTCTAAATATTTATGAATACTATTACTAAAGATATTCTGTCTGAAATGTTTTCAGAAATAGGGAGCCTAAGTCAAATTTCCCTGTGCCTTATTTTGTTATTCTTACAATCTGACATCACATTCTGTTACTGTTAAAAATGTAGAGGAAGAAAATCTGTGCCTAACAGCTCCACATGGAAGCACTTCAAGTAGAAATATATGAGAGCTGCTGTGAACACTTGCAGTACTGAAAGATCTGGTTATGGACTGATCTCCTATGTGCAAACCAAGCCTGCTGACAGCAATGGCTTATTCAATCATTTATTTATTGCTTTATTTCCTTTTTGGCTGATCACAAAAGCATTATACACATAATTGTGAGACGAAAGGTGATGCTGTCCTTTTCTAAATACACACCATACATGATACAGAACTACGTGGTCTAGCAAATGAATGCAAAGTGGGGTATAGAAATGTGCTTATCGGTAAAACTGAAGAGTGTGCACCATAACTTCTAGCTGAGAATCACTGCTACAATCTACAGGATCTGTAGAGACTCAGAGAGGCTGCCTACAGCCCCTGGAAATGGATGAGGGAGTTGTTCAGGAAAGCTTACAGCTGTTCCTCGATAAGTAAACGATGTCCAACTAAACAGAAATATAGGAATAATAAAATACATATAATATCTGCTTTTGAGGACATTGAGGATACCTGGTACAGAATGACAATAGCCCCTTCAATTTGGGGATTCCAACAATGATAATTTCCTGATGGAAATCATGCAAACTATATTGGGTTTATATGACAAGGTTTTTGTAGTGCTGGAGTTGCCTATGTGACCTCTGAGCAGAGCTCAGGAGTGCACCATGTCAGAGGAACAAGTAAAAAGGGACCCACCACTGCCAGAGTTGAGCCATGAGCAATGTTGGGTACGCTCTGGGAGAGCAGGTTTAGGGGAAAACTGCTGCACTACAACAGCTGGGAGAAAGGAGTGAGAAATAAGAGGGAAGCAGACCTGCAGGCACCGTGGTCAGTGCAGGAGGTGCTCCAGGCACACAACAACAGCTCCCTGCAGCCCAGGATTGTCTCACAGAGGAGCAGGCCGTTCCTCTGCAGCCCATGGGCACTATATGGAGCAGATCTCCATGTGCAGCCACGGAAAAGCCCACAGTGCAGCAGTGGATGAGGCCTGAAGGTGGCACAGCCTATGGATACCCCCACAGGAGCAGCCCAGGACAGAGCTGCAACCCCTGGAGAGCAGCCCACAGTGGGGCAAGAGGGCTGGGGGAGCTGCTGCCTGTGGGGGATCAGTGTGGAACACTGCCTGAAGGGTGGGCCCTGTGGAACAGAGCCATGGTGGGACAGTGCTGGGAGAGCTGAAGCCTGTGGGAAGTCCACATGGGATCAGTTCAGTAAGGACGGCACCCACATGGAGCATGGGCAGAGTGACCGTGGAGGTGTGGCAGAGATGAAGTGTTAAAGACTGACAGCAGCCCTCACTTCTGTTCCTCTGTACTGTTTGGGAAGAGGTAGAAGAGGGTCGGTGAAGAGGAAGGTGTTTTTACTTTGCTTTTATTTCTCTCTGTTCTAGACTATTACTAATATGCAATAAGCTATATTAATTTTCCTGTGCTAAGTTTTCTTTTTTTGTGATCTTAATTGTTAAGTGATCTTGTCTTTGTCTCAACCCTTGAGCCCATTTCACAGAATCACAGAATATCCTGAGAATTGGAAGTGACCTACAAGGATTATTGAGTCCAACTCATTGCTCCACATAGGACCACCCAAAATTCACCAAATTTCTGAGACCACTGTCCAAACACTTCCATCATATTTTCTCCCCATCTTACTTTAAGGAGGGGGAGTGATAAAAGCACTGTAGTGGAATTTAGCTGTCCATTAGGGTGAATCCAACCTAAATATCAATGGCAGAGGCATAAGTTTTTCATTAGTTTTACCTTACTATTAGCATTATCTGACTTAATGGGTTTCTAAAAGCCATGTTTTATTGGAAGACTTTATTTATTTAGCTTTTCCTTTAGACTCTTTCAGTTTGGTAAAATTCAAAACCCTTGGGAGTGGGCAAAAATGGCAAAGCAAATAAATAATTTTTCCTGACTTAATTTCCATTCTTCTCTCTTTGCTATCAAATACTACAAATAGCACAACGGCATATATGTGAACAATATGCTATCAAGCTTCATAGAGGTTTCAAATGAAATGGAAAATAAAATCAGAAAATCAGTAAACTTTCTGTAACAAACATATGATAGAGCATCCTAAAAAGTGTTATTTTCATGTTATCTTCTGCCAAGATTGAAAGGGATCATTAGAATGGAAATATATATAACCCAGCATGTAAAGGACTGTTAGACACCTCTGCAAACAGTGCATAATAAATCAGTGAACAAAATCCATGAAGACTCCACTGTTACAATTATTTTTTTTAAACCCTACCACTATAGTGACAGATGTATCTGGGTGGTCTAGCTTGTAAAAAAAAAGAAGAAAAGAAAAAAGAGAAAAGGTTTTTCCCAGCAGCTGAATCTCCTCATTATTTCAGAACTCAGATTTGAGGCTGGAAGAAGCAGCAGTAGGGTTATTATCCTCTCTGAGATTCAGTCTCCTGTGACAATTTTTTTTGACAAACTATAACAGGATAACAAGGTATGCAGGGCTGACACAGGAGGATGATAATACACTTGAGATTGACTTTTGAGTAATTATGTGATCCCAATTAAATTATTCTAGTTAAGAATGTCTTAAAAGGGAGGTCAAAAATTGGCATTCATTGTCCATCTTTCTCTAAGAGTTGAAGTCCTGCTTTGTACACAGCATAACTGCAATGAAAGTTGTGGTTACATCTTCACTGTCAGGCTTCATTACTGAGCTTCGTTCCCCACATACACAGCTTATGTTGCTCCCCAGATTTCTTGCATTCAAATTCATGAGATTATGGAAATAAATGCCAGTTAAGACATGCATTAAGGTATTGTCACTCCAGAGTTAACTTCAATTCTAATTAAGCACTTGAGGTATCTCTAGAAAAAAGGTTACTTTTTAAGCTTGATCTTGCAATAATTTATCAATCTGGACTCTAAACAGTCAAATATACCTTCTGATCTTAATTAGAATGAGAATGAGAAAAGATATCCTTTGGTTAAAAAGGAATTACTTTGCTAGCTTCTCCTCAGAAGAGTTTTTACCTAGTATATACAAGAAATAATCTTTCAAAGATCTTTCCTCTGCAGATGGACAGCTCTAGTGCAGCCACATTATACACTGAAGCAACGAATCACCTCAGTAGGGAGGCAAATTCCTGCCAGCCAGGAGCTGCCTGGTTCCATTGCCTTCTGCGTGGCAGTGGCTCTGTTGTGGCAGGGGGGAAGCCAGGAGCAGTGGGCAGTGCAGAGTATCCCTCCCCACTCGGGAGAGCAGCTCACCTATTGGCTGCCTTCCAGACAACAAATCTAGCCATGATCTCTGTTTGGAAGAAAGCTCTTGTCAGAAAGACTGGCTATCTAGATGGAGTGCCTGCCTAGAAATGCATCTGTTCAGGTCTCTGGCTGCCAGGAGTGCTTAAGCCTGTTGCTGCCCCACTGGATGGTGGTAGAAAAACAAATTATATGAAGAGGGGGATGATTTGCTGAGCTTGACAGCAGAACTCAAGGAGGTGGAGAGAATAAGGAGCATCAAGGAGTGTGAGCAAGGGGCAGACTGGTGGAGCAACTCCCTGCCCTTCAAGAAAGGCTCCAGAGGATACACCCTAAACACTGGTGGAACCCCTGCCCTGTCTCCATCAGGCACAGGGAGGGGACCTAAGTGATGGGAAGGAATGGAAGCAGATCCCTGTTCAGCACTGCTGCAAAATCCTATCCCTATCTACCTTCACAGGTGCCCCTAACATAACAGGTTGGAGGCTCTGGAACTTGAGGAAGAGTTGAGAATGCAGTGTAAGGTCCACCTAGGCAGTTGTCTAGGGCAAGGAGGTCAACTACACACTCAAGACTGCCTCTGACATAAAGGAAAGAAGGGTAATTGGTGTGGGTGACTCCCTTCTGAAAGGAACGGAGGTCCCCATATATCAGCAAGTCACAGCCTGAAGGGAAGTATACTGCTTCCGTGGGGCCTGGGTCAGGGACATTACTATGAGACTCCACAGTCTGGTTCACTCCTCTGATTATTATCCCTTACTGATAGTTCAGGCTAGCAGTGGTGAAGTTTCTGAGAGTAGCTTGAGCACTATCAAAAAGGACTTCAGGAGACTGAGTAGGTTAGTGGACCGAGCAAGAGTACAGGTGGTGTTTTCTTCTATCCCTTCAGTGGCAGGCAGGATACTGAGCAGACCAGGAAAACCAATCTGAGAAAAACATGGCTAAGAGGCTGGTGCCACTGGGGCAATTTTGGCTTTTTCTACCAGGGGGTGGTTTACTCGGCGCCTGACTTGATATATGCTGATGAGGTACACCTGAGTCATAGGGGGAAAAGAATTCTGTCCCAGGAACTGTCTGGACTCATTGACGGTGATTTAAACTAGGTTTGAAGGGGGATGGGGTGATAGTGAGCTTGCCCACGACAAGGAATGGGATAGTACAGCTAAGTTAGAGGGACAAGGTGCTAGTGGGAGCCCTTGACATGCTGCATATTATGATGTTAAAAGCAACAGGGAGACTAAAGTTAAATAGTTCAAAGGAATTAAGGAGTTATCCTCTGGAAAGGTTACAAGACCAGCTGCCCGGCTGGAGTGCCTCTACACCAATGCATGCAGGTTGGGAAACAAACAGGAGGTGTTGGAAGCTACCATGCTACTGCAAAACCACAATGTAGTTGCCATCATCAAAACCTGGTGGGATCATTCCCATGACTGGAATGTGGCTCCTGATGGCCACAAGCTGTTCAGAAGGACAAACAAGGAAGGAGGGAAGGAGGCATTGTCCACTACATCAAGGGAGGAATAGAGTGTGAAGAACTGTCCCCGAAGAATGGCCATGAGGCAAGTCAAAAGTATATGAGTGAAAGTTAGCGTCTGAGGCAACAAAGGGAGCCTTGTGGTTGAGGTCTACTACAGGCCACCTGATCAAGCAAAGCCAGTTGATGAAGACTTCTTCCTCCAGCTACAGGAGACTGGAGGCTCTTGTCCTGCTGGGGGACTTCAACCACCCTGACATCTGCTGGAAAAGTAGCATGGCAAGTTGCTTGAGATTCAGGAGGCTCCTGGAATGTGTCGAGGATAACTTCCTGAGCCGGGTAATAGACAGCCTCAGTAGGGGGATGCAGTGCTGGACTTGTTGCTCACCAACACAAGTGATCTGACTGGCTATATCAAGATTGGCAGCTGCCTGGGATGCAGTGACCATGCAGTGGTGGAATTCAAACTCTTCAAGGGTAACTGACAGGCCAAGATTAAAATCAGAAAGGTTAAATTTAGAAAAGCCAACTTCCTGATCTTCAGGGAGTTAATCAACAAAATCCCATGGGAATTTGTCCTGAAGGACAAGGGAGCAGAGCAGAGCTAGCAGATGTTTAAGGAAGATGTTAAGGAAAGATGCTTTCCTTAGGGCACAACAGCTGTCCATTCACAGGTATAGGAAGTCAGGAAAGGAAAGCAAGAGACAGGCTTGGCTGAACCAGGACCTGCTGGTCAAACTGCAGAGAAAGAAGAAAATGCACAGGCAGTGGAAGCAGCGACAGGTAACCTTGCAGGAGTATGGGGATGCTGCAGTATGGGGATAGAGTCAGGAATGCAAGGCCCAACTGGAATTGGACTTTTCAAGGGGTACAAAGAATGATAAGAAAGGCTTCTATAGGTACATCAGCCAGAAAAGGAAAGTCCAGGAGGGCATACCCTCCCTCGTGAGCAACACATGCAGGCTAGTAAGAAGGGGCAAGGAGAAAGCTAAGGTATTCAACAACTTTTTTGCCTCTGTCTTCACTAGTGAATGCTCTACAGATAGCTCTTGAGTGGATGGTTCTGAAGGTGGAAACCAAGGAAGCACTGTCCCTCTTGCTGTAAGTGAAGATCAGGTTAGTAAACACCTGATGAACCTAAACATCTGCAAATACATGGGTCTTGATGAGATGCATTCTAGAATTCTGAGGCAACTGGCCTCAGAATATTTGAAAAGTCACAGCCATCAAATGACATCCCTGGTGACAGCAAATAGGGCAATATAGCACCCATTTAAGAAAAGTAGAAAGGATGACCTGGGGAGCTAATGGTCCTGGGAGCTATGCTAAGGCACATGAAAGAGAGGGAGGTGATAGAGGATAACCAGCTTGGCTTTACCAAGGGCAGGTTCTGCCTGACCAACCTTGTGGCTTTTTATGATGGCATAACTGAGTCAGTGGACAAGGGAAGAGCCACTGATGCTTTCTGTCTGGACTTCTGTAAGACCTTTGATATGGTCTTCTATAATATCCTCTCTCCAAATTGGAAAGATATAGATTTGATAGGTAGAAAGATATAGATTTGATAGATAGATCCATCATTCAATGGATGAGGAATTGGTTGTGAAATTGTACCCAGAGAGTGGTGGCCAATGACTCTATGTCTGGATGGAGGTCAGTGACAAATGATGTCCCTCAGGGGTCAATACTGGGACCTGTGCTCTTTAACATCTTCATCAGTGACACTGACAGTGTCATCAAGTGCACCCTCAACAAGTTTGCAGGTGACACCAAGTGTGTGATTCAGTCAACATGCCTAAGAGATGGGATGTCATTCAGAGAGACCTAGTCAGATTTGAGTAGTGGGTCCAGGTGAACCTCATGAGGTTCATCAAATTCAAGTGGAAGGTCTTGCACCTGGGTCATAGCAACTCCCAGCATTAGTACAAGCTGAGGAATGTAAGGATGGAACACAGCCCTGCCAAAAAGGACCTGGAGGTACTGGTGGATGGCAAGCTGGACATGAGCTAGCAGTGTGCCCTCATAGCTCAGAAAGCCAATCATATTCTAGGCTGCATTCAAAGAAGCATGGCAAGCAGGTCAAGGTAGGTGATCCTGCCCCTCTTCTCTGTTCTAATGAAACCTCACCTGGAGTACTGTGTCCAGATGTGGAATTCTCAGTACAGGAGAGACATGGACCTGTTAGAGTGCATCAAAGGAGGGACACAAAAACGATCCAAGGGATGGAACACCTTTTCTATAAGGATAGGCTGAAAGAACTGGGGCTGTTTACACTGGAGAAGAGAAGGCTCTGGAAAGACGTGATAGCAGCCTTTCGGTATCTAAAAGGGGACTATGAGAAAGAAGACTCATTATCAGGATCTGCTGTAAAAGGACAAGGGGAAATGGCTTCAAACTAAAAGATAGTAGATTTAGTTTGGACATAAGGAAGGAGTTTCGTACAATAAAAGTGGTGAGGCACTGAGGTTGCTCAGAGATGTGGTGGATGCACCATCCCTGGAGACGCTCAAGGCCAGGCTGGATGGGGCTTTGAGCAAGGGGTGATACATAATGTAGCTGGAGGTGTCCCTGTGCACTGCAGGGGAGTAGGACTAGATGACCTTTAAGGGTCCTTTCCAACTCAAAAGATTCTCTGATTCTATGAAAGAAGCACATTTCATCATGCAGGCATTCTTAATGACTTTTCTGCACAAAATACATAGATTATTTGTCCAAAAGGACTGCAACTGATGGTAAACTAGCTGTTTCATTTACTTTAAATGGAAGTATTAGCATTCAAAGTATCAGGGGATCTTTGACTCTCTCTCTTTTCACTGAGATAGTAGATAGTTTGAGTATAAGCATAGCTGCTGTGTGATTATTTTTATCAGTGAAAAGTAACTAATTCAGACCTACAAAAAATATAGGCCAGAGGTGGTCAGTTAATTTTTTTAATAATTAACTGTACCTCCTGTGGTTCTATCTTCTTGCTTCTACAGTTTTAATATATCCTTATATTTAGCATCAGGATATATTTATAGCTTGACATTCAAGTAGAAGAAATAGGTCCTTTAAACTGCAATGCATTTTCAGATCAGATGTCAGAGAATTGAAATGGCTCCCAGCTATTCACTAGCAGATTGAATTCAACTCCCATTATGCATACATTGTCAAACTGGTTAAGGCTCACAATCATTTTTTCATTCAAACAATGTCTTTCAATAATTTGAATTCAAAATATCAAAAACTTCAGTATCCTGCCAATATAAATGAATTTGAATAATGTTTACACTTAAAAAACCCCTCAAACCATATCCAGACTAACAGGAGAGAAGAAATATGAAAAGGTTACTGATAAAAAGCTATAAAGGAAAAGCAGGAAGTATTGATTAAAATTTGCAGTAAATGAGAACCTCGTGAAGCTTGATGTTAATTCATTCTCAAACACAAAATGTTGCAAAATTATTTGCGCACTACAAAAGCCTACCAGAAAACAATACTTCCTTTATTGGCTGAGATTGCTAATGTTGTTGTCCAGAAGGAAGGCGTGCTGAACCATTTTGTGAATAATATTGTAAAGTTGACTATTTAAAAATACTACCTTTGTATGAAATAGATCTCAGCAATATATTTTGTGTATATATGTGTATAAATAGACTTATGCAATACAAACATAATTCGGCAATGAGCTCTACTGTTTAAGCAATAGCTATCTATAAAGGTTCACACTTTGTAAAAGGCTTTCATAGCCCCAAATATCCTATTAGACCAAGCAAAATAATCACAGCAGTGTTTAAGCAGAAGCTTTTCTGAACATACATATCCAGAAAAAGGCTGCACAACTGGAAGCTTATCTGAGATATAGAGACATGGAGAGAAAGGGCTCCAGAACTCTGCGTATGGCTCATTACCACTCTTGAAAACAAATTGCCACTATTAATTTTAAAATTCCTGTTCAAGTTGAAATCCAGAAATGAAGCCAAAGCATCATCTAACTTCAAAGCTGTTAACAGCTGGAACACCAAGTTTGGTAAGCTATTGCTGTTTACTTTAATAATTTTTCAGTTCTATTAAAATAAATACAATGCATCCTTTTAGGAGCATGTGGGCAGCTAGAATTTTGTGACGGAAAATGTATGGCATAACATTTGAGTAGATAGATTGGCCTTTCCCCAAGAGAAAATTACAGATTTTTCAACCAATCGCAATGTAACACATAGTTTGCCAGGCTTAAAGTGCTTAGCCATATTCTTGGCAAGGGGTGATATATAATCATCTGTCAATTACACTACTGCTGTGTGAGGGAAAAAGAATTCATTTTGTCTGCATTAAAATCTGAGCTCCTTAATCCAGGCCTTGGTATTTTTGTTCTAGAGGAGTACATTCTTCTGTGCAACATACAATACAGAATTTAAGCTATCCAGATTATTCCTACGATGCATTACCAGGAAGAAAAATAAAATGTAAGGGGAATACTATTTCACACTGGTTACAATAAAACAAACTGTGAGAAGTATGCTTTGAATTTTCTGTCAATACAAAAATATATCATGTTCAATATTTTAGTCCTAGCCCGGCCAAAATAAGGAAATAAAAATGATCTAAAATTTATGGGAAAAAGCTGTTGCTCACATACTGTTAAACACAACAGAAATGTTTGTGCCACAACAGTACAACACATTTATGCCAGAAAAGTAGCTTAGATCCTCTTAAAATTAAATAATGTTTCTTTAATGTACTTTATGCCCCTTGGTAGCTATAGAAAGCGTTGCGTTTTTCTGATTTTGTACTTAAATATATAAGCATTCTTATGTACTCATCTCTAATAAGCTAAACTTTTTTTTAATATACTTTATGCTCAATATTCTAGCAGTTAAAGAGCTTCTAATTCAGGCAAACTGGATGCTCGCTAAACTTCTGATACAACTTTTTGCAATGAAAAGTATTAATGTGTCCTCAATATAATGTCATTAAGGAATTGTGAACACTCTTGAGCCTCCCTTTTTGAAGATTTAGATTTGTCTCTTCTAATATAACATAGCAATCCTTGGAGTTTTAAATTTGGTTTCTTTAAGCTTGTTGTCTCTTTTGTGATGTCCTCTCTTTTTTTCCTTGGGAATCATAAGCTCTCTGGAGCCCATAGTCTTAGTCTATTAATGTATTTCAATGATGAGAATCAAAGTGAAAAGGGCTTCTTGTCTCTCCTTTCTACCATGAAAGAGCAACAACTTCAAGAACTGGCACAGACTTTGTGCCTTGTTGCATTCTTCATTTGGTGTCTGCCTGAGTATATCCATTTTCCTCTCACTATCAAATAATCCATTTCTTTAGTTGCTCAGAACATCATATTATGACAGAATGGTTTGGGTTTTTATGGAGCTTAAAGATCATGTATATTTCACTAGATCAGGTTACTCAGAGCCCTGTCTGCCTTGGCCTTGAATATTTCCAGGGATGGGGCATCAGCAGTTTCTCTGAGTAACCTAATCCACTGACTCACCACCCTCACAGTGAATGATTTCTTCCTAATATCTAATCAAATCTATCCTCATTTAGCTTAAACTTGTTACTCATTGTTCTAACATTACACTCCCTGATAAAGAATGCCTCCTCATATTTCTTTCAGGCCTCCTGTGATACTGGAAGGACTCTATAATGTCTCTCTGGGGCTGTTTCTTCTCCAGTCTGAAAAGTCTTAACTCACTCTGCCTTTCTTGTTGCTCTTGTTGTCCCTGGGAAGGTTTAATTTTATCAGGCTTTTTATTTTCTAGAATACCATTCCATATAAGGTTGAGTTCCACCGATTATTTACATATCATATGAAGTAGAACCTCTCATTCTAAATGTTTTGTATTTGAATTCCTTTTGCCTTTGTGTTACTGAAAATAGAATTAATAGAATTTCGTCTATTTCATTCATTATTTCATATATCACATCATGTAAGATTTTGCCTTTCTTCTCACTGCAAATAGGATTAGAATGCATAATCTCATAAAACAAAAGCTTTTGCTGCTCCTGCCTCCAGACACCTTTTTGCAGCATTTTCCTGCAATTTTCAGTGTTGTTTATTCGTGAGATTAATTAAATTCAAACATATTTTTAATGCATCTTGTTCCACCTTTATGTTGGCCATTAAGATTCGGGAGACCTTGCACAATTCCAGAAAACTGATTCCTACTCTTCATGACTTAATACAATTTAAATCTGTTCTATGTAGCTGGCTACATTTTAAGAATAAATTAACTGCATAGTAAATGATTAAAAAAAAAAAAAAAGGCAACATTCAAATATCAATAAAAAGAATGTAAATAATATATTAAACAATCCATCTTTTCACAGACACGAATACAAAAATGCACAATGTGCACTAAAAATCTTGGTTTTGTCTACAAGTAAAACCCCAATGAATTCTGCAGCTCAGATTGCTACATAATTGTCTGTATGTATTTACCCTATGCACTTTGTTAAGATATAATAAAAGCAATCATTATTTGGCTTTAGTAAGTCCCAAAAGCTGTTTATTGTTTCATATTCTGTCATCACTAATTTTATCCTTCAATTAATCCTCTCCCATAGTTATATGAGAAAAATATTTGTATGAAGTCATCTTTGTATAATTCATTTCATTTTCCAAGCTGAAACAGACCATCTGCATGAACATGCTGAGAAAATGAAAGGAAAACTTCACATATTTAATTTTACAAATCAGAATTATTCATACGATTAAGCTTTTTTGAGTTTAAATAACAAGCTGATTTGACATGCCCCTGATCAATTTGCATAACTGTTATCTAAGTAAAGTAGCTGAGATACAGGCTGTCTGACTGTACAAGGAATTGAATACAGGAAGACACTCTGGAGGGGCTGAGGGAGTGAGAGGACCCTCCACTTTCTCATGTTGCAGGATTTTTTTTCCCAAGGTGTGTGGTTGCCAGGAAACAGTAAATACAACTGAAGAAATGAATTCCTTTTGACGTGAATCCCACAGGCGGTGTGAGGGAGCAGAATACATGCAATGACTAAGCTGAGGATCAGTTCCAGAAATCCAGATTTGTTCAGGTGATTACTGAGCAAGTTACATATAGCAATTTATTTGCACATCCTTTCCTACCCTGTGTTCATCCCCGGCAAGAAAGGAAGACAAGTGTAGAGCCAGCAGCCCCAAGGGTTTTGAGGGCAGCTTTGCCAGGATGCTGCCTGGGACCAAGTAAGCATTTCAGCTGCTCTCATCATTTGCAGGGAGCTTGGGGAAAAGAAGATGGTGCCGAGGTGTTTCCTGCATCCCCTGAGAGAGCTGCACTTATACCTCTCAGTGCTGTCCATCCAACTCTGCTCTTACCTCCATTCTCCCCTAGAAGCACTGAGTTAACATCACATTTGCTTCCAGTTCTGCTTACACAACATTCATTTCCTATGCATGCATTTCATACCGACTGAAAGCTGCTGGATGCAAAGCCTGTATCCTCCCTGCTACTTTCTTTTTCTGGTCTGGTACAATCAAGCACTATTCTTGTTTGTTTCTACGCCTTATTGCTTCAAACATAAATATTAACAGTTTGTGCAAATTATCTCTGATTAACTGTTTCTGGTGTGAGATTATCAGTTCTTTTGGGTTTACCCCTCTCATAAGAAGTCTGTAATCTTATCGCAATATTAAATCATTAAAACGATTCAGAAATGTTAAGGCAGAAAAACTTCAACAAGTAATGCTGAAATCTACAACTTAGAACTGCTCAGACATTTTTATGTAAAGATATTTTTCAAAATACATCTTAATTGACAAATCTTGTAAACAAAACTTTCAGATATTCTTCTCTGTTAATTATAAATACAATTAATTTAGAAGTTTTATGAACAATAGAATTAGTGCAATTAATTAAACTATAACAACAGGCATATGTGGAAATGTGTAATTTAAGACAACATTCAAAAATATCTCACATTTTAAATTTATCTAGTTTTGAAGATGACGGTGAGAAATTCTTGAGTAACAATTCATATTTCTGATTTATCATTGCTGTAACATTGTAGTCATAATAGTCCAGAAAAGGACTTCTAAGTTGGGTAAAGTGATATGTCTATCTAAGTATCTAAAGATACAACTACTCTTGTTCCCAGAGTTACCACGTTTTAGTCAAAGACTCACAAAAATTTAGTTAGTAAATTTGACATAAGATAGATCAAATATCTTTTATCTATTCAACACATATCTCTAATTTCTACAAGCCTGAGGACAAAGGGATCTTTCTGAGCTTAAAATATTTAATCTGAGAAGTATCAGGGTTTAGGGCAAGTAACAGTGATGATTTTCTCCACTTTAAAAGAAAAGCTATGTTAATTCTGTATGAAACCACATTTTCCAGAGAAATTGGAAATTCAAATGTATAAAAATATTTTGCTCTGTGCAAATTACGTCCTCTTCATTTTTAACATTAGTCCCCCTGTTACTGCACACATTTCACAGACCGTGACACTTGGAAAAGAAAGATCAAAACATAAAATCTAGCTCACATTTACACAATCCACCAAAGGAAGAAAAAAGTATAACTTCCACATAAGAGGTCTGCATAAGAGCTGGAGGAAGTCTTTGGTGTTTTATGGAGCTGAAAACAACACATTTCCCTGAAGAGGTACCTGTCTTGCTACAACGTGTGCTATCGAAATCTGGCACATGCTTACCCTGAGTAATGTGGATATCCACCAGAATAAAGAGATATCATAGACAAGTGACTTTCCTTATGTTTATACAGAAGAACAATGAACAGAAAGCAAAATTTCCTCAGCTGCTGCTACGTGTTCCTTCCCTCAAACCACATTGCCATGTTTACAGTATTTGCATTAAGATTTGCCATAAGGAATTGATATCAAGCCTAACAATTTTGACAGTATTATATCAATATATTTCTTTTTTCAAGTGATCTGTGTGACAGACTCATGTTTTTTACCATGTAAGAACACTTGTGGATCTTATTACAACAATCTTCTTCATTGCTTTACTGAAAACTTGGCAATGAAAGTAGAGCTGCCAGGAAACAATTTCCTGTACAAAAAGCTGGTTTTGGAAAAGTATTATATTCATAGTATATATATACAGATATGTTCCAATGCATACTCACCAGACAAAACTAATTTTTATACGATACAAACAAGAGTGGAAAAAAAAATAAAGTTTCATGATGTAGTTATAAATGCAGTTATAAGTGTGGAATAGATGAGTGGACAGTGAAGTGAACTGACAGAATTCAGAGAGTTGTGATCAGTGGCACAGTGCCTACTTGGAAGCATCTTCATCAGCAACCTGGATGAAAGGATAGAGTCCACCTTCAGCAGGTTTGTTGGCAATACAAAGCTGGGAGGAGTGACTGACACACCAGAAAGCTCTGCTGCCATTCACTGAGACCTAGTTGGGTTGGGTTGTGTTGAGCAAAGAAGAACCTGACAGAGTTCAACAAGTGGAAGTGTAGAGTCCTACACTTGGGGTTGGTATAACTGCATACATTATTACAGGTTAGGGGCTGACCTGCTGGAGAGAAGCTCTGAAGAGGAGCTCGATGTCCTGGTGGACAGCAGTGTGCCCTTATGGCCAAGAAGGCCAATGGTATCCCGTGGTACATTAAAAAGAACATGGCCAGCAGGGCAAGGGAGGTGATCCTTTGCCTCCACTTTGCCCTAGTAAGGCCATATCTGGAATACTAGGCTCTTCAGCTCAAGGAAGACAACTTCTAGATGATGCAGGGTCTGGAGCATCTCCTGTACAATGAAAGGCTGAGAGACCTGGGGTTTTTCAGCCCAGAGAAGAGAAGACCAAGAGCAGATCTTATCATCACTTAAAAATATCTAAAGGGCAAGTGCCAAGAAGATGGAGCAAGGCTCTTTTCAGTGGGGTTTGGCAACAGAACAAAGACTAATGGGCACAAAGTGGAACACAGGAAATTCATCTCTACATAAGGAAGAATTTTATTTTGAGGGTTACAGAGAACTGGAATGAGCTACCCAGTGAGGCTGTGGAATCTCTAGTTCTGTCCATAATTTTCATCCTTTCTGAACTCAGTTTTTATTACTGAGCATGGTGTAATTTGCTGTGGAGTATCACCATGGGTCAGCTGTCATGTGTGCCTCTTCTCATGTAGTTATGTGAGTGCAAAAATGCAGTATCAGAAAGAGAAATTGTGATTATTGGTTATATTGGTTTTTCAACCAGGTTACATCTCCAAAATATACCATTTAGCAAATTCACCAGCAATACATAACTGATTAGAGTTTATTTGCTTTTAATGACTCATGAAATGAAAACAACAAAAACCAACAAAATGATCAGAAAAGATACATTAATGTTTAAACAGCAGACATTGGGACTTTTCCAACTGTAGAATAATTTTTTAAATTTCATTTTCTGCCACCTGAAAGAGATCTTGCAATACTTGCAAAACAAAGCTGAACTGATAAAATGTACAAAACCAAGTGAAAAGTAATTACAGTTAAGCTTATTACCTAAGAAATATCTAAATATTTTCTCTTGCAAAGCAGAACTCATTTTGCTTAGAGTATATAAAGAAACAGATCAAAAAGTAAAATAAAATACTTTGATGATCAGTCTTTAACTCCAAATTCTCCAGTACATTTATTACTCCTAATTAGTGTGTTGTGGTACTATCAGAATAATAATAAACTTACACAAAATACAAGGAAATTTTGTAAATAAAATAACTGATTATGACATTATGCATACTATAATCATTAAAGGTAAGCTGCAAAAAAATTATGAAAGTTTCTTCAGCTTATGAAATGCATACTCACATGCGTCCAGTGAGGAGACATTTAAGCACATAACTGAGACAGACTATTGTTTAGTCTTGTTTTGTTTTCCTTCAGGCTTAGAAGACATTTTGTTTTCACTGTATTAAACCTTTGTTCTTTTTGTAATTGCATTAAGGATTATATTAAGTGCTACCAACCAGTTGCAAAAATAATCTGAATTATTCTTAATTATCTGGGATATGGCTTGAATTGAAACAGAATGGGAAAACATATGAATATTAACTCAATAACCACTGCTTGAAACCATGGGCAACGAAAAACTGACTCCAGTCTCCTTTCTTAATTTGAGAGTATGGAAATGCTCTCATGAATACACATAGAGCATTCTGACCCTTGCACCTAGGCTAACTTTGCCATCAGTCTTTACAACAGTGAGGAGGAGCATGGACCATGATGACTTCCCTTCTAGCCTCCGTGTTTTTTCTTTCAGTCTCTATTTTGGTAACTTGAACAGAACATGTCAATAAAAAATGACACATATGAGCAAGGTTTCTTCTACTAGAACAAACAAACAAAACCCAAATGTTTTTATATCAGCAATTTTAGAACATTTCTGGATAATTAATTTACATTTATTTGCTGGTAATTTCTTGTTTCTAAAGAAAATGAATAATTCACCTCCACTATTATAGCTACAAAATAACATGAAAGCGAGCAGATAACAACATTTTTACAAACTGGAGCTAAAAATATTTCCTAAGATAGAGCCTGTGAAGAAATGTTTTACTGCCAGTAAACCATAAAAAGTGTAACACCATATAGCTAAGATATTCCTTCTTAAGTAGGAAATTATTCATGGAATTATGTTTACAATGATCTCATCAGGTTGTTTCTGTTTGTTTGTTTGTTTGTATTATTCTTAGAGCAAAAATATTCATTGGAATGTACAATAAAGAAATTAATGCACTGTGTCTATATGCTGCTGTACATACCTAAGCCTGGAAGTCTGTAGTCACAAAAGCAAGAGAGAGTGGAGGAAATAATAGACAAAAAATAATCTATACTGTTTCTGTAATATTTTCCACAGTTATTCTCAAAGTGTTACATGGTCTGAGAAAACCTTCAAAAGTTGCAGACCAAGTGCAAATAGTCTGATAAATCCCAAACCTTTCATTTCACAGACTATCAATTGTCAAAGGTGTGAACTAGACTATAATCTTTACAAGGCAATAATTCCATTGCAGAGTTGTTTTAGAAATGTGGCATTATCACTTGCTTTTTTTTTTTTTCTTTTCTTTGGGTAGTCTATGCAAAATTTCAAAGCTTTTCCATGATGCAGCTGTTATCAATACAATTTTCTGTAAGGTGGTATTATATCAGTATTATATCTAAAATTTATAGTTCTCTTCCATGCAAATATGCAAGTAAAGTTTTTTATAATTAGTGTAGAAGAGATAATAAAACACTTAATGAAGTGATTGACAATCTGCATCAGGCTCACCACGCTCCCAGAGAAGCTGTTCAGCAACCACTAAAATGAAAATCAATCCTCTCCATCTTTAACTTTATAGTTCACTGCTTCTGCAGTCTTTGAAGATAGCATCCTCAATGGTCAACATAGTTCCACACAGTACTTGTCTGAAAACAGGCTATATTGCAACTCCTAAAACTAATATCTATGCTGTACAAGCTCAAGACTTTCCTACTTTCTTCATTTCCCCCTTCCTAGAAATCCTGAAAAGATTTTAATGGTTATATATGACAAAATAACTAAGATTAATTAGACTTGATTTTAAAGAGCACAATTCTGAAAAATGTAATGAATGTTCTTCCACTTCACTTGTGGATAAATTAAGTTCATTTTCATTCTCCTGGGCTTCCTCCTGAAGCCTCGATGAGAATTAAGAGACAGGATTTTATTTAGAATTAAAAAAACCCACAAATCAGCAGAGACTGTTCAGAGACTACTCATTCTCTTTCAGTGAAAGATGCAGCTTAACCACAGTCAGTTTAGACAAAATATGAAGAGCATGGTACATGAACTAGAAAATTGATTCCTAATCAGTCAGAATGAAATCAGTAAGATCTTTAAGGAACATAACAAATCACTACTAGTTTATCCAGGAGTGTTATCCTCTGCACAGTGTCTGAATCATCCTTTAGACAGAATGCAGATATATATAAAAGGTATGCATTTTTAAAATGAATGCTACAGAATCAACAAAAAATGACCTCTTGAAAGTCAGCTTCTGCACAGAACTCCATAGCTCTTTCCTGGATATAACATGTATCCAATTGTTCTAATTTAATTATCATATCATAGAATCAAATCAATAGAATGGCTTGGGTTGGAAGAAATCTGAAAGCCCACCCACCCCAAACCCTGCTGTTCAGGGCCCCATCCAACCTGGCCTTGAGCGCCTCCAGGAAAAAAAATTCCCCCAAATTCCTCATCTCATACGTGACTTAATATAGCTTCCAGGAGGATATGTTTCGTGATCTTCCCAGTCATACAGGTGAGGCTCAAGGATCCAGGTCTTTCTTTTTCCTTTTCTTAAAAATGGGAGTGATATTTCCCTTCTTCCAGTCACTGGGGACTTCAGCTGACAACCATGACTTTTCAGATATGATGGAGAGTGGTTTGGTTTGGCCACCACAACAACCAGTTCCTTCAGGAACCTGGGAGGCATGGCATTGGACTCCATAGACTTGAACACATTCAATCTCATGAAGCAGTCTCAGGTTGCTCTGCTCTTACACTATGAGGGATTTTGCTCAGTCCAGTGTCTGCCTAGAGATTCAAGGACATGACAGACATGGGAAGCAACTGCCAGTTAACATTGAGGCAAACAACTTGTTGAGTATCTCAGCCTTCTCCATGTCTGTTGAAGCCAGTTCTCCCTTTTTATTTGTCAAAGACATATGCGAGAACATTTTCATTGGTACAGACCTTTGTTCTATATTCCATTTATCTCTCTCACTAAAGCAAAGCAAGACAAAGTGAGCTAATTAATGGAGGCATCATGAGATCACAGTTTTATATATTTTCTAAGTAAATAACTAAAAATTCCCTTTAGTGGATCATTAAGTTTCTGCTTTTGATAGAATTAGTAAAGAGTAAAACAAACTACTGTTTGTATCTATAAAAGCTTTTTTTTCCCTGTAATATTGTTAGATATTTTCCAAAATGAGATGAAGATTTTTATTTTTAAGCTCAACAAAAACACCAACCCCAAATATTCAGCAACAAATTTCTTGTCTGGGTTAAATTTATGAGGCATGCAAACACACGAAACACAATAGTTTTCAAAAAACCTCAATATATAAAAATGTTGGAAATTTTATAAAGGAAAGGGAAGCAGAATTCTTCTGATTGATTGGAAAGCATCTACTAAAAAAAGGTAAAGAGAGGAGAACATTAAAGGATTTCCCAGTAGGGAATGAGTGCTGGAGTCCTGAATCTGCAAAACATCTGCTTTTCTGAAACTTAGAGGAGTATACAGGAGAAAGATATCTCCATGTCAGGAAGATCCAGATAGTCAACTGCCTTGACTATTATACGCTTACCAAGTTAGAAGAAAATAATTGGCTTAAAGTCAAATGGAGAAGTTTTTTTGTTTTTTTTTTTAGGAAACAAAATCAGGATTTAATGTTACCTGACTTTATCTGGTCACACTGCAGGCATTTACATGGAAGCTAAAAAACCTATAAGGCTATCAATTATCTGACTTAGTCATCTGCATTAGGATGAAATGTATTTTTTTCTGTTGACCACTGAGAGTTCACACAAACGAAATTTGGCTTTGCAGATGTTCATTTTTGTCTCTAAGATCACTTTCCATTTAGTGCAGCTTCACACAGTAACTAGACAGATACAGTTCAGAATTTGCCATCAGGAAAGTGACTTGTTAGGGCAATGTAGAATACAGTAATATTTTTCACATTTTAAATTTTTGAACAGCATATTGAACATGTTGAAATTCTTGTTCAGATTCATAAGACGATTTTGCAGATCCTGTAGTTCCTAAAAACATATTGAAAACTTCAGAATTTGCCACTAATATTTATGTGCTTTTATCTGTTTATAAATTAGTAAAGAGTTAAACAAACTACTGTTTATATCTATAAAAGTTTTTTTATTCCTATAATATTGTTAGACATTTTCCAAAATGAGATGAAGATTTTTATTTTTAAACTGAACAAAAATCCCAACCCCAAATATTCAGCAACAAATTTGCTCAGTCCAATGTCTGCCTAAAAGTAATGGCTGCTCTGAAAGTAATGGCTCCTGTTTTATGATGTTAGCCCACAATGTCAGAGGCGGATGTTGGTGGCATGGCAGAATAGGTTGAAGTTTCCCACCAATATTCCATTATATTTTGTTGCTGTGTGACATATGGCAGGAGGGGAAGAGCCTGACAAAATGACGTCTGACTTGGAGGTGTGGATAAAGCAAAAGTGTGTCATTGGATTCCTCCATGCAGAAAAAGATTGTACCCACCAACATTTATCAATGCTTGTTGAATGATTAATGGAGCCCAAGAATTGGGCCTGAGTTACAAAGAGGTGGTGGGTGGTGTATTTCAGCACTGGTGACAGCAACATGAAAGACAAGCCATATTCCAAAAGGCCATGCAGATATTTACAAGCACAGCATTCAGGCTCTTATTCATTGCTGGCAAAAAAATGCATAGTTACTGGTGGTGAATTTACAGAAAAGAAGCATTCTGCACCTGAGTATTTCATAGAATCATAGAATGGCCTGGGTTGAAAAGGACCACAATGATCATCTAGTTCCAACCCCCTGCTATGTGCAGGGTCGCCAACCACCAAGACCAGGCTGCCCAGAGCCACATCCAGCCTGGCCTTGAGTGCCTCCAGGGATGGGGCATCCACAACCTCCTTGGGCAACCTGGTCCAGTGTGTCACCATCCTCTGTGTGAAAAACTTCCTCCTAATATCTAACCTAAACCTCCCCTGTCTCAGTTGAAAACCATTCCCCCTTGTTCTATCATTATCCACCCTCACAAACAGCTGTTCCCTCTCCTTTTTATTCACACTCCCTTGTTTGGCCTACACTACGAAGATGCAGTAAGATTCAAAACTCACATTAAGTGACCTCAAGAATAGAGTTAGTTTGCTGTAGGCTCACTATTTGCTATCAAAAAATGTTATTGTGCTTTTGTATCTGCTTTAGTTTCCATGAAAAAAAAAATAACAGACACAAATTTTGGAGTAAGCTACTTATGTACACTTTTAATATATTTACTTTAATCTGCTATTACAAAATCAGGTTTTATCAGATGACTTCTTGAGTTTCACATATGTCTTGGGAATATTTCCTCCCTTTCAAATATATAGATTGATATAATAGCAGAGCATTCAATGATAACTAAAGTTGTTAATTTAATTTGCAATAAAGCAATATTATACTTATCAGACACCTGAAATAGAAGTCACATAAGAGGATACTAAAGTGTTCAGGGGTTGAGTTACACAAATAAAAGTTTAGAATGTTTTGAGAGGCCATTCCAGATGTTACAAACTATACTCCACTTCAAAACTTTCATTCAGTAGAAGAATGACAGCTTCTTTGTTCTACAATGTCCCAGTCTTTGGAATACATGTATGAATCCTCCTTTATTCTGTGGGACTCCTAGAAGTCTTCAGTTCTTTTAAAACATTAAAATTCTTGGGTAAGTAGGAAGATACTAGTGTAAAGCACTTTTTCGCTACCTAGGATAATGTGACAAATGTGCTACTCTTTAGAGTATACTCACAGTTTCAGCAAACTACAATAGGAGGTGAAAAGACACCCTGTTGTCCAACCTGTACATTTCAGTGATAGACATCAGCATGATTTATTACAAGAGCTTGAACTGAGCCTTCAGCAAAAGAGCAGCAGTTTCTGATCACTGAGGAGGTCTTGGCTGTGCTAACACCTTTACCAAAGTCAATCACTTTTACACAAAGCATCTGTCAGGACTCTGCTAGAAGAAAACTCACAAACAGTGTGGATTTGGACAAGTACAAAATGCTCTGTTTCTACTCTGTTTATTGATGTTAGGTTCTTTTATTCTGTTTTGTTTGTTTGTTTGCTTCCTGGCTGAAGTTAGTAATTAGATTAATTGTATTCAGAACTCAGAATTGTATTCAGAATTTTTCACCATGTTATGCCCTCTTTTAGGCGAATTCAGAATTTCTCACAGCACAGCCAAATTAATTCAAGTTCTTCCATGATTTTGCTTATGTAAAAGAACTATGCAACAGTCTGCTGGGAATACACATACTGAACTTATTTAAGGTACATTCACAGAAGTTTTTTTCTGTTGCCATCTCTGCTCAGTAAACTGATTTCAGTTTAACTCCTGAAGCCAAATTTGCCATGGAGCTTCACAGGTCATGGCTGTGTGAGAAACTTACTATATGGTACCAGTTACTTACCTCTCACTAAAACGTATCAGCATTTTTCTCTCACTTGCCAAATCCTATGTGTTCATCCAGTTTTTTTTTCTGTTGTCTTTTTCTCTTAACAACTTGTGAATGTGATAAAATATAATTATACATAACGAGATACAAAGTACAGCACTACCACTTTATGAGGGCTGTCAAAATTGCATTTAGATAACAGTAAGGATGCCTATATGAATATGCTTATATTACTGTCCCAGAGAAATTGGCACTAAATTTTGCCACTGATGCTTTAATGAAAAATCAAGAAATGAGATACTGAAATAAAAATTGACATCCAAGTGTTCTTAAATAAAATACGGGGAGTAGGCCAGAGAATTTCATGCCTATAGTTAAAAACTTGTCATTACACACTTAAAAAGTAGCCATACACAAATCTAATGAGGTTTAACAAGGCCAAGTGCTAGGTGCTGCACTTAAGTTGGAGTAATCCCAGATATGAGTACAAACTGGGAGAAGAACTAATTGAGAACAGCCCTGTGGAGAAGAACTTGGAGGTTCTGATGGAGAAAAAGCTGGACACGGGCCAGCAGTGTGCTCTTGCAGCCCACATGGCCGACAGTATCCTGGAATGCAACAAAAGAGGGGTGACCAGCAAGGTGAGGGAGGTGACTGTCCCCCTCTGCCCTCACCAGACTCCACGTGGAGTACTGGGTCCAGGTCTGGGGCCCAAGTACAGAAAGAATGTGGAGCTGTTGGAGCAGGTCCAGAGAAAGTCCACAAAGATAATCAAAGGACTGGAGCACCTCTCCTATGAAGAAAGGTTGAGGGAATTGGGCTTGCTCAGCTTAGAGAAGAAAAGGCTCCAGGGAGACCTCACTGTGGCCTTTCAGTACTTGAAGGAAGCTTACAAGCAGGAAAGGGATCAACTTTTTATACAATCTGAAAGTGATAGGACAAGGAGGAATGGCTTTAAACTAAGAGAAGGGAGATTTAGGTTTGATGTTTGGAAATTTTTCCTCAGAGGGTGGTGAAGCACTGGAACAGTTTTATAAATTGTCCTATACTTTCAGTATTTTACAGTTTTCTTATGTTTATTTGAATGAAAAATCATTAGATAAGAATTAGCATGGCAACTCCATAATAATTGCAAATGTGGTGCATACTTTATAATGCAAAGTGTCACGTATTTGTCATGCTAAATGCGACATACATACCTATTCAAACTTTGAATGTCATGATGAATATAATATTCTTGAGGCTATAAATCAGTGATTTAAAAATCATTTCACCAACAAAAAGAGATTGCATTTCAAAAAAAGCATATATTTACCCTAGAATAAGTATGAAAAGGGTGCCTAACTTCTGCCATTCTCATACTGAGAAGTAAAAAAATCCAGAAAAACTATGTAAAAAGTGTTTTATATTACTGATGGATTCATAAATTGGTGTAAAAAATAGACAAGTCTGAATCTGTCTGAATTACAGATTACAGCCCACAGTTTCTTCAGCGAGGTTCACAGTAATCTTAACTCATTCTGACTGTAAAGCAAGGGAAAAAGACAACAATTGGCGGTCCTTATGCAACATTTGCCAAACATGAAATGTGCTCCTTGCCAAGAAGTGCCTTTTCAGTTTAACCTCAAAATGTCAAAATCTCTCTGTTTCCCAAGTTTCCTGATCACCCCTTTTCCCAGTGAAGCCTGTTCACAGCAGAACGGAAGGAGGAGACTTAGACTACAGCTACATGATCCTAAGAATTAATATTCTGACAATGGTTTCAAAAGCGTTTACACCAATGTTATAGTACCATGTTATGTTCAGAAGTGATCTTTTGGCCATTAAGCATAAGAACGCTGAAACTAAATATATACATATTTGCCATAAAGTAAGATTGTGCAGCACAATCTTAAATTTTGTTCAAGAGCTAGATGAAGGTTTAGAAGAATCTGTTCTCTAACTGGCAAAAACACAAAGTGTGCACTAAAATGTCAAGAACAACATCCTGATGTCAGCTAAACTATCACATTAGTTCAAGACAATTACCTAATTAACCTTCTTTCAGTGAAGACCATTTGGGATGAAGCATTCATCCCAAATTAAGACACAGAGTAAAATAAGGATGACAACCAACAAAACTGTTTAAGGGTATGTTTTATTTATTTATTTATTTATTTTCCCTTAGTAATGACACTGATTCTCCTTCTGGTAAAGCTTTAGTACACAGCTTATGTGGCAGTTAATCTTCTGTGCTGACAGACTGAAAAAGTAAGAACTACAAGAGATGTGTTCTTAAGCATGACCCAGAAGTCGTTCTGCATAAGATCTTAATTAGCAATAAATAAAAAATGATAGACATGGCAGCTGTTGAAACAGATTTTCTAAGTAATTCAACTTTACCATTATTAAACAGAGATACAGCATTGTATTCCTTCTGAAAAAGGAATGTTTCATGTACAAGTCTTTTAAAGAGAATAGCAGAAAACTCCATTTTAGAAGGAGTTTGTATGTTTTGAGTGTAACCTGAATGTCAGTGCACAGTCATATGTTACCAATATACGTTTCATATAGATAATTAGTTTTGTGTGATTGAGCCAAATTCTAATTTTCTCTGTACTGGAAAAATAAGCTGCAGCTGAAAAACACAAATTTCAATACATTTACAACATTTATAACAGCTAGGACTATCTACTAGCTTTTATTAGACTTATAGAAGAAGCAATAGAAGAGCTTTCAGTGTCTCCTTTAAGCTTGAATATGGCATGCCTTATATAGTAACATCTCTACTAAATCTTCTAACCTGATCCTTTTTCATGGGGGATATATCATGTATATTTTTCCTAACTGGACGTTTGTGGAATGAGCACGATACGCCATGTGACATTATTATTATTAGTGATTATAATTGTACCACCACTAATACGTATTTGTAAACCTGAAAGAACATAGTAATGTTGTTGGATCACGAATGGAGGCGTGCCCAAATGTCCTATATAGATTGTCTGTGGTTGTACTGTCTGATATTTCATCTAGCTTTTACCTTACCACCTGCGGTATAGGCTGGCTATATGCTGGTATTGGTGGCTACTACATACATAGTTTTTGTGGCAATAGGGAAACAGCTCTAAGGGACATTTATTGTCTATTTTTTACCACAGCTGTTCAATTCTAATACTCATGGATGTCTTGACCCAGTCATAGATTTGCTCCACAGTCTGTAGGTGAGCATGGAACTTGACCTCTCTGAGCCTCTGTGAGAAGCTGGAATAATTTTTGGCCCAAAAGTTGTTCAGTGGCACCCATCTGAAATAGAACCTACTCAATAAGCTTTGGGGTTAGTGGTTGTCATGAGCAAAGCTGTAAGAGAAACATATGTGTCTGGGTGACCAGGAGAAACCATTTCCAGCTGTTACTTCTTTTGGGCATTCAAGCTGACTTATGGGGGTCATCTTGGAGGAGAGCACCATGCTGCAGTCAGTGCACATACCTAGCAGCCCACCATGCGAAAATTGCATGATCAACTGCCAATTACCCAATGGAAGGGGCATGTACTACAAACATGCTGTTGCCCCCGACGAACAAAACACAAGTACCCCTGACAACTACTGTCACCTCTAACAAACAAAACTTAAATGCTCCTGACAACTAAAGCAAGCCCTGACAAACCAAACAGAAGTGCCTCTGACAACCAATTGCTGCCCCTGGAAACCAAAATGACTCTATGAAGAGGATAAAAACCGAAAGAGTTCTGAGGTAGAACAGGTACCCCTTCCACCAAGCTACAGCTGTATGGGTCAATGAGACGTTGCTGACCAACTTGCTGCTTCCCTACAGACCAATGAGACATCGCATTGCTGGATCCCTGATGGTTACTATCTCTGCTTTATAAATCATTTGCTAGGATTTCTTTACTAATTTCCCCACCTTACCTGCATTCCTTAGTGCTTAGAATTTGTAATAAATCAATTGGACAGCATTCAGCCTCTTGCTGCTTTAGTCTTCCTCCAGGTATGTATATATTTTGAGCCATCTCCTCCAATAATTGGAGTGAGACAGCCATGTGCATAAGAACTTGAAGAGCTTATGGTGTTGGTTTACTGCATCCAGAAGTCTGGCACACTGGCCTCAGTCTACATGGACTTTGCATGGGTGAATTATCTCCATGAGATTACCCTTCGCAGTCTTCAATCTGCCTCTGCTGACAAGATAAACTCTTCACTCCATTGTGAAGTCCTTCTAGCTATTTCTCCTATTAAAAATAATGTTATTGTTAAAAATAATTGTCTTCACAGTGCTGAAGGGGTTTAACTTTCATCATTTCATGAATTGTTTTTTTTCCTTGTCCTTGGTAGTTCTTCTAAGTTCTCAGCTGGGTCTCGAAGTCTTCTGTGTATGGACCTCAGGAGGTAATATCACCTCCAGCATTAAATAAGCCTTCATTTAAAGCTATTAACAATCTGTCTGCGCTGGTGTACCTATAGGTTATTGCAATATTAATAGCAGGTCTAGACAAGTTATAAGGAAATGTATGCAAATCCAACATATTCCATTCCTTTTAGCTTAAAGACACAAAAAGTGTGATTGAGGATTAGCCACCTAAACCATGGCACTTCCTCTGCCTCTGCCTGCAGGCAAAACTTGCTTTTCACCCTCAATCAGAAATAGTGACTTCCCAGCAAGGAAAGCTATCTATAGTGATGCTTCATTAAGTTTCCAGAGGTTTTTTTCTTCCTTATGAGTTGTGTGGATATATGCTGCTAAAGAAGTTCCTCTCCTCTTGAAAACAGGACATCTGAATATAGAGGTAATCCTGGTCTCCAGGGGAAACTGAGGACTTCTGTCCATGTGGATGGCAGAGAAAACAGAACACTCATATTACGAACAGAAAATCCTTGACTTCACTATCAAAGCACTATGTTACACTATATAGAGCTACAATTTGTAATATCAAATCAAGGATTGCACACTGGGATAGAAACAAAGAGAAGATGGCGGACACTGCAAAGAAAGTCATCTGAGAGATGCCTGTGGATCTGACAGATGGTTTGGTCTAATATTAATGACAACTTATTTTCAATTCATTCTGATAAACTTTAAGTAATGACTAGTAGTTTAAAGGAACAGTTTTGTTCTCTGCAGAAGCATGTAGTTTATAAATTGATGGGGAAAATGCTATAACAAGTATTTCTCTATTTCTGTTCAATGTTACTTATTTTTCTTTGATGAGACTACTTATCAAAGTAAAAAATGAAATTTTCCATTCACATTCCATACCAATCAATTCTGGAGAGATTAGGTTAAAAATGTGTACAAACATTCCCCTCTGTACTCTAGGAAGCATCTTAAATCCACTTTAAAGAGCTGAGTACTTGGGCTGGGGATGCTGAGGTGGACAATTTATAGACTTCAGACTTAGCTTCCTTTAGGCTATGGCTTTAAACTTGGAAACAGTAGTGAAGACTATGAAATACTTCCTCAAAATCCTACAGGAGAGGGAAAAAGAATGCACGGTCACTTAATTAGGACTCCTCACAATCAGTGTCTAGAGTATGTCAGCAGCTGCTCCATGACAAAGTTCAAAAGAAACTGTCTCATTCCTCTAGAAGGCAAAAAACAGTGGGAAAATAAGAGGAATTTATGACCCAGAGGAGGTACAAATTTTTTCTTGCCTAATTCTGAGGCCATAATCATTTTTTCCTCAGAGCAAGCTGTAGTGCTATGACCTTCTCCTAATACTTTTGTTTTGACGCAGCAGTAATGCAAGGATGCTTCTAGTTCTGGATAATGGCTATAAGAGGAATGTATATACAGACACCATGCTCATTATGAAACCGAGCTTTCCTACAGAAATAAAAAAGAAGGTTGGAGGTGTTTTGTTTACAATTTTGATGTCTCAAAAAGTACTACTGCTTTCTGAAAAAAAAAGTACAGAAATTTCTTTACTGACTATGAAACACTAACCTACTCCAAGTGCTTTAGGGAATGACCATATTTTGCCTGTGAGAGATCATCTGCCATATAGCTCACTGTCCTGGTTTCAGCTGAGATAGAGTTAATTTTCTTCCTAGTAGGCGGTATAGTGCTGTTTTGGGTTTAGGATGAGAATAATGTTGATAACACACAGATGTTTTAGTTGTTTCTGAGCAGTGCTTGCATAGAGTCAATGACATCTCAGCTTCTCGTGCTGCTCTGCCAGCGAGGAGCTGGGGGTGCACGAAGATCTGTGGGTACATAAGGAGCTGGGAGGGACAGCTGACCCAAATTGCCCAAAGGGCATATGGCATTATACTGAACTGTAAAACTAGGAGGAGCTGGCTGGAGGGGATAGGCAGGAGGGGTAAGCATAACACAGCCATTTGCTCACTTTCCTCCTGTTGGACAGGGGAGAGAATCAGAAAAAGGTAAAACTCATGGGTTAATATAATGACAGTTATTAGGACAGAAAAGGAAGGGATAATAATAAAAGAATATGCAAAGTAAGCGATGATCAGTACGATTGCTTACCCTCTGACTGATGCCCAGCCAGTCCCTGAGCACCAGCCTCCTTTCTCAGCCAGCTCCCCCAGTTCTATAGTTAAGTATGACACCATATGGGATGGGAAATTCCTTTGGCCAGTCTGAATCAGCTGTACTGGTCCTTGTCCTCTCCCAGCTCCTTGTGGTCCCCAGCTCTTTGCTGGCAGGGCAGCCTGAGAAGCTGAAAAGTCCTTGGCTCTGCGTAAGCAGTGCTTAGCAACAACTAAAATATCACTGTTACTAACATTATTCTCATCCTAAATCCAGCACAATACCAGCGACTAGGAAGAAAGTTAACTTTATCTCAGCTGAAATCAGGACCTACACCTATTTATCTATTTTTTAAATGAATGTTTTGATCTCAGATGCATAAGATCAACATCTTCATAGAATCATAGAATCATAGAATGGCTTGGAAGGGTTGGAAGGGACCTCAAGGATCATCAAGCTTCAACCCCCCTGCCGCACACAGGGACACCACCATATCTAACACTAGACCAGGCTGCCCAGGGACCTGGCCTTGAACACCCCCAAGGATGGGGCACCTTACTTATTATTGAAATTGATAATTTATATTTCTTTCACTGAACAGAGTTGCTATTTGATAAGCCATTCTTACACTAACAGATTCATGAAAGATATCTAAGCAGTAACTAAACAGCACATTATTTTTATCTGAAAGTGTGGAAATACCCTCATTGCAGGAAATGTGGCAAGCATCCTGAGTGGATGGTGGGTGTAAATGTAAGAGACACCCTGGGGCTGAGAAGAGCACACTCGATGGAGACATTCAGGGCACTGGCAGATCCAAGGAGCACGTCCAATGTGCAGAAAAAGCAGTAATCAACACTGTTAGGACTTACTTTCAAATGTGTAATTTCATGTGCAAATATATATTTCTAGGAGTTTCTAACATTTTCCTTACAATTTATAATTAAAAGCTAAAAGTTTGGATTTGATTACAGACCTTAAGTAAGCATGATATTATAGTAAAAGAGAGAAAATGAAACAGACTTTAACCTGAACATTCATATTGGTACTCTGTACATAAACATTTACAATATATTTATATACAAAGTAAAGTTTGCAAATATGAATAACATAAACTAAAGTTTACAACTGAACATGTGTTCATATGACTTTTTTTGCTTGTTATTTTATTCTTAACATTTACTGAAATCTACTGGGAAGCCTCTAAAAACCTTTCAGATATATGAACAAAAACCAATACTTCTGATTAATTCACTCCTCCCAGGACTTTTTATACATCACTTAGATTTCTGTATAGAAGAACATTGCTGGAAGGTTTTCCATAATTCATTTTAAATTGAAAAATTTTCAAAATAAACTGAAGCATTTCCTGATTGCTGTGTTACAAAATTTGTTGACTTGGGATATTACGCATACTCAATCTAAGTAATCATCCAAACCGTAATAAATGAAAACTATTATTTTGTACTTATTAAATTAGGTTAATATTGAATATTTTAATAAGGTTGAGTATATGTGAGCCTGATGCTTTCATCCTGAGGCCCTTTAAGTACTTTTCAAACATTAAAGCGTTATCACAACACTGTAACAGAGACAGCAAATTATTTTCCTCCTTTTATCATGGATCAAAAACATTAAGAAAACCAGATATGCTCCATTAGGAGACAGAAGCATTGTATTTTTGATTAATGGTTTCTTCAACAAAAGAAAACAAATTTATTTATTTATTTGTTTGCTTGCTTGTTATTTATTTATCTATTTTTCACTTGGGGGTAGCATTCAGGCCAAATAAAACTCTGACACTCCACGACAGCATGAACAGATTTATCTTGATTCTACTGTCTCACTCCCCAAGTCTGTTCTAAAGACATTTTATGATGAGTGAATTTTATATATATGTATAAAATCTTGCTCTCTCTCTTTATATATATACATATATATATATATATATATATATATTTTTGTCTTTAAACAGAAACAGGAACTGGCCTCCACATCTCACACAAGTCTTTTAAGAATGAGGCATATGTGATGAGACATGATCTTTTCTTGTTACTGTCTTTACTAAAATGTTATAAATGGCATTTATTTCCAATTGAGGAAACATTAAAACATTTTATGAGACAGATTTCTCATTTTATATTTTCTCTTCTCAGCTGTAAGTGTAGGGAAAAATCTTTTTATATCAATTCTGATAAATTTCAATCACTATCATTAATATAATGACTAACAATTCTAGTCATGCTGCAAAGCATTATCAAGACAAACATTTTACAACATTCACCGATGATCTAGATTTGATTATCTTAAACATACAGTCCTACAACTAATTTGGAAGGCAAGAGATTAATATTGGCAGATGTAAAAATGCAAGAAAAAAAAAGGCAATGGCATTAAAAATAGCAGGTTTGTCATACTAGTAAACTATTTTCCTGATTACATTATGGTCTCACAGTAAAAAAGAGTTTAAAGAGGAGTCTGAAATAAAATGGTAATAGCTTGTGGAAACTCTTAGCACCAGGACACCAGAAAAAAGGAAAGCAGAAAATACTATCTGGATTACTTGCCCTACGTAAATGAATCATTCAGTTGAAGGAAGAAGAAAAACCCTGAAGTTAAGGGAAAATGTAGACTACCCTACAAGTTTAAATGTTGACAGCTAGATGTAGATGAGCTGGAGAATGAAGCTTGCATAAGAAATCATAATGAAAGAAGAAATAGTGAGAATATAAAGAGTAATACAGGATCAGCTTATGACTGAAGAGAAAAAGGTCTGAGATCTGCTCATCAGATCTGGTGCCCTACTCCAAAGTCTGAAAATGAAGACTCCATTGCATCAGTCTCATCATTTCCTATATTTGAATACAGTATTGCCAGGGATACACATGTTGCTCTGCCAGATAAAAACCCAATCTGAATCAAAAGGCAAAATATACTAGCTTACCCACTCACTATGCTAACTGCAGCTTCATTTTTGTCTAACTCGGCATTGAGACAGGCAATGTAAGCATTCGTTATACATACAAGAGCACACAGAAGCACACAAAGATAGCCTTTGAGGGTGCAGTGCTGACAGTATTTGTCTGCAGACTATTTATTTACCAGCATGTGTGAGAAGAGAGATACTCTGTCAACAGCACAATGTCCGTGTTTATATATATAGCTTTTCTGACACTGAGTATGTAATTTATAGTATGTTACTTAGTAGAAATACTGATAAAATTGGCCTACAGCAGAAAGCCTGAAATGAAGTGTAAAGAAATTTATAATTTATGATTTTCATCTCCAGTGAGATCCTAATTTACATTGGCATTTATATTTGTGATTTGAATTAAAAGAATTTTAATAAAAGACAAAGAAAATGATATATATATTTATTACTAAGCATACATAATACTGTTAATATTAAAAAGGCCACATTTACTAAAATATTTAACTAACTTCTTGTTTTGCTTGCTCTCCCTGAAAATTTTAATAGATGTTAAAGTAAACATATGTATAACCTGTCAATTAACACTATGTACTCTGACTAATTAAGAGAACATTAAAAATTCTTGTGCTTATTGCATGCAGTTCCAATTGCATATCTAATACAGACAGGATTATGATACCCTAATAGGTCACAGATATTAAGAAATGTTTTCTTGATTTTTCTGTATTTAAATTGTTAATTAGAAAATGTTTGCAGAATTAAAGATTTTGATTCATTTGATTTGATTCATTTTGATTTGGTTCATGATTCTGAGATTCTATGATTTTATAATTTTATACATAAAGAGATTCTGAATGAAAACATTTTCAGTCTTCAATGGAAATATTTTGGTTTAGTGCACTTTCAAATCACATTACAGTTCATATAGAAGTTTTAGAGTATCTGGATATTTTGTAGATATAGTACAAACATAAGTTCTTCTTTAAAATAACAAATTTGATTATTCAGTGCCCAAAGGAATCAAATAATGCCTTGTTGTGCATTGGAATGTCCTGTAAACATTACCTTATGTACTCATATAAATATGAGATTCTTCTTACATTTGAAATTATTAAGCAAGTTAAATACATTATCTTGCATCAATGTGACCTAGAACATTTCCTCATCTCCCATATGAGGGAGAGAACTGACAAAGCTGAGAGAACTGAGAGACTTGGGGGCGTTCAGCTTGGAGAAGAGAAGAAGTAGAGGGGATCTCATCAATGCTCATAAATATCCAAAGGGTGGGAGTCAAGTGAATGGGACTACTCAACTCTTTTCAGCAGTTGCCAGTGAAAGAAAAAGTTATTTGCTGTGAGAAAGAGCACTGGAACAGACTGCCCAAGAAGGCTGTGGTCTTCTTCTCTGGAGAGATTCAAAACCCGCCTGGATGCTTTCTTGAGTAACCTACTATAAGGAACCTGCTTTTAGCAGGCTGTTGGATGAGATGATCTCCAGAGGTCCGTTCCAAGCCCTACAGTTCTGTGATTCTGTGAAGTGTATGAGATATACAGACTGAAGCTTGCAGGTGAAGTTGCAGAAATGATGTAAGAGTTCAAAGGCACAATTTATGTGAACAGCTTGTTCTTGATATTTGTCATCCACTCCCACAAACTCCTACTAAGAAAGGTGGCTGGCTTTAAGCTTATCTCTTATCAGCAGTATTCTGTATTCCTACATGCTGGATGTCTTCCATCTCCTTTTCTAGCATTTCAAAGCTGACATCAACCATTCTTGATAAAAGATGCTCTACTGTATTCTTACATATGCCTAATTTTCCACTCTTTTCCACCTTGCTTCTTATCTCCCTCATACAGTGTGACACTGGTTTGAGCTCTTTTGTAAATTTTACTTTAAGTTAGTTCTTTCTAGTATAAAAGAATGGTAATCTTGCTTTAAGGCTTGTCTATAGGCAGCTACATTCCACTCTCAGAAAGTGTTAGCTTTTCTACATAGACTGTAGTATTGCTTTATTCATGCACTTCCAGAGCCAAATTTCATCCATAGTTTCTTAGTACACCATTTTCTTTCCTGCTGCCACTTGTTTCATGTTTACTTCACAACTCCAATTGAAGAAGCAGATATGGCATCAGCACAGCCTTTCTAATGAAATCTGAACTGACCCTGGAGCTCTGTACAAAGAGTGATGAATTCCCTCCAACAGGTCACTGGAGGAACAAGAGATAAAGAAACAGATATTCCTTCATCTCAGATCCCTATCTAGTTTGTGCTGGGTGGATAAGTAACGTAAGAAGGAGTAAATCTTCAGACTATTAATGTGGGATAAATAAACAGCTGTGTGATTTTTGGATTTGATCTATAAAGGGTATGACATACCTATGAAAGATATTTCCAATGTGTGACTTACAATAAGAACTCAAAATACTCTCAGCAGCTTTTTGAATATGCTTGGCTCTCAAGGGAGATGAACTGCACAGAACAGAGAAGCACAGACATTCAAAATCCTTCTTAACTCTGAAGAAACAGCGAATAGCACATCCATAAGTGAGAAGAATGGGTGAAAAGATCACAAACCAACTACTGGATAAAAGAATACTGAGTTTTCCTGACAATAACACCATTCACTACTGACTGAGAATAAACCATGCACTTAGCTTCCCTGAGGATATGATCTATATTTTAAAAACAAAAAGTAGATATGCAGCTAGAGCTTGTGGGGTGCTTCGTCTTCTGTGCTGATGTTTCTGGCTATTCTTATGAACTGTGAAGGTAGAGATTGTCCTCCTTGCAGTGTCAGCATGTCTCATTTTGCTCATTAGCTTCTGTTCTTGGATGTTAAGCATGAATAAATTTAAATCCTAAACAACAGCAGATTGACCTAAGTGTTAAAAGTCACTTAAAAGTGCAGTTTCAATCACATGTCAAAATACTGCATGCTGTCAGCAGTGAAATTATGTTATTCCCTAATCAATGAAATTTAAAAAAATATTTTTTTTAGTGATGACAGAAATTTGTAAAGCAAGATCTCATAAAAGTAAGTTTCAGATCTTAATTAACAGACAAAATGAAATCTGATATCTTTAATGGTTAAGTTATCATAGTAATAAGCAGATATTTTTCTTTTGCAATTCTGTGGTATTGCAGGACAACACACTATTTAGCCTAGAGCTGAGAAGAAGACAACAACAAAGAGGTAAACTGGGTGTTATTGTGAATTCTACTCATCTGTATGTCTCTTCTAACTCCCTTCTTGGTTTACAGACTGCAAGACATTCTTCCTCTCTGAGACTTAAAAATGTAATTTTTTGATGGTATATAAATATACTTCCAAATATCTATGTCAGTCTTGCTGGACTCTGCCAAACTTGAAGGCTGCAGGTTTGTCAGCTCTTTCTAGTCTCTCTGCAGGAAACGTAGAAAGGTTGATTGAAACATTTTGTTTCTGTTTTGGTTCTGTCAAAGGGAAAAAAAGTCTTTAGCATTCCTAGACATTCAGACACAGTACAAACCATTCAAGCTGACACTGACCTTATTTTGTTACTCTCCAGCTCTGATAACTCTGGATCAATCTAAGTTCCAAAGTGATTTGAACATACACTTTTGTTTATACCTTTCCATGCTGTAGCTTATGCAATAATGTATTCATGTAAGGCCAGAATCTGTCCGCTGCAAGCAACAGCACTATGTGAATAACTATGAAATTGGCCTATACCTAGTCCTGTCACTTAATCTCTGTTAGTTAAGAAGATCATAATCTGCTGAGTGACTCACAGAATAAAAGAAACACGGAATCACAGAATAGGTTGGGCTGGAGGGGACCTTAAAGATCGTTTAGTTCCAGTCTCCCTGTGGTAAGCAGGGTTGCCAAACTCCAGATCAAGTTGCTCATGGCCCCATCCAACCTGACCCTGAATGCCTCCATAAATGAGGCATCCACAGTTTTTCTGGGCAGTCTGTGTCAGGGCCTCACCATCCTCTGAGCAAAGAATTTCTTTATAACATCTAACATAAATCTCCCTTTGTCCTGTCACTATCAGTCCTCCTCCAGATTGTAAGTTCTCTTCAAGTACTGGAAGGCTGCAATGAGGTCTCCCTGGAGCCTTCCCTTCACAAAGCTAAACAAGCCCAGCTACCTTAGCCAGTCTTCTTAAGAGATGCCCCAGTTCTTTGATCATCCTTGTGGACATCCTCTGGACCCTCTCCAACATCTCCACATCTTTCTTGTGTAGGGGGCCCTAAGTCTGGTTGTAGCACTTCAGAAGGGGAGTAGAGGGGGACAATCACTTCCCTCTCTCCTCTTTTGATGGAGTACAGGATACCAGTGAACTTCCAGGCTGCAAGAGCACACTGCTGGCTCATTTCCAGCTTTTTGTCTATCAGGACCCTCAAGTCCTTTTCCAGAGGGCTGTTCTCAATAAGTTTTTTTCCCAGTCTGTATATACATCTGGGATTGCATCAACCCAAACTCAGTCTTGTTGAATCTCACTAGATTCGTGCATGCCCATTCCTCAAGCCTGTACTCTGGTCGACATCTTTCTATTGTATTGACTGTCCCACTCAGCTTAATCTGTTCACTGATACTATTATTGCTCAAGTTAATATTATTGCATGACAACTCCATTGGTACAAAGCTCAAATTTGCAATTGCTTCAGTCCTCAGTCCTCCCCAAAGGAATCTGCTGATACTCTTTTCTTCTTAGTTGCCTCAGACTATTTTTTTTTTTTTTAATTTCCCTGCACAAAATGCCATTTGCATCACTCCACATATGTGGAATTGGGTTTCAATTACCTTATTGATCCCTTTTAACTCATAATATTCTATGATTCTCTGTTCCATTTGTCATTTTTCCCCAGGTTTAAAATCAAATGGACTGTAGAAAGAATGTAGTGCTTGATATTGATTAAATAATTGTGGGTTTTTTTGTTTGTTTTTAAAGAGGAAAAAAATAATTTAATTTCATTTTTATTTAGAGAGTAGTGAAATAAACCAAATACCAAATGATGATATGTATAGTATATTGGTAGTATGTATATATATATGGTATACAGTATATTGGCTTCATTTATCGCAAAGCCTGATCCTGTGCTGTAGTAAATTCCTCAAAATGTAAGTTCGGTGGAAAAAAGTGGAGTGTAGGTGGTAAATTAGCCAGAATTTAATGACCTCTTCTGAGATAATTTTCTAAGGAATTTTATTCTAATAACCACTCTGTTTCTTACTTATAAATGCAACAATTTTATCTCTGTGAATAATCCCAATAACAACTTGCTAGCAACCTTGGCAACATCAGCCAGTATTTCAACTGTAAGACCAGTGAATTTAAACATAGAATCATAGAATCATAGAATCATAGAATCACTAAGGTTGGAAAAGACCCAAAGGATTATCCAGTCCAACCGTTCACCCATCACCAATGGTTCTCGCTAAACCATGTCTCTCAACACAATGTACAAACATTCCTTGAATACCTCCAGGGTCAGCAACTCCACCAGCTCTCTGGGCAGCCCATTCCAGTCCTGACCACCCTTTCAGAGAAGTAGTATTTCCTAACGTCCAGCCTGAACCTTCCCTGACACAGCTTGAAGCCATTCCCTCTAGTCCTATCACTAGTCACATGAGAAAAGAGGCTGACCTCCAGCTCACTACAACCTCCCTTCAGGTAGTTATAGGGAGCAATAAGGTCTCCCCTGAGCCTCCTCTTCTCCAGACTGAACAATCCCAGCTCCCTCAGCCGCTCCTCCTACAACCTGTGCTCCAGACCCCTCACCAGCTTAGTTGCCCTTCTCTGAACCCGCTCCAGGGCCTCGATGTCTTTCTTACAGCAAGGGGCCCAAAACTGGACACGCTCGAGGTGCAGCCTCACCAGAGCTGAGTACAGGGGGACAGTCACTTCCCTGTTCCTGCTGGCAACACTGTTTCTGATGCAAGCCAGGATGCCATTGGCCTTCTTGGCCACCTGGGCACACTGCTGGCTCATGTTCAGCCGAGCATCAATCAATACCCCCAGGTCCATTTCCTCTACACAGTCTTCCAGCCACTCTGCCCCAAGCCTGTAGCGTTGCCTGGGGTTGTTGTGGCCAAAATGCAGGACCCGGCATTTGGTCTTGTTGAATCTCATCCCATTGGCTTCAGCCCAGCTCTCCAGCCTGTCCAGATCCCTCTGTAGGGCCTCGCTACCCCCAGGCAGATCGACACTTCCAGCTAGCTTGGTGTCATCTGCAAACTTACTGAGGGTGCACTCAATGCCCTCATCCTGGTTGTCAATAAAGATATTGAAGAGGACAGGCCCCAGCACCGACCCCTGGGGAACTCCACTCGTAACCGGTTGCCAGTTGGATTTAGCTCCATTGACCACCACTCTCTGAGCCCAGCCCTCCAGCCAGTTCCTTACCCAGCCAAGAGTCTACCTGTCCAAGCCACAGACTGCCAGCTTCTGCAGGAGAATGCTGTGGGAGACAGTGTCAATGGCTGCACAAGAGCTATTACTGTTAACTGAAGGTGAGGTAATACAGCAATTGGCCTGAATAGCAACAGCAAAAAAAAAAAAAAAAAAAAAAAAAAAAAAAAAAAAGAAACCAAAACCAAACAAAAGACAAATAAACAAAAAAAACTCAAACACAAAAACAAACCCAAAACCACATATCTGCAAAACACCATCTAAATCAGCTGCAATATAAAAACTATAATTTAATGTTATACCTCTTTTTAAGAAATGAACATCAGGTTATAAAAAAATAGGATGAGGTATCATGTACCCTAAAAGATGCTGAAAATTGAATGTCTTTTCATATCTCAGTAGCAAAGCAAACCAAAACAGGAAAATAACAAGGGAACAGTCAACTATACTCTCAATAATGGATCTCCTTTTTCAAGGATTCCCCAACGCTTCTGAAGAAAAAAATCCCATCTGAATTAAATTTGAAGCCCCTGAAATTTAGTTTGTGAGCAGGAGATGAGGAATTCTAATTCTTAGTAGAATTTTTGCAACTAAGATGAAGTCATTTTTTGACTTGTTTAATAGGAAGATTATTTTATCTGAATGATCAACAACTCAGTAAGGGTATTGTGACCATTTCTTTATGGAAGGGAATTTTTAAGTGTGTACTTACATTATTTAAATTTGTGCAGTAGTACATACAAAAATTTAATCTTCTCCATTTTGTACATTTGTAAGTTCTAGTTTAGTTTCCTTCAGTAATCCAGAACAACGAAGTCTCATTATGGTCACCACCACTGGCAGAAATAAGGAGATGTTCCCACCTGTGTTTGGTGTGGATCCTGAACCCTTTTAGCCTTTAACATCATCACAGTGGTATCATAACCTAGTAACTCCTCTGCCCATCTGTGAGAATCCTTCTTTGTTTTTTGGCTCAAAGCTTGCTTCCTGAGGTATTTCTTGTGATAAGACCCTGATTGATTTGGTGAGGAGGCAAGTGATGGATGCTACCGTGTGACAATTGACACCCCTCTGGGAACATTTGAAAGCCCCTTCCTCCAGAGTTGCTTACCTCTGGAAGAGAGTGCTCAGGAGTGTTTTCTGGCAGAAGATCTGGCCTGTGACTAAATAACTCCAGCCTGCTATGGGAAAACTGGGGAATGGTACCATCGTGTCCTGTGAAAAACAGGATGCAGATGGGCATCCCTGCTCCCTCTTACCTGCCCGGAAGGTGGGAACAAAGGAATTTCTGCTGAGATCTCAGAGCCAGAAGCTGCCACTCCAAGGAGAGCTGACTCAACCACTTTGGATTTGAGCTGTCACTCCAAAGACAGCTGACTCGACCACTTTGAAAGTATTGAAAAGGAGCCATCATCACCATGGTCGTCGTCGTCGTGGTTATCGTTGTCAACAGAACAACAACACCTGATGACCCACCGCTATTGAAGATCAATGACTGAACTACGAACCTCGCTGGATCCATGGTGGTGACTATGTCCCTCTTGCTTCCTATAAAGACTCCTTGCTTCTTCTTTCTTACCTTTTCTATCGCCCTCCTTCCCTTTCCCATTACCCTAATTCATAATAGTGTCCGTCCTCCCCTTCACCATCTCCCTAATTAACATCTGTAATAAACTGGTCGGACCAACATTTGAACCGTTGTTTCTTAATCTCACGCCGGGGATATAGATATTAAAAGAACCTCCTCTCCCTCCTATAAATCGGAGCGAGACACCATCCAGAACTGCACAGACCAGTATTGCAATGTCTTACATAAACTCTATGTCTGTTCATTGGGCTAGCTGAGTAGCTGAGGAGGCTTTTTTTTTTTGCCTCCTAGCTCTGATAAATGTACAGCTTTCAGATAGATTTCCCAAGAGGGACTGATGCTTTAAAAGCAGTTTTTCATGAGGTGAAAATCATGAGTCTGCAGTCCAGATCAGAAACTATGCATATACTAGAAATGTGAGATCAACTTTTGGGGATTTCAGTTGGGTTGTAAATGACAGGGCTTCCAGCCTTGCCCTGGAAAGGGCTGCTTCAACATTATTTCTTATTAAACTTCTTTCACAGAGGACAAAAGTAGGTCAAGGAAGAAAGGTGTACTATAGCCAAGGCCATGTCTGGCTGATCAGTGACACCCTTAAAGGTCTAAAATGCCACTGGAGTAAATTTACCCTGTAGCCCATAGTGGCAATAGGGGGTACTTTCCCACCCTTTATTAGGTAATCACATTCCACCCAAACCATCTTCACAAGCCAAATCTTGACCTGTGTGTAGTAGCTTCAGTTTGTTGCTAGTGAGCAGCACTGCTATGTATGGCAGCAAAGGGGAAATAGCAAATCTTGGTATGTGGTGGGGATGAGAGGATTATTGCTGTAGTTCTAGGAGAAAGAAGAGACATACAGCAAGGCTAGTCTCTGGTGTAGAGCATGGGACACAAGTTTACTGGCACACAAGCTAGATTTTGCAATGAGAAAGTCTGGTATCCTTCAGGATAATGCAAATTGAAAATCACAATACCACCACATTATTGATTGATTGCTTGTCACCAGTTTAGCAGCTCTTCTAGACAATCTCATAAAACAAATCATAAAACAACAGATTCAGAAGCAATAAAGCCAAAGTAATAGGAGATAAAATAGGAGAAAAAAGTAAAGAAACTATTCCAGGATGGCGACAAAACACAGTGTGAACAATATATTAGAAGCATCTACACCTCATCCTTACTAAAAAGCTTGTATAAAAGGAACATGTTGTTACAGCTTACTGTTCAAAGATGTTAGTAACTTATTTGTTGACTTATCTGTGCCTGGTAGAATGGCACCCCATTCCTACAGCTGTTGCTCCTGAATGGCCCTGCTAGACTTTCAATCTATCGTAGGGGACATGCTTTATCAGGGTGATTGGACTTGATGATACCCAGAAGTTCCTTTCAATCCCTACAGTTCTATGATTCTGTGACTTTCCTACCCCAGAACACTCTGACATTTGATGCTGCAAACAGATCCTCTGCCCCTCTGCAGACTATGTGATTCAATGGAGCAGATGGAAGCAATTTGCTAGTGAAAGCACAATATCAGGTTCAATGAGAGTGTCAGCAGGTAGGCTTCCATAGAGTTGGAGTGGTTGAACAGAATACTTCCACTACTCCAACACGCATAAATGCAGGCAGTAGCATGCTACATGTGGTGACTGAAAGTAAGATGTTGTATTAAAGAGGGTTTAAAATCTGTGTTTACCTGTTTGGATGGCAGCCTCAGCTAAATGACAGAAAGAATCAGACTAATGTAGATTTATATGATTTTTTCCCCTCATGTTTGCCTGCTAGTTTATCCCCTTCCTTAGTCTGGAATTAGATACAGATTTCAAGAAAATATTTTTCTTACTAAGTCTAAAAATATATAGAGATTTTAAGAAAATACTCATATGAACACAGAACACATGCAATGGATCCTTCAAATCAAAATGCTTTATTTAGGCCCTGCAGAGAAAATTTTACTAAAAGTTAGAAGATTTTTAGCTTTTCTTGACCTTTGAAATCAGGAATCCAATATAAAAGAGTTATCTGTTCTACATTAGTAGGTGAAAAAAAAAAAAAAGTAATGTTTCTGATTCATGACACTGGAATTAGAGAATCCCTAAACTTTTCTTCTGGAAGGAAAATATCTTTATCATTACATACAGGGAAGCATCCTGAGAACAGAAGTGAATTGTGATTTGTTTTTCCATGAGGAGGCAGCATGCCCACAGCTTCTCTAATGAGTTTCCATGCTGTTTGCCTGTTTACCCAGCATGACAAGTGAGCTCTCTAACTCCTTCTGACTCAGGTTTTTATTGTGTCTAAAGCAGAATACATTTTTACATACTGCATTATTTAGGTGTGAATCAATAGAGGGAATATTATAGTCTTTTTTTTTCCTTAGAGAACATTTTAATTATTCATTCCTTATCCTCTGAAAATCATGAAAAATCATGCAAATATATCACATGAGCAAACTAACTGTTAGTTATTCTACCTGCACTCATTAACATGAACCCACAAAACCCATGGGTTAAAAAACAAAATAATTTATAAGTACTGAATTTAAATTTATTTTCTAATTGCTTTTCTAAATCAGCTTTTTAATAAGGTCATCCTGAGTAAGTATGTATACTAAAATAACTCAGTGCATATGCATGCCACTTTTCTGCTGTTAGTCATTTATCTCTTTAAAGATATTTTCCTGGTAAAACAGTGATTAATGGGAAAGAGCTAGATAGTAAAACATAAAGCTTTTATGTCTTATGTTCACTTGACGGAGATGTGCAACATCCACACAGACTACAAAGGACACAGAAATCTTGCATTTATAAAATCATTTTTGAAACACTTTTAGCAATTGAAATTGAAAAAACATGCTAACAGTAGTACTATGTACAGAAAAAAAAAGTCATTAAAGGCTAGAAATTGATTGTTTATCTACTTATATTTATATCTGGAGGACAGAGTGATACCAGCAATTATAATATGCCCAACGCTGTCTGCTCTAGCTCTTAAAGATGGAAAAATTCCATTCATTCAAACCCCGAAGGCAGAAGATTAAATGATATATATCCATGATTTTTGACTGTTTTCTTCTTTCCCACTCTTTCAAATTATATATTTTTATTAAAAAATATGGTTTTACAGTGCAGATCCACTAGCACACCTAGATGCAACAGCATCAGCTTTCCTCCTTCTGTTGTCTATCTGCCCTTGGGTCTCAGCAACCCACCACCACAACTTAGTAATACATAGAATATTTTCACAGAATCACAGAATCACAGAATCACAGAATCACTAAGGTTGGAAAAGACCTATAAGATCATCCAGTCCAACCATCCACCTGTCACCAATGGTTCTCATTAAACCATATCCCTCAACACAACATCCAAACGTTCTTTGAACACCTCCAGGGTCGGTGACTCCACCACCTCCCTGGGCAGCCCATTCCAGTGCCTGACCACCCTTTCAGAGAAGTAGTATTTCCTAATATCCAGCCTGAATCTTCCCTGGCGAAGCTTGAAACCATTCCCTCTAGTCCTATCACCAGTTACACGAGAGAAGAGGCCGACCCCCAGCTCGTTACAACCTCCCTTCAGGTAGTTATAGAGAGCAATAAGGTCTCCCCTGAGCCTCCTCTTCTCCAGACTGAACAATCCCAGCTCCCTCAGCCGCTCCTCATAAGGCCTGTGCTCCAGACCCCTCACCAGCTTTGTTGCCCTTCTTTGAACCCGCTCCAGGGCCTCAATGTCTTTCTTGCAGTGAGGGGCCCAGAACTGGACACAGTACTCAAGGTGCGGCCTCACCAGAGCTGAGTACAGGGGAACAATTACTTCCCTACTCCTGCTGGTCACACTGCTTCTGATACAAGCCAGAATGCCATTGGCCTTCTTGGCCACCCGGGCACACTGCTGGCTCATGTTTAGCCGAGCGTCAACCAACACCCCCAGGTCCATTTCCTCTACACAGTCTTCAAGCCATTCCACCCCAAGCCTGTAGCGTTGCTTGGGGTTGCTGTGGCCAAAGTGTAGAACCCGGCATTTGGTCTTATTAAACCTCATCCCATTGGCTTCAGCCCAGCTCTCCAGCCTGTCCAGATCTCTCTGTAGGGCCTCGCTACCCCCAGGCAGATCGACACTTCCAGCCAACTTGGTGTCATCTGCAAACTTACTGAGGGTGCACTCAATGCCCTCATCCAGGTCATCAATAAAAATATTGAAAAGGACAGGCCCCAGCACCGACCCCTGGGGAACACCACTCGTGACCGGTCGCCAGCTGGATTTAGCTCCATTGACCACCACTCTCTGGGCTCGACCCTCCAGCCAGTTCCTTACCCAGCCAAGAGTGTACCTGTCCAAGCCACGGGACACTTTTAATCACTATTTTTCAAAATAGATTATTATAGAGAGACTGAAGCAACTTCTCCCAACTAATGACAGCCCTAACCCTGAAGAGAAAGCTATATGCAAGAGATTGAACTGTCATCAGCAATTTTGCAGTGGATCTTTTTGTGGGTTCATCTAGGGTGAGACAGACAAGGGGACAGCTCTGAATTCTGAGGCACTTGCCTGGGGTTAGTCACAAGGCTTGCTGTGAAAGTCTCCACAGCTCTTGATCCTGGCCCATCTCAGTAGGTGAAATTCATTTTCTGTAACTAATCTAAGGCTTTACCTTTCCATAAGCACTCTCAAATTAATGCCGATGGCTTTACTGCTAGAGCCCATGTAATAGCCTTCAGTTATTGCATCCCTGAGTTGGATTCCTACAAGGAACTCCTAGGCAAAAATGTTATATATGTCTCATCTGTTCCTGTCAGCTGAACCAAGCCTATAATGAAGAATTAGCTCCTGGAAATTCCAGGTCTGAGGTTATCAAAGCTTTGCTAAAGTGAGGATTAACATGACAAATTGCCTGACAAAATACCTCAGTGTTTAAAAACTGCTTTGGTATCAGTGGATGAACACACACATATAAAGAGGCATACTGAAGTACCAGAAACAGACTCTCAACCTGATTATAATTTCAGAATTAATTCTGTTCTCTAAAGACATTCCTGGCCTGCATGTGATGATTACACAGATTTTGCTAGCAAACACAGATGTAAGTATAAAGAATACAGATAATCCAACAGAGACAATCACAGATGTATACAATACCAAATGCAATTCTCATACTCAGTGTAGTTCAGAGAGGTGCAAAGAAGGCAAGAGTACTCTTGTTAAAGCTAGTGCAGAGTTCTCCTGGACAGGGTTTGCATCATCCTCCATAGATGATTTTAGTCATTAGTGGTCATTTCCACAAATTTTGTATGACAGTAATCAGCTTTAAACTGAAAGTGAATAGATAAGTTGAAAAGATATGGAAATGCTAGAGCTTCAAACACCAAATGAAGAGTGCCTTATCAATCATTCTCAAAAGACAGAACATTTGCTGAGAAACATTTCCATTTTTTTCCCTTTCTTTTTAACTTCCAGCCAGTTTTGAGTGCTTCATACTTTCTGATACTAATTAAATCTAGTTTTATGTATAAATACCAACAGAAATACAACTGAATAATTATAACCCAGCATGGCTCAATATAATTAGAAAATAAATTTATTTCCTACAACAGGATTTGTTTACATTTCTTTCAGTTTTCATTTAACAAACAGAAGGAATCAGTATTAGCCTTAAAGGCTAACATCAACTCAATTAGAAGATTATTAAAGAATCTCTCATTTGATGCTTATTGCAACCCCAACAGCATGAACACACTTTCCATTATTCCCTTATGCCCATTCCAGGCCATCCTCAACATATCCACCCAAAACACATCATTCTTCTCTTCTGTGTATGAGTGCTTCTTGTGGCACATGAGTTTTCTTCCCTCAGTGAGGATTTGTGGGTTGCCCTTTCCTCTGTCACATGATGAACACATTCAAATGACATTCTTCATAATGGACCTCTTCCCAATCTTTGCTCATTTTCTCTCCAATTCCTGTTAGGATATTTTCCCATGGCAGAGGCTTTGTGTGCTTTCTGCAGTCTTACTGATGCCTGAGCCTTTGGGTTTGAATAGCCTTGATTTTTCATTCTGCTCACTGTTTACACCCATTACACCTGGTCTCACAATCTCCTTGTTTCTTACACTAATTACCATACACATCATTTCCGCTTTCTCAGAGCCAGCTGTTTGGTTAGAGGTCTTTGAAGGGTACCTCAAATACCTTTAAAGTTTTTTTCCAAAGCTTTGGCTTTCATTGTAATTTAAGCACAACACAGTCACAGTAAGTCACAGTAAGATTTCAATTCTAAATATCATACATGTCAATAAAAACCAACATCTGATTACAGAGATAAAGAATACAAAAAGCACTCACAGTGAAAAAAGCTGCCATAAATATAGAACAGAGCAAAAGATGCTGTGAGCATGTAAAGAGCTCTTTCATGTTTCATTAAACATTTCCACACAATGGTTCTTTCCATAACTACGTAAACTACTAATGAGGAAGTTTGTGTTTGATGTCTCATAAGCTCAGGCATGCATAGCTCATTAAGCCACAGAAACTATATTGCTGGTACAATGTGGTCCAACAAAAGGAAAGCAGGTACACTGAATTTGATAGCATGCATTTTAACATTTTGCATCAGTTTAGACCATGGCAGAAGAAAGGTAGTGCTGGAGATGGGAATACATTCTTTGAATTGTTGAAATATGAATAAGCTTTTGCCTTCAAATAATGATCATTTGGGATCAGTGAGGTGGAGAGTACAAACAAGCACTCTGAAATCTGTAATTATTACATAGTTTTTACTGCATGCATGAATACAAAAGATTTTCTTTACTTTTTATTTCCCATTAAAAATGGCAGTGAAGATAGATGGTGGATGTTCCCAGAAATATGGTCTGATTTTTTGCAAAGCTGATGAAATAGCAAATGGCAGCTGTACTGTACAGTATATTTTTGGATCTTAGTGCAAGAACTCCTGACAGAGTTTTCAGTAGCCAGAAATATTAAATGAATGCTAGAAAAAATCACTGATGGATCCTATAATTTTAGAGTCTTTTGAGGTGTCTGGCAGCTGTTAAATGCTTCCAAATCAGAATGGTACTGAATAGAATGTGTGGAGACTTTTTATTTATTTTCAGAGATATCTGCACTGTATGGAATACATTTGTCTTCTTTGGCTTTCTTTCTGCTCCTGACTGGGTAGAGGGCGTTGAAGGAAGAAGAATACAGGGCCCTTTACTGAACTGAGACATTTATAGGCTCGTGGAGAGGTCAGCATAGCAGAGAAGAAAGGACTGAGGAGTAATAACTGAAATATAAATATATTTCCAAGGAAAGGGCAAAACAATAATTATTATTGTGATAGCAGCCCCTAGGACTAGACATCAATAGTCAGATATTGCTCTAGACAGTCTGCATACACTAGAGTACTATATATAGAATAGTATCTACGCCAAAAGCTTGCACTTTTTGCTTATAACAAAACGTATGGAAAATATATGTTGACTGAAAGTCAAAGAAGCCTTAAAAATTTCAATTACAGTTCAATCTGACTTACAATCACAAATAAATCTATTCTGAAATAAATATCTGCCTTAGCTATTTATGTCATGTGTGAATTGTTTATGAAACATTCAATCTGAGTGAATGTTAGAGGATTTTTTATGCTTCTGTGTTAATAACTGCCTCTTGTTCAACGAATCTTCTGTGACTTTTATGGAGGATCTTGGGGAAGGAAAAAGTGTCTTCTCCTCTAAGAAGTGTAGGTGAATATCAGGAAAGGAAGCCTTTTTCATTACAGGAACTACTACTTAAGACAGTTTTGCTGTTCCAAGAAAATGCTTTTTTTCAAGTATGTCTTTCTTTCTTTACTTCTAATGAGAAGTGTATGTCCCAAAGACTAATGAGAAAGTGAATACTTGTCTGTCACACAGACAACTGAAGACATCTCCATCACTGGTAAGCAGTCTAGCTCTGGAAAGGCTTGAATGTTAGAATCTCAGATAATCATTTGCAGTTAGAATCACAGAATGGTAGAGTCACTGGGGTCAGAAAAGACCAGTAAGACCATCTATTCCAATAGTCAGCCCATCTCCACCACGCCCACTAAGCCATGTCCCTAGGTATTACATCTACACACTTCTTGAACACCTCTAGGAACAGTGATTCCATCACCTCCCTGGGCAGTCTGTTCCTATGCATCACCACTCTCTCTGAGAAGAATTTTTCCCTAATATACAGCTAGAACCTCCCCCGGTGCAACCTGAAGCCATCACTTCTAGTCCTATCACTGTTACCTGGGAGAAGAGGCCAACCTCCATCTAGCCACAACCTCCTTTCAGGCAGTTATAGAGAGCGACGAGGTCTCCCCTGAGCCTCCTCTTCTCCAGACTGAGCCTCCTTGTTCCCTCAGCTGCTTCTCACAAGACTAGAACAACTCTCAGGAAATAATAGTAATAAGACAGGGCAGAACCCAGGACAGAAAATTATCTTCATTGTTCATTACAAAAGAAAGGTATTTGTGATAAGGATTGATACACATAATTTAAATAGAGGAAAACAGGTATTTTCAATGAGAAATTTAAGAAACAGAACTGGAAATAGAGGGAAATTTAGTAACTTTGGCCTTTTTTTTTTGGATATGTATGCCAGCAATATTGCTTGTAAATGTCTCTATCTCCAGCTGCAGGGAAGATTACTGAAGAGGAAAGTGTACAACCCTCAAGAGGATAAAGCTTGAGAAGTAAACAATGGTCACTTTACATGTAGATATAATAAGAAGTTGAGAGTGCTTTATTTAGCTTTTTAAAGACTCAGTTATATTTCCAATACAGAATTATCTTTTGTCATTAGGCATCTAAATCATTTATATACAAAGAAATGCAAATTTTTGAATGAATCTATGTAACTGAAAAGGCTTAAAATTGCAAAGATTTCTGAAGTTGATTGGCTAAAAAGAATCAGGGAAAATCTCAGAGAAACTCATAAAATTCTTTTCAATGCAGTATCTCTGAAATTATTTATATCATATGTTAGACTTCCATATCACTGTTCTTTTATTACTCTAAGTAATATGTTACTAAGCAGTAAAGCTTTAGAAAACATGTATATAACTTATGAATTTTTAATGAAATTATCTCTTTTAATTAAATTTCAGATTCTAAATCATTAATTGAGATTTTGCAGTTTCTTTGGAACAACTTCTTTGTTCAAGAATATCTTGAACTGTAAAATTGTAACAAGAAACAAATTGGTTATAACTCTGTTCAGATTTTGTTACTTTTGTCTTCTGACCTAGCTGAGTGCATTTGAGTGTTTCAAAATATGTTCTACAAAAACTGCTGGTAATAATTTTAGATGATTATGTTGGTTGGTTATTTTTCAGATAACTTCAAAAGTAAACTCTGAAGTTTATTTGAGTACAGTCTCATGCTGTACTTTCAAAAACAGTGTAAATCTATACATATACATTTCAACTACCACTGGCAGCCTTTCTCTGTGTATGTGATTAAGGCACTATAGACGTTACATGTAACATATCAGGCCTCCGCTGAAATGGAATCAGCTCCATTCAGAAATTTATCTGTCTCATTAATGGGCTGCCCAGGGAGGTGGTGGAGTCCCCTTCCCTGGAGGTGTTCAAGGAACGTTTGGATGTTGTGTTGAGGGATATGGTTTAGCGAGAACCATTGATGATAAGTGGATGGTTGGACTGGATGATCTTATAGGTCTTTTCCAACCTTTGTGATTCTGTGATTCTGTGATCTAAATCTACCTGAGACCCAGATTATCAAAGTCTCACACTAGCTAACTACCACAACTAGTAGTTTAGTTGTCGAGGCCCTTCTGCTTCCCTATTAAATTAGCCTGTAGTCCTTCTCAGCTCTCTGTCCACCTGTCTGAAGCTTCTATTGTCCTGAGGATTTAGACAACTCCTTGAAAAGCTCAGACATGCTGAACACACAACTGGAAATAGCCTGCTTTAAGTTCTTATTTCTAAGAAGAGTTAGACTAATTTCAACCCTAAAACACAGCTTTCCATCTTGAGGGTAAAACAACCTCCACATTAATATAGCCTTTTTATAAACCATGCTCTCAATCAGGTAGAGACTCCTTCATTTTGCCAGTTTGGAATTGCCTCCACACACAAACTCAGCAGTGAAATATCAGGAGAACCTCCATGCAATGAGATTGTCAAGTGCCTGCATAGATCTCTTCATCCATTAAAGTAATTCTGAAAGCATAGTGAATTTAGGACATAAAACCTGATGAATTGCATTTTATGCCTTGGGATATTATGACAGCTCAGAAAAATTGGTCCACACCCACACTTGTTAACAGATTGCCACAAAACAAAATAGGAGATAAGGCAGGAAGAGTGCATGGTATGTGGTAGATGTATCACTGACACTTTCTTGCAATTATAACACTTCTAAATGACGAGCAAAACTCAAAGAAGAAGGCACACAGCATCTGGGAGATTGTGACTTCTCCTGATACAGACTTTTCTTTTGTTCTACTTCAAGCTGGAACTCTACTTACTATTACACCAAAAAAAAAGCTTAAGCAAAATAAAGTTGGGAAAAAGGATACCTGAATACATTTGCAGAGAGAGTGATGATTTGGTAGTTTGGCACATGTAGATGTAGATCACACTAGTTCACTATAATTAATTACAAAAACGGTAGTCTTTCCATTGCAAAGAAAAGAAGAAAGTGTTTCAAGCATAAACTGATTTTATTTAAAAAATTACTTAGAACCATTTCCACTGATGATTGCTTATTATATGGAGCCAGGCCAACACAAAAATAAGGCATCCCACAATCATTAAGTTAAACACTGTAACTTTTCAGTGTATTTCATTGATAAAGTAGAGTCAACAACTACACATGTGCAGATTGTATGAAAACTAATATGTTTTTTTTTCTGTAACAAAGCAACATATCAAAGGCAGGAACAATCCCGAGATTATTTTTGTCATGACAGTAAGAGAAAAGACTAAAAAAGTCTGAAAAATAAATCTTCTGCCATTACAATTTTAAAAGACTGATAATTTACCAGTGAAAATATCATCTCCTAAAACTAAGTCTTTGAAGTTTGATGAGATCTATGACTACAATCAACCCTTCAAAAATATTTGTTAAGTAGTTCTCAGTATCACTATTTATCATGTGTACCACAAATGAAAAACAAGGACTAATCAGCTATGTTCTTTACTCACATAAATGAGTACACAAGAGTTGAAGAAAGAAAAGCTAATAAACAAAATTAATTGAAAGTCTAATTAAAGAGTTAATATGGCTTTTTATTTTACCATGGTAAAATGTATTCCTCATTCTCAAGTTTCTGTAACAGGATACCAGAGAGCCACTTAAGTAACAGAATGAATCACACATAACTTTGAAGAACAACAAAACAATGATTAGTGATGGAATTACCTCTTGTATTTGGTCATTAAAAACCACTAACACAACTTCAATTATGGAGTTGCATTTTGATTCATTTAACAGTCAAAAATACAAGCATAGTAGAAAATCTGGGCTATACATTTCTATGGCACATTCTATCAGTGAGAATTCTGGTTATAAAATTAATAAAAGTCCAAATAAAAGCCACCTTTACAGGAAGATGCTGGCAGCTGTAGAGCAGTTCTATTTTGACACAGTATGATTTATGTCATAATGGTGCCTCTATCTAGTGACCCTATATGTATTGCTGCTGTAGGAAGCCTTGTGTATTGACTCAGACTGTGGTTTCACTGATTTGAGCCAAAGAACCTTTATGCTGCTTACTTATCACTTCACTCCCTGGCCATCCTGCTTCCACCATATATTGGCAGTAAAGTTTGTTGCACCTACATCACTAGTAGTGCAGTGACTCATTTAGCTTAAATTGTTTTCCTTTCTTGGATTATTCCTCAGCCATCTCACGAACCCTTGTAAGCATGAATAGTGAAGCTGGCTTAAAGAAGAGGAGAGTTCCAGGGGTCAGATGTCAGAGTTGCACAGATTTACTACGCATTAAAGCAATCATGAAACATCACATCATTATTGGCTAACCTTTCCAGGTAAAACTGTGTACCCTTGAGAGTCTCCACAAATTCAGGAACCTATTCAAGTCATATGTCTGTAGCTGAGCAAAGATAACACTCTTCGTAATAAACACAGAAAATCAAAGGTACTAAGAGCAATAGAAGTTGTGCTGTTGAATAATTCTGTGCATTTGGCTCTAAGCATCATTTTATATTTTGGTTCCACAAAACAGCAGAAAAAAATTGCCTCCTCTGTAGACTTCTCTGTCAAAGTAGAAGCTTGTATAGTACTTTTACTCTTGAATTGCTGATATGATGGCTCAGACTGACGTCAGAACCAGCCTTCATTTTCAACCTATCCTATTCTCCTTACTTTAAGAAGGGACTGATATAAGGAACTCCTCAAATAAAATATCTCTGAAAAAGAATGCGGTATTCATACAACTCAGCTGGCAGGCAGCGAATTGTGACAGGTAGCAATGCATGCAGAAAAGTCTTTGAAGTAATTGGAGTTATTCTTCATATATGGTCTTCCAGTACATACTAAAATAACATCTTATTTCTTACCTTAATTTTTGATTTAAATTAGGTTTGGACTGTTATTGTTGGTAATGCACTAGCAAATATATTTATTATAGTAGGAAAATTTGACAGTAGCTTGGATAAACAGAAGATTGTTCATTCCCCAATAGTAAATCCAAATAATTTCAGTCTTGGACTTTACCCTTGTAAATGTTAGTAATTTCTTTTGGTCCTACAAAGAAGAAAAGTCCTATGGATTTTAGTACTCAAGTATGGCAAGAAGTACCAGTATGTATAAGCTTTTTGAAAAAATACCTGAATTTTACAAAGCAATGAGAAATGAAAAATTGTGTCTTGGCTACTGCATTTTAAAAACTTATAAAAATCTGTTTTGACCGTAATTACCACTCGAGAAAGGAAAAAAAAAAGAAAGGTTGCACTTCCACAACACTGGCTGCTCCACTTGTAACTCATCCCTCCTTACATTACAATGGTATCTCTATATTAGAAGTTAAAAATGTCTTTCATCAAGAAATATTCTAACTTTTACTGGAGTGAAAGGAATATTCTAGTTAAAAAAAAAACAAAAAAACAAAAAAACACACAAAAAAACAAAAAACCAAGAGATTAAAAATATGCATAACAAGACCACAAAAACTCTCTGCTAATATTACAAGCTATAATAAACCTGTAGGTGTTTATGGTATTATAAAAAGTATCATAAAGCCAGTGAGAAGAACCTAGTTCTCCTATGACATTAATTTCATCTAAAAGCACTACCCAAGCTTTTAGAAATCATTTGAAAAATCAGACTCTGGATTAACTATTCAGAAACACAAGCATTTATTGCACCAAATGAACTGCCTGGAAGAGTTGTTAAAGAAACCAAACACATGGCTCTCTAGCCTTGCATCTCAAATCTGTTCATTACATTAGTGTCATAAATAGAGGTCATTTTGTAATACTTGCTATAATTTTTTCTTAATACACTTCACTTAACTGAAGTAAGTGTTTCTGTAGTGAATACAAATTGTAAATTATGACTTGATGTGTTTAATTTCTTGAAAGTATGGCATTTTTCTAACATTGTTTTTCATACACATATTCTCCGGTAATAAAAACTAGCTATTGGAAGAGGAGAGAACATTTGCATGTCTCTTTAAATGATACATCAAACAGCTGAAATGGCTGATAAACTAGAAGGTAACATTTACTGTAGTGGATTCCAAGGTAGACATTTCCTACATGCCTTATGAATTACTAGAACCAGAGGAGTAAATTTAAATTCTGATTTTACTCAACTTGGATGCTTTCTCTGTTTTAACTTTCTTCCTCCACAGTTCTCAAGAGCTACTTCTGAGTTAATTTAAACAATTTTTTAAGTTTAAAGTCAGTTTATTTTTAAACATCTTTGTACACTGTCAGATCAGTACAAAAACTAAGCACTTAATAAATCTTCTGTTTCAGAACGTATTTTATGTTTTTGTGTGAGAGCAAGAAAAGCAACTAATTAATCCATTGTCAGAATTCTACCTTAGACAAAAGGATAAGAAAACAGGACAGTTCTAGCTTAGAATCATGTTCTAAACTGTAAGAATTTATTACAAACATGTAAGCCCCTGAGCCCCTCAGTGCTCAGTTCCTACCGACATGTCAAATTCCCGATAGTATGAAATTTTGCAAATTTAGATTGATTTTTTTTTTTTTTTCAGAATGAAACCTGTGTACTGCACTAAATCTTAACAGACAGTACATATCACACAAAAATGAAACAAAACAATTTTCAGTGCAGCTTTTTGAAAAACCACTCCTACTTTGGACTGCATGAGCATATGCTGACTTCACCAATAATATTGGAAAGACTGTAACTAAACAGCAGACTAAGTCCTGTGAGAAAAAAAATATGCTAGTGTTTGTAGTTCCACTGTTAGCCCATACACATACTTAATGAGATCAGGCTTTATATGTGAAGATTGTTGTTGTTCGCATGGGACCTTTTATCTCAAGAGCAGAATATACTGGAATAGTTCATTAATGTCAGCTATAAATCATAAGTACTTAGGACAAAACACTGATGTTTGATTTTGTGCTATTCAACATTTGTATGCTTTTGCTTTGTACCATTAAGTGATATTTTAGATCTGTCTGCAAGGAGACACTCGTATTTCTTTTAACATCTGACACAATTAAGTGTCTACACATAAATTTAAAAACACAGAGCATAACTTCAAACCAAAATCTGGTGAACAATATGGCTCCTGATGTTTGAAATGTAAGGAACTACAATCTTTTTAAGACCAAAATTTCAAAGGGCACCAATAACATACAGTATACATCTATTTCTAGATTGAATATCTTGGTATACTCTATTATGTATTTATGATGATCTCAGCTTTGGTAAGTTATATCCTGTTGCCTCCCACAGAGGATTCTTATAAATGTTTTGCTGCATCTGATTATATTTTATTCTGTTAGTAAGATTGATCATTTCTGATTGTCCAAGAAAGTCTTAAATAGGAAATCAAACTTCTCAATAATTATCCAATTGATACCGAAAATCCTTTGAGGTTTTACAGTCTTTTCCCAAATTATAAAAACAAATGTTATGATATCCTTTTAAAAAGGAAACATGAAAAACTGCACCAAATTTGAAAGATAAAATCTTCATGTATTTAATCTGTACATAAAGGATAAAATGTACAAACTTGCAGAGAGTCTGAGCAGACCCTTTTTGTTGCATTAAATCATATTTAGATGCTTCTCACTGAAAGCACCTTGGATAAGTATAGCATTGTATAGAATAATCTCCAGAGAAGACATTTTTCAACACATTATAGCCTAACACGAGTAAAGTAATTTGATTATTCAGATAAATTCAAAAAATTCCCAGACAAATCATTAAAAAAAGGAGATAAAATATGAACAAATGCACAATCAGGTTTTATCTATATGAATATGCATATATTCATATATAGATTGGATATACACATATGTGTATATATATTCTCAAATGTACACACACAGAAAAGAAAGAAAATAAATATTTTAAATGCGTTAATACGATTTTTCTAATTTCCTTATTTATAACCTTCTAGGCTTTGATTAAATCAGGAAAAAGAGTGGAAGGAGAATTAGCTGATGCGTTGTCACTGAGCTGTAACTGCAAACATATCCTTAGTGCAGTTAAATACTTCTGAAACATTTTCTGTCTCTCTTTAACAAACTATGATTGGCCCTAAGTGGACAATAATTGGATTAATGCAATCTAAAAGATGAAATTCTATAGCAGAGGCTTTAAGGTAACTAATAAAATTAAAAACACACACACATACAAACATAACAAAAAAACAAACAAACAAACAAAAAAAAAAAACAAAAAAAACCAACCCAGATACAGTGATTGTAATATCACTTATTAACACATGTAGTGTTTGGGTTTTTTCTTCTCTAGATTCTTCTTTTTCTTAGTCTATACCTTTGGAAGTCTTGAATCCATTCATTTTCTTTGTAAACATAGTTGTCTGCTACATTTTTCCGTTTAGAAATAGAATGCTTAACTGAAAATGCCAAGAAATAGTTTGAAAATTGTTTTCATTCTTTTCAGTAGAATGTGTAAAACCATATATATGACAGTTTGTGCCTGAAGAAACTAAAGGTCTATGTATGGAATAGCCCCGCTAATATGTCTTGAACACTTTAAAAAGAATAAAGATGTTCATAATCAGGTTCCCCAGGGCCTGGTCCAGCCTGCCCTTGAAAGTCTCCAGGGACAGATCACCCACCACATCTCTGGTCAACATGTTCCTCACCACCCCTACTGCAGAAGATTTTTTCCTTATGTCTAACCTAAATCTCCCCTCTATGAGCTTGAAGCCATTTCCCCTTGTAATATCACCACAGACCCTGCTAAAGAGTCCATCCCCTTCTTTCCTCTAGCTTCCCTTTGGATGCTGAAAGGCTGCTATAAGGTCACCTTGGAGCCCGCTCTTCTCCAGGCTGAACAGCCCCAGCTCTCTCAGCCTGTCCTCATAGGAGAGGTGTTCCATCCCTTGGATCATTTTTGTATCCCCCCTCTGATGCACTCTAACACGTCCATGTCTCTCTTTTTCTGAGGACTCCATATCTGGACACAGAACTCCAGGTGAGGCCTCACCTCTGCAAAATAGGGGGGGCAGGGTCACCTCCCTCAAAGTATTGGTCCCAGCACTGACCCCTGTGGGACACAACTCATCACTGATCTCCATCCAGACACTAAGCCACTGACCATCACTCTGGACTTTATCCTGCAGCCAGTTCTTCACCCATTGAACAGTCTACCCATCAAATCAATATCTTTCCAAATTGGAGAGAAAGATGTGGTGGGGTCGTATGTCAAAGGCCTTACTTAAGTCCAGACAGATGACATCAGTGAATCTTTCCCTGTCCGTTGATACATTGACACCATCATAAAAGGCCACTAGGTTGGTCAAGCAAGATTTGCCCTCGGTGAAGCCATGCTATCACCTCCCTATCTTCCATGTGCCTAAGTACTACTTCCAGGAGGATCTGCTCCACTATCTCTCTTGGCATAGAGGTGAGACTGATAGGACGGTAGTTCTTGGGGTCATACTTTATTTTCTTCTTAAAAATGGGTGTGATGTTGCTTTTTTCCAGTCACCAGGGACCTGATTACCACCGATTATTCTCCTAAGTGGCTATTTTATGTTTCAAAGCCTGTCTTTGAAGATAAAAATTATTAAAGACATATATATACATTTTTATTGAGATGCTGAAAACGCACTTATTCTTCATCCTTCAACACTAGATGTCAAACACATGAGTTTTCATGAGCTACTCTTCAGTTAAATTAACAACTTTACGAGTGAGTCTTTCAGCAAAACATTTTACACTGAATGTTCTACTATTTGACTGAATAATTATACTAAACTGAAACTTAGTAGAAAAGTTAGCTGTCTTGTAGTATTTAGGGGGGTGAGGCTGTGGTACAGCTGGCCAGAGAAGCTGTGATGCCCCATCCCTGGAGGTTGGATGGGGCCCTGGGCAGCCTGAGCTGGTGGCAGGCAGCCCTGTCCATGGCAGGGGCCTTAGTGGCCTAGCTATATTTTATTCCTAAGATCTTATCTTCCTATATTTCAGCAGAATTCACATGGGTGGGTATTTAAAGAGAATGGAGATATCAGCCTCCCTTGATGTAAAGCTCCTCATGTCATTGTGAAGGATCCTGAGCACAATGCTCTGAAGATCCGGTTCACAGCACTAAGTCTCAGCAGCTGGGCTGAGATACAAATCACACTATGGCTCCTTTCTGTGCAGGGGACAGGCGGCCATTGGAAGTGGCACCATTTTCTTTGTCTTTTGCTGGGCCACTGTCTGTCCCAGAGTCTCCTTTCCACAGCCATCTTCCAGTGAGCAGAGTGTGCAGCCACATGGAAGCACTGGAGAAGTGTTGAGGATTTCTTCCTCAAAAATAGATCATTTTATTGTAAAGAACACTGGAACAATTAAATAGATCAATGTAAGAATCCCTAACATCATGAAGATGTTGTTCCTTTTATGGAATCAGTACGGCAGTTAGATTAATAGTGTACAGTTAAAAATGATTTAGGCATTCTTACATTTTAATTATCATCTAGAAAGGAGACATATATTGCTGGTTATTTCACATCACTTTAGGTAATTTATTTATACAGCTACTGATTAGGCTAGCTAAGGAGTGCTTTTATCATTAATAACATCAATTTGTGTGGAAGATTTTTATGAAAATGTTGCTATAAATGAAGTAGTATCCTACTCTTCCTGAAGTATTCTCATCTCCTTCTGGAACTTTTTCATATTCTTATTTTAGAAAGAACATATTAATAGCCAGTTTAATTACTTTTTTCAAGAATATGTTTAAGACAGAGAGAAAGAAGCAAGCCCCTATTCACTAGAGAATGGTCAATTTAATTTTAAGGAAATAATGCTCTAAAAACAAACAAAAGACAAAACAGAAAGTACAGTAACAACAACAACAAAACCACATTCATTGCAGATTTAGTCACAATAATAAATTTTGGCATTGGATGAAATTCATGAAAACTCACTTCATTCAAATCACAAACTACATAGGTACCTTTCTATGTTTTAGGCTCATTCATATGGTTCTCAGAGTCTTTATTCGTTTTCTCCTTTGTCTAACATTCAGTCTAGATGAAAATAATTCAACTATTGCTTTATTTTTCTAGGTGAATTCTGGCATTTCAAATTATAGGCTTGTGCAGAATCAGAAAGTATACTGAAAAAAATGCGGAGGACATAGGCCAATTAGTTTCTGAGCTGCTTAATATCATTGATTTATTGTATGTTGTTTTGTGTGCATGTATTGCTGTGGCTTTTCGTTGTTGTTGTTTGCTTTTTTTTTTTTTTTTAATTCTGATCCATTACAGTCTGTTATGGAGACACACCTGTCTTCTTTAGGTCCATGAATGGTTCAAATGGATAATAGAATGAGATTTTCAACAGGCAGACTAATAATATGCTGTTAGTTTCTTTGAGGGAGAAAATATGTTTTACACTGCTAGTGGGAAAAACAACATTGCCTGAAAGCCTGGTGAAACTGAAAAGCCTCGAAATTTCAATACAGAAAAACAGAACATAATTGTTAAATAAACATGCATCATATATGCATTTTTGCCAAATTTATAACATCTATATGAATCTAGAGTTAAAAAAATAGAATTACTTCTATTTTAGGAGTTTCATATATAAGAAATAACATCAATCTGAACAATGTCATTTCTACTCAGGCCTGAACTAAAAGTTTATAGATAGACCTGGTCCTCCCATCAGAATTTACACAATTCCTTGATTTAAGAACTGAACTCCAGAGGCTCTTCTAACAACAAAAACACTGAGGTGACTAGAAATTTTCTCAAAAGTATGTCCAGAACCATTCCCAAAAGGCCTGCTAGTACTGGAGGATTTTGAGGTGAACTATCACTGTTAATGTTTCAGAAGAACCTGGGTGCCCATAGAAGCACAGGCATCACTGTACATAATGTATAACCAAAGGACATGTGCAGACGTGTGTCTTGCCTTCATTCCTGCTCAATGTGGAGAACTGTGAGATAAGGACAGAAGTGTGAGCAGAGAGAACTGTACCAGCTTTGTGTTGCACCAGCACGTGCCCTGCAGCATGAAATCCCAGACTACCTGAGGCTCTTGCCTCCTTGCTCTTCTTTTTCTATGCCAATATTTCCATCAATATGTTTAATTTTCAAATACAAGTCGAACACACCATCCTAAACACACTGTGGAGGTCTATCATGTTTTCTATCACTGCCCAGATCAGTCTGCAAGTTATGATTAGCCCAGGCCTCAGATGGGTGGGAGGCTGCTGCCTCAAGTAATTTTCTAAGGTTTGGGTAAGTAAACCTGAATATTATTTCAATGATAAAATATTTTCCTTTTTTTTTTTTTTTTTTTTTGCAAAATATGAACTGAAACGGTAGCTTTTCACAATGAAAGTGAAATGTAGCCCTTTCAAACATTACCCAAAGGGATCAAAGCATTGAATCTATGAATGGAACAATATTTGAGCCAGAGTACTATCTTTTTTTTCTTTCCTCACTTCCTCGAGCTCTGATACAACTTTTCACGACTTTTAATATATGCTTTCCATTTCCTAGGTGAATGAAAAGATAAAATCATTAAGCATCATCAAACACAGAAATTGTGTGTTCGGACACAAAAAAAATTAGTTGTACTAGGGAATATAACCCCTTTACGCTATATAATACTTTCAGAATATATGTGTATAGAACCTCATAACATTATTTGAATACTTGAATTATAATGTAATTTTTATTAATACCAAAATGAAGATGAGTTATATCATGGCCACTATTAGCTACAGGCTGCCAAGCACCATAAGAGTCTCTGTAGCTGACTCTCCAAACTCATTTGCAAGAATTCTGCTATTTCTTTTTGCTGATGTTGTTCTGCAGAATGTCCTGAGTTTGGTTTTCTTTCTTTTATTTTATTTCTTTTTAATTTTAAATTATTTTTATGGGATTAAAACAACCAGCATATTGTTTCCCTTTGTGTCTTTAGTTAACATGCTCAAAGATCTATCAACAGGATACTATTCTGACACCAAATTATAAGTCCAATTTAACTTCCTGATGACTTCTTGTTTCTTGGAAGTTACCATCTGTCAGTCCAAAAGGAGAAAAACTTCTATATCCTGTAAGCTATAGTAATTCGTTCACATAGGTTTGGATACTTAATTGCATGTACAGCAGTAAGAGATCAAAGTGAGAAAATATACCCACCGTCCACTAGTTTGGAAAAAGTGAAAAAATAGTTTCTTTGTACATAAATTTCTCTCTATTCATACTCACATAAATATCTGTACATTTTAAATAATCAGATTCAATTATGTTAACTTGTCACTGCTGAATAGTTTTAGACCAGTACTACGTTTATAAACACAGAAAGTATAAAAACAGAATATCTTTGCAATTCCATAAGTAAGTACCAAGTAAGTCATGTAAGAATTTAAATGACAAAATCCCACTGAGCATTTAATATATATGGATATATTTAAATATACGAAAAAGGGAAACTTTAGAAAGAAAATCTCAGGCACGTGCATAACAATGGGAAATAGAAAAAAAAAAAAAAACAGTAAAAAATGCAGTAGTATTCCAGATTTTAGTACTAAGAATTATTTTCTACTTTTTTTTTTTTTCTTTTTTTTTGGTGAACAAAACTCTTCTAGATGTTATATGGTACACCTCTGCATGTCAACACAGTATGTTTAATGTCTTTTCAATGAAAGTATTAATGACATCATATTATCACATTTCCACTGTACATTAACACATCAAATATCTTCATACAATTTGAAGAGAAATTATGTCTTTACTACTTACCTAACTGGGTCTCCTGAATTGTTAGCTTACTTTCCAATGGGTGTAAAAGCTTTGGTGGTTTATCTGTTAGTGGCGCTAGAAAAGAAAGAAATTCACATATATAGTTTTCTGATAATTATTGTGTAGAAAAAAAACTTGATACATTGGCTCAGAAATGTTTTCTCTTGTTCATGCCTTAAGTAATGTTCATTCTTTATGCAGCAGTAAATGCTTTTACTTACAGAGTAAATATAGCACCACAATTAGATTATTTCATATACTGAGGTACTGGAGACATTTGTTTTTTAAAAAAAATCTCTTCAGACTTTCACAAAAACCCTACAGCAACATCTTACAATTTTGTGTTTTCATAAACGTGCCTTAATGAAGGATTTTATTGCTTATTATAATATTTAAATATGTTCCTGCCAAATAGAGTCACTATCAGAGAAACAGTGTAGATAATCTAAGATTTGAAGGTGAGTTAAAATAAAAGGAGTTCATTTTCAAAATTCAAGGGACAGATGCAGTGACGTAATGTTAAGACTCCTACTAAAATTACTTCGCTCTTCTCTTTTAATTTACTCTGAAATAATTATGGTAGAAAAATGTAAGTTGTAGAATAAGAGTTTCATCATGGTCAAAAACATTCTGAAGGTGGTAATAGAAACATGCTGCTGAACAGTGCAGTTATTAATTAGATTCATCACCTTATGTATACTTAATTAATAGAAGTGACATTAATTATTGTTACTTTCATATTACTAACAACTACTGTTAGTAAGTCTGTTCTACTGATGTCTGACAGACAAGTGCATGATATATGAAAAGAACATTCACTTTTTTTCTTTAAATGATTAGTAAGTGTTCATGGGAAATCTCCAACTTTTAGCTCCCTGGAACATTTTGATATTTAGCTTTTCAACATTAATTCACATTTCAGTCTTTAACATAGATTATGGGCTGTCAGAGATTTAAAGTACTTTTGACATTTTGATATAACTGTATAATATTTGTTCCCTCAAACTTGTCAAATCACTACTTCCTTTCTTACTGACACACATTCACATGTGTGTAGGTTTAATCTACTAAACACACTCATCCCCTGTCAGTTGAACTGAGGAAGAGAGAGCTGCTTTCTCTTTACTACACTTGTTTTATTCTTTCATTAAATTATCAATGCCCTTTAATACCTACAGTACTAACAATAACATTGCATGCAACAAGTAGAGAATGAATTCGTATTTTGCTGTTTCACAGATATTTTTCTTATTTGACCAATGCATAAATCTACCCCAGTTATTATAACAGAATTATAGAATGGCTTGGGTTAGAAGGGATCTTAAAGATCATCTAGTTCCCTCTGCCATCTTTGCCAATCAGTAAATCGAGCACTAGATCAGGTCACTAGAGGGCCTTGAACACCTTCAGATATGGGGCAAAACATTATGTGTTGATCCATCAGTCCAAGTGATGAATCAAAATACCTCTTCAGAGAAAAGACCTAGATTTGGTGCACATACACTCTTTCAGTTCATTTTTCTACTTTCTACAGGAAATCATTCTGCGTTAAAGACTTCAGAGACAGTCCACAGTTATTAAAGATTTTTAAACAATATATCTGGGTTGTTACTCTTCTTTACGCTGATATCCCTATCTCTCTCTCCTTCTCGCCTGTTTTTTTGTGGTTTTTTTTTTTTTTTCTTATGAGCTAAAGTAGGTGGAAGGGAAAAGGATCCAAATTGTGTTTTTTCTTAAACTACAAAATTAGTCATTCCCAATCTTAACTTATCCATCAAGACTCAGAATTTATCAGCACATTGCCACTTAAAAAAATCATCCACTTTGAATTTAAATTTAGTTTTGAAGTTCTGTCACTCTCAATTCAATTACCATTTATCAGATAGTGTTTTCTGAGTCACTGTTGTTCTAAATCTGTTTTGAGACTCTTCAAGAAAACAAAAGTTTCTCATTGTATTAAAGATATAACTGGTTCAGTTCATCTGAATGCAACAAATGTATCTAGAAAACAGTATTTTTTTTTCCAATCAAAGCAAAGAAAGACATTACTTTTATGGTACTGTACTGAAGATCTCTAAGAGGCTTCCTACTATTAAATGAATTGGCATAAAATCATTAATATTAGCAATTTATAAATAAATCACAATTGAACTGATTATGAAGTTATTACATAACTTATGCACAACACAATTTTCCTATAACTTGTGATATTCAAGTCTTCTACAAAGAATTTCACAGAAGAAATTTTGTTGAAAACAATTAATTAGATTTATAACTGATATATTAGATTCACAGGAGTATGCAGCTGGAAAGACATTCTGGAGATCAAGTGGTTTAAATTCTTGCTGAAAATAAATTCAATAGATCAGACAGTCAGTAGGTCAGTACTTCATCCGCTGAAGTTCTAAACGCCTCTGTGGATGGAGAATTCACCACTTCAAGTATTTAATCCTCTAAGCACTGGACTTAATCCAGCATATGTCTTTTTCTACACTGAGGAACCAAAACTGTGACAGGGCATTCCCAGCGTGCTCTCATAGGTGCTAAATAGTTGTGTAGGAACACTTTCCTGTACCTGATAGCTAAACATTTGAGGAAAAAATGTGCAGTTGGCCCTTGCTGACTGAGGTTCAACTTCTTTTATACCTGGACTGCTAGAATCTTATCCGCAAAGCTTTTTTCTACTCAGTCAGACCATGCCCTAAACTACTGCTTATTCCAGAACTAGGGCAAGACTTTGCATTTGCCTTTGTCCAACTTCATGGTCATCAGTCCCTGTCTTCAACTTGCCACGATCTCTCAGCAGTTTTGATCTCCAGCACACACCCAGTCCTCCACTTTTGCTGAAACTGAACTTTATTCCATCATGTAGCAGACATAATACATAAGCTCTTTAATCAAGATTAAAACACTATAATAATAATAATAATAATACACTTAATAATACACTATAAGTTTCCTGTATTGTATTTTAAGGTGATATTTGCCAGTATTTTTGACCAGGAAGAATGAGCAACACAGCTGTAGGCACATCTATGGTTCAAGCAGTTATATCTCCCAGGGCTAACTCCTTCACCCACGTAGAAAACCAAAAGCATCCCTGAGCATACTGCATTTCAAAGTTTTAGCTACAGGGAAACATTGAAATAGAGTGATACAGGGAAGGAAAATCACATCACTGTCTTGCTATACTTAAGAGATCTGTCTATCAAATTTGAAGACAATTTGAAATGTACTCTCAATCAATCTACACATTATATGCATGTTATTTTATTTATTAATCTATAAACATATGTATGTTTTTCTGGCAATTAAGCCATGTGAACCAAAACGAATGTGAGAAGATTTCTGCTGCCCCTCTGCATTTCAGTTTTATGCTGTCTGCAGATACCAACATTCATAGGCAGCACAGAGCTTCTGCAATCCTTGTTTAGTTTAGAAACTCTGAAGTAGACCTATTGTCTCCTATAAGTAATTTCAAATCCTTCAGACCATGAGGTATTATATTCTTAACTGGAGCAACATATCATATAACAGACTATTCAAAATGAGCACATTTTTCAGTTAGAGATATTGAGGTACAGTTATCTAGAAAGTTCAACAACAACAAACAAAATTTTATCCTTTCTCTCTGACTTTTTACTAAATATAAAGAACTGGAAAAAAAAAAAAAAAACACACAAAAAACCCCCCCACAAAACCTCACAACTATAACATCCCTTAACAAGCTAAGTACCTTTTATTTTTTTAAGAAGAGCTTTAGAAAGGCAACCATTATCAAATCCTACAGAAACATTAATGATTTCAAAGCACTTCCTGTACTGCAAACAACTAGAATTATTTTCCCTGTTGCTAAATAATAGAGAAGGTCCTCTTCCCACTAGGCACTTATCACATGATTGTCAGAAGGAAACAGCCCTCAGATTCCTATTTCTATTCTTACCTAGGAGATTGTCAAGTTCCTTGGCAAGAATCTTAATTCCAGGACATTATTGGACTTATGCATGCATGTAGTATCTTTCTCTTTCCATCTCTTTCCCCTGACCTCTTTCCTCTTTCCCTCTTCTTTCCCCCCCTGCCTCTCTCTCTTTCTTCTGCATCTTCTCCCCCCTCATCACCTTCTTCTTTTTCTTCTCTTTCCCTCTCTATTTCCTTTTCCCCTTAAGAGTCAAGAATCTTATTCCAGATAAAGTTAACAAAAAATCCAAAACAAAAGAGGGGTTTTTTTAGGTCAGCTTCTCACAAGTAAAAGCAGTTTGATCAAATCCACTTTACACTCCTTTGATTGCTGAACCATAAATGTAGAATGGTTTGCAAAGAAATTAAACTAAAATAAAACAACAACAAAAAAATCGTAAGTGAAATAACCATTTCTGAAATCGTATTTGTAATTAATATTTAATTTTAAACTTACTGTTCATGTGCAAACATAATGATTGTATTCAAAGAGAAAGAAACTAACTTCATATTCCTTATCTACAAGATTGGATGAACATTTAAAATGTATTGAAATATTTGCCTTTTGGTGAAAAAAGCAAAGAACCATGACGATAAGTTACCCAGAAATAAACTAGCCAGAAGATAATACTTCCACATTGGATGCTTATTTCTACATTTTTCTTTCTATGCTAAATCTTTAACTGCAGATGCTCATGGTTTTATAGTATATCCTTTTACTGTATACAAACTTCTATTATTCGAGGAGACTAGCCACTTGACAGTTTCATATAACTAATGAAGAAAAGCTTAATCTGAACTGTACATCAAATTATGACTAATCCTGGGTACAAAAAAACAAAAACAAAAACAAAAAAAACAAAAAACACTGACTCAAAGCACACAAGCTTAGTTATAATCATTAATATCACTGATAATAATTTCAAAGACCTATGCCTGTGTCTACTCACAAATTGCTCAGATTCTGCTGTGGACATAGTGATGATTACAAATAGTCTTTATTTCTTAGAGGCAGGCAGGACTATGTGGAGCTGTCTTCAACTCAGAAACACAATTTATTGTCTGTAAGGGCAGGAAAATTCCTGCAAGGCAATGAGTTCACTAGGATGGTTGTCTTGCTTGGTCATTTTGAGTAATCTGTATTTTAGAACATTTCTTGTCTAAGTATTTTATTGAAGTAAAACTTGCTTTCTGAAGATGAAAAGCTTTCTGATCATTCTAAGACATGATGTAATGCAATGAGCCTCTTATGTTCATAAATTAATCTTGTTTTTAGAAAAAAATGACTGGCATGTCCCTGGAAGATATAACCATAGTACTGTTCAAAAAATCCTCCACTTTTTTTAATGTCTCATTAAAATATACTTTCCTGCTTTCCTGCTGATTTTTCAGAGTTTTGTTTTGTTTTGTTTTGTTTTAACCCCCTTTGTGTCCACTCTTTGTTCTGCTAGGGTGGCATAAATGAGTGACTGTAGGGAGAAGACACCCCCCTGTAGCCACAGTATATAACAGAATGCAATAAAACTGAATACGTGCAGCCTGCACCTCCATATCCAAATATGTCACTAGATAAATTATTTTCTTTTTTTGAAATAAATATGTGGCAAGATCTTTTATAAGAAGTGAATTATTTATACTTGTTTGAGACTTCTAATAAATATGATGCCTCAGTTACAATCAGATTGTCTATCGTTCACAAACGCATTATTTAAAATCATATACAACCCGAATTCCACAGCAGCTCTATAGGAACATTCTGCCTCACTGTGTGAACAAGCCTGATTGTACCCTTAATCAAACAGGTCAAACGGAGGGCAGATACAAATAAAGATCCATATAAAGCTACTAGGGATATATGCATGAATAATAACATCATGAATTAACTGCTTAATGTGACTTGGTTATAATAATGACTGACTGAAGATCAGATTTTATCTGTTGAATCATTCCTATAAATCTTGAATTTTGAGACATAAATTTGGCCTATTCTTTCAGTGTATGCCTTTAGTGTTGCTTTCTCTTATCATATATTATAAAAAAAGCCAACACTATTGATTTGGGCATACAAATAAAGCGTCTTTATTTCTCATATCAAATCCTTCCAAGTTGTTTTTTTCTTTTTTCTTCTTCTTTTAACATTTTTCATGAAACAACAATGTAATGCAGTAAATTACTTTATTGCACAGGAAGCACAGCACTTCCTGTAAGAAAATGCAGTAGATATGGAGATAAAGCAGTAACAAAGTTAATAAATATTCAATGCTCATTAATTTTTTATTATTATGCAAATAAAATGTCTTTTTTAGGCAAGAGTTTCTAAGATGCATGTTGCGAAAGGAGGAGGCACTGAGGAAATGAAGATGGTGTTGTGGTTTAACCTAGAAGGTGGCTTGGCACCACAGAGTTGCTCACTCACTGCTTCTACTTCCCAGTGGCATGGGAGAGAGAACGGGGGAAAAAGAGGAGAACTCATAGGTTGACATAAAACTATTTATAAGATAAAAGAAAAGGAAAATGATAATAGTAATGACTATATATATACATTATATACATATATATATGTATATATATATAAATATATATAGATGTATATAACAAGTGCTGCAGAAGCAATTGCTTACCACTCTGACTGATGCCCAACTAGTCCCCCAGTGAGAGGAAGAGAGCTGGATGAACTCCCACTCCTTTCACAATTCCTTCTGCATGATATCATATGGTATGGAATGATCCTCGGGTGAATGTAAGTCATCTGTCCAAATTAATAAAGTTTAGTCATAGAGCTAGGCCCTCCTAGCTCCTACCGCCCTTCACCAAGAAGGGCCTTGGCTCTGTACAACACTGCTCAGCAGCAACTATAAACATCAGTGTGTTTGTTATCAACATTATTTTTCTCCTAGAACCAAAACATAGCATCAAACCACACATGCTGAAGAAAACAATTCTGTCCCAGCTGAAACCAAGACAGATGAGAAGAATATTTATTTCTAGGAAGACTTATAAAATGTTTTAAGCTTGTGAGTCCCCATGATCAAGAGGCTAAATAATGGTGGAGAGGAACAGATGCAGCCAGGTGCTGGGGTTTTCATTATTTAGTTATCTCTAATTCAATATGATAGAACATTTGCACTACTCCTATGACTTCAGAGTAGGTGTATATATTCCACCTTTTATCTGTTATTCTTAAACACAGTGGCTTTTCCCAACAATCTCCAAGGAAAATGTCCTAATCATCAAAATACTCTCATCATAGATGCTAACGCATCTATGAAATACAAAAGAAATACAAAAGAACTGAACAGTATATGTAGTTAAAACCAATGAGTGACATATCAGCCTAATATTATGGCAGTATCAGTTTCTTCCTGTGGCAGATTTAGAATTCTTATTTTGAATCACATGCCAAAGCACAGTCTGTCTGCATGGTCTGTTCAGTTTATTCAGATCATCTGAAAGAAATGAGAAATGTTGAACATGATGGCTGTTGCTTTTGTTGCGTTAAACAAGCATGTGATACATTATCTGTGTATTTAATTAAAATTAGTCTTGTTAGCAGAAGAATGAAACCACACATCCAGGAGCACTGCCATCAGGAGATTCGCTGTTGTATAAGCCTACAGAATTTAACTCACAGGAATTTTGTTTTGCTCTCCTAACATTACTTGCTTGCATGAGGCCTTAAGGCCAAAATGACCATCTTTGCTCCTGCTAGAGTACCATAAATGGATTCTTTCATTTAACTATCTTCATACTATCCCTGCACCTGTTGCTCATCACGTGTTACAGGATGGTGTAATAAACGTCAGTGGAATCTGGCATTGCAGTCTAACAACAGTTATATAAACAATAGCAATGGAATCAGCCTCAAACTTCTTCCAGCCCTTGCAGTGGCAACTAAAAGACAAACAGTCGAAGACAGAGAAGACCACTGCAATTGCCATGTTTTAATATTCAAATACTGTGCTCCTATTTTGAATTCTGTTTTCTCTACAATTTTATACACACATAGCTTTCTCTAAAGCACCTTATTTCTCTAGTATAGGGCCTGTCTCACTCTTTAAAAGGATTAAACAAATACAGTTGACCTCAGTTAAGCTCTTTGTGCTGTTGATTCTAATACTGCTTCTATTCCAAGACAAATGAAAAGCTTTTGGATCTTGTTTCCTAGTTCTTTTCAAGGCTGGCGGCTCATATAAATGACTTTCAGAGGGATCTATACAACCCTTGATCTCTTACTGTAACTACTTTGGGACATTTTGAATCAATGAGTGTATTTTTCTTTCCACGGCAAGTTGCCTTTGTTTATGATCAGAAATGTTGTGTGCTATATAAATCTTGTATATGACTTGGGAAACAAACTGAAACATAAGCAGTATCCTTAACAACTGAGCTACCTGAATAGTTTACATATTCATGAAGAAAAATAGAGTTATGTAACTCATGAGGTTTATGAAAAAAAAAAGTTAGATTCACACATGTCACATCAAGTAAACACCCTTCAACACACATTATTAAAATTTCTCTGTATATCATCACTGATCCCTATCACATAATTCCCTTTACTGTCTTTTTTTTTTTTTTTTTTTTTTTTTTTTACATTTTCTTAGCAATTACTCTACTGTGCTTACTGGAAGGCTTACCAAAAAATCTCACTTTAGTAAACATTATGTTGTCCAATTATTCAGAGCCAGGACACTGGCTTTAGGAACTTTTCCTGCATTGCATTTATTACTGCCTCTTTTTTTTTTAGAGAGAGTTAAAGTAGATAGTTCTTGGAAATACTGTAACTCATAACCTTTGAACACAAATTCTGGATACTTTATGCTTTTTTTCCATAATTAAATCTTTCTGCTGATAAGGTTGACATTTCAGAATAAGATTTCTCAGTCTCTGAGGAGGCCTTGTGAAGGGAATAGGGCTTTATGCACCCTGACCATTTCCACCCTTCCAAAAAGCTGACATTTAAAGTCCTGACAATTAAAGTTTTTACTTATTGCATTGGCTTTTCTCCTTCAGAATTTGTAGTCAACCTTTTAATTTTGTTTCTCTATTTCATAATCATGTAATTTAAAATCCAACTTGTTCTCATTCTCTCTGTCCTGTCATGAATCTGTACATCTTTTTCATTTGTTCTCCAAGTCATCTCAGTGATTTAGGTTATCTAAATCTACCTCTGCTTGGCTAGAAATCTGGACATAATATGATTTCCAGAGGCCCAAAGATTAATTGAGAAAAATCCTTAATTTATAGTTTTGTAAATACTGTATTTTTTTTTTTTAATTACTTTTTAATTTTATTTTAGTACTTTGATTTGAGTGTACAATAAGTTCTTTGATCTCCCAGGCAGCTATTTTTAAATCTACTCCATTAAAGGAGATTCTTTGTTTTTAAGCTGGGAAATTTTAAACTTTAGGGAAAGAACTGACACTACAAACTTCAAGAAAGACAAGGAGGAGCATTTGGGGAACACAGACTAGCAAACCTCACCTTGATCCCCAGGAAGGTGACTGAGCAAATAGATCTGGAAACAATTTGCAAACACATAAGGGACAAGAAGATGACTGGAAGTAGTCAGGGTGGATTTACAAAGGAGAGATTATGTTTAATCAGCCTCACAGCCTTCAGTGATGAGATGGCTGGCTCAGTGAATGAGAAGAGAGCAGCGGACGTAGTTATTTTTGGCTAAGCAAGGCTTTTGGCACTGTTTCCCATAAAATTTTCATTACTAGAATGATGACAATTGGTAAGTGAATAATAAGGTGGGCTGAAAATTGGCTGAACTGACATGCTCAGAGGGTTGTAATAAGCAACATGAAGTCCACCTGGAGGTACAACTAGTGTTGCACCCCAGGTGTCAGTACTGGGGCCAGCACTACTTACCTTCTTAATTAGTGACCTGGATGATGGGACAGAATGCACTTTCATCTAGCTTGCAGATGACACAACACCAGGAGGAGTGGTTGACACAGATGATGTTCAGTGTACTGACATTCAGAGAGAACCTGACAGGTTGAGAAATGGGCTCTTACTGGGAATCTTATAAAGTTCAATAAGGGGAAATGCAAAGTCTTACTTCTCGGTAGGAATAACCTCTGGCCTCAGTGGAGGCTGGGATCTGACCAGTTGGGAATAAGCTTGGTAGAGAAGGACCTAGTTGTCCTGGGGAATACATTAGACATGAACCAGCACTGTGCTCTTGAAGTGGTGAAAGTCAAAAGTACCTTAGGATGCCTTAGGCCAAGTGTTGCCAGCAGGTCTAGGGAGGTACTCCTCCCCTGCTAAGCCCTGATAAGACATGTCTAGAGTGCCAGGTCCTGTTCTCTCCAGTACGAGACAGACATAGATGTACTGAGATAAGCATGATGATTGTTCACAATGATAATTAAAGGATTGGAACAACTGACACATGAAAGAGAGGCTGAGAAAGATGGGACCGTTAAGCATAGAAAGCAGAAGGCTCAGGAGCTTCTTAGCCATTCATAAAAATACCTGATGGAAGGAATAAGAAAGAGAGAGCCAGAACTTTCTCAGTGGTGCCAAGTGACAGGATGAGAGTCAATGGGCCTACACAGGATATACAACAAATATACTAAATTCACACGTCGCATTGTGTATAGTTAGTGAAAATACAGGAAATGGTACTTAAATACAAATTTCTTCACTGTGAGGGTGGTTACACACAGGATCAGAGAGTCTGCGGAGTCTCCATCCTTGAAGACGTGAAATACTGATGGGACACAGCCCTGAACAACCTGCGTTTGCCAAACCTGCTGTGAGCAGTGGGTTAAACCAGATAATCTCTAGATGCATTTTTTGGACTAAGCTGTGAGTCTAACTCCTGTGAGCTTACAGAATGATTATTTTTTATTACTATTTTTACTTTTAGTAACTATTTGCACTCATAATCAGGTTTAGAAAATCTTGGTGATTCCCAAGCTGTCCTGGGTAGTGGCTATATAGATGAGTGTCAAGGCAGGCTCCACACTGAATAAATTGCATGAAATATTTCTACAGCTTATACTGGTTCTATACTGTGTGTATAGATGCAACCATTATAATAGCAGATGTTCTGGCACAGAGGACTTCAGATTTCTTAATCTTTCCACAAATCTGCATGAAGTCTAAGCATGCAAGTTTCATAGACTTCAGTTTTGTAATATGATTTTAGGATATTAATGTCTACCCAAGTGCACAGAAGCAAAAAATTACACAGTACCTGTAAGAGGGAGTAGAAGATGCCTGAGAACAGCTATATCTGGCACTCATTGCCTGACTGTCCTGCCAAACTTTGAATAAAGCTTGCCATACAAATCCAGTATGGCAGATGTTATATTAACACATATCATATGGTCACTTGGCAGTGAAGAGAGATTAGACATCATAAGCATCTGAGCTGCAGAAATGTTACCAAATCTTGTGGTTACACAACAATAACTTATTTCTGGGTGAATGAAAAAAATCTACTTTAAAAAAAATAAATGCACATACACTTAGTTACTAAATGTGTGAAAAAACAATACCCCAAACCTGAAAACTTTGTTGAACACTGACACATAAAACAATCAAGAAACATAAAACAAGTAAAAAAATGTCCTCCTCTAATTATGAGCTTGTTGCAAAAAAGGAATGTTGCCAGCAAACAGAAAAGATCAAACTGGATTATTTCTTTTTCATATTCTAGAACAGAAACAATAACACTTCTCTCTCTTTAGTCAATATATTCTTTAAAGAATCCTTCCACTATGTTTCTTCGAGAACAGAAAAAAGTGATTGGACAAAGTTTACTTTATGAAGTAAGGAAATTATTACCTGTTAGAACATCTGTAAATTAATCTGTGTATGTTTACTTTGGCAAGAAATGCATGCCACTCTATTTGCTGAATCACTACAATCGTAAAATTACAGAAAAAAAAATCTTGATTAGTCAGTCTTCTTCATAATAAAATATGTTAGGCTGAGAGGAATTGTAATTTAGAGGCTTCCTTCCCTTCATTTTCCCCCAGAGCTTTTATTTCTTTTAAATATAAGGAAGAATTTATAATGAAATGTACTTACTGTTTACAGAGAAAAAGGAAGGTTTATTTGGGATTTTTTAATTAATTATTATCTGTAATGGTAAATACAATTTAAGAAACTTTAAATCTTCACTACAAATGTCTATTTTTCATGTTAGAGAATCTAAAAATAACCCAAATGTTATTTTAATTTTTGGAGGTTAAAATAGAAGTGCTCATTTCGGATACAACATTTAGAGTCAGGTCACCTTGACAGTACTCTTCATCTGCCTAGATTTCAGCATCTTGGTTCTTGCAGTACAAGCACTTCATATTGCACAACATTTTGGTTTTAATCAAATCCAAATTTATTAGATCATAAATATTAGAAAATAAAATTTGAATTTTCTACAGAGGGACTAGCTTTCTGTGTTAGAATTTCTTAATTTATCTTGAATTTTGACTACAAGGTACTATTCAGAGTCATACAGAGATCTGAGTGTTATTAGAAAGAAGACATTAACACACCATTGTGTCTGGGTGGAAATACTGTTATTACATCAGCTTAATAATCTGTGCTGTTGAGCTTGTGAAGAGTACCCTGCAAATAAAGCAGTGCTTCTTCTAACATATGAGCTAAGTGCTGATGTGTAATACCTCACTGTGATGTATTTTTAGTCATTTAAGTGTACTAACCCAGTTCCCCAAAAATGATAGAAGTACTTAGAGGCCTAAATGTCATGTCAAGTCTCAAGATGTCATGAGTTGCTATGGATCTCATTTGTTTAACTTTTTTGTAAATCTAGAAAGAGGAATCTAAATTCCTGGAAAGCAAGTGACTTGCTTGAAAAGCTTTCTTTGGTTGAAAACCCAATTTTCCAGCAAATTAGACTCTTTCCCAGTGGAAAAATAAACCTGTTAATATAGAGTGTCTGTATAAAGTATGAACATAACTCATTTTGCTTACAAATACTCTACTTCTGCTTCATCTGGCTGACTTCATTTGTTTGTTCAAAGAAGCACATAAACTGTTACATTGGAGAGAACGTAAATAAAAGGTATTATCCTGCAGTAGCAGCCACATCTTTGTGCGGTGCACTGGATAGGAATTGTAGACACAAAAGACTAACATCTCTATTTAATAATCTTAAACACTCAGCAATCAAGTCGGATCTATGTTACTATTAATATTTAGGGAGTAAACATAAGGACTCAGCACTTCCCCAGTCTGGACAGCAAGATATCATGTTTGTGAAAGAGGATCTTCTGAGACAAACAGATTATTCTGTCTTCTTTTGCATACCTTCCAAAACAAAGTCAAATAAACCCAGAGAGAATGAAAGTAGCAAGTAAAAACAATTAGCTCACTTTTTCCTTACACTTTATTATTTTCCTTACTACTTGTATTATGATCCAGCTTATGTTTTTTACTTTTATAAGTGATATTTGCTTAGATTTCAAAAATTGTCACAGGTACTTCTCATGACTGATTCATAATATATAACCCTGGGAAGATAAACAGTATTAGTTCAAAGCCAAAAGTAACTGATTTTTCAAATCAACTGAAAAAGAATTAGTTAATCACTACTATATTTTCACTAGTTTTAGAAACACGATGTTGATGGGGTTTCTCTGCTTCCTTCCACTCTGCTCAGTTTTCCTTTAATCCTATAAAAATCAATTCCAAAAAAAGACAAGGAACTTCTATATGTAGTCCAGAGAAGGGCCACAAAGATGATGAGGGGCCTGGAGCATCTCCCTTATGAAGAAAGGCATAGGGCCCAGGAGCTGTTCAGTCTCAAGAAGAGAAGGCTGAGAGGGGATTTCATCAACTCTTATAAATACCTAAAGGACAGGAGTCAAATGGATGAGGGCAGTCTCTTTTCAGTGATGCCCAGAGATGGGACAGGGGGCAATGAGAACAGACTGGAACATAGGAGTTCTATACAAACACGAGGAAGAACATTACTGTAAGGGTGACGGAGCACTAGGACAGGCTGCTCAGAGAGGTGATAGAGTCTCCTCTGGAGACATTCAAGATCCATCTGGACACTATCCTGTGCAACTTCCTGTAGGGAACCTGCTTTTAGAAGAGGGGTTGGACTTGGTGATCTCTAAAAGTTCAACACCTACAATTCTGTGATTATGTGTTTCAAAGTTTCATCATGCTGTTTAGAGTTGATAAAGGGGGAACAGAAAATAAGGACCTGGGTGTTCTGGTACACAACATGTTATCTGCCCACGAGCCAGCAGCGTGCCCTTATGGCCAATGACATCCTGGGGGGATTAAACTCATAGAGGTCACTTCCAACCTCTGCAATTCTGTGATGGTGTGACAAAAAGTGATGCCTCAGCTACAGTAGTGACAGGCTTAATAGGCTAAAGTGAACTAACTACAAATTGCAACCAAGATCAAAATAAATTTTTAAAACATTTCAGAGAAAAGAAACTCTAAGAAAAATTTAACTTCTGCATCACAAATGTGCATAATCGGTAACCATACTCAAAGAGAAAGAGAAAGATAAGCAAATCACTCCCAAACACACTTTGCATTAGGAATAGTGGAGAAAAGTTCAGCCACAAGAACTCACACTAAAACAATATTCTTCAAAGGTTTTCTATAACTTTTTTTTTGACTGCTAGCCTTCTTGCAAATCAAATAATGGCCAATTTCTCCTCTAGGGGTTGTAATTTTTTTGAAAAACAAACAAACCAAAACATGCTAAAAGCTGCTTGCGAATGATGGTCAGATTACTAACAGCTGAGCCTTGCCAGTGGGTTTAGGAAAATCTAAAATGCTTTTTTAATCTCAAGAATGAATTCTTACAATAAACTTCTTTAATTTTACAAATTATCATGAGGAAAAAAGGTACTTTAAGCACAGTCAAATATTCTGAGATGATTTGCACACACATTAAGCATTTTTATTATTGTACATGCATCTTAAATGCATTTACTATAAAGGATTCACATTGTTAGTAGATATTTTCACTTTTATACTGTTCTCTATAATTTTGTCTTCATAGGGCTGAATGTATTTCTTAGTTTCTCTTTTCCACACCCTTTCCTGTATATTTTTAGTAGTTACAATGTGCATTTCTCTGGTGTTTATTGTTTAGAAATACGCAAATAGAAGAAGAGAGGCGTTGGACACGTAAAAGACTGTGCTATTTGACAAGACCAAAAAAAAAAAAAAAAGGTAAATAAAACTTTTAAATGATAGGCAGATGACTTTAACTACAATGCCACATTTTTCTAACAGTAAGATGGCTAAAGATTGGGCAATTTATAGACATATCTTAATAAGTCTAATGAAAGAGAGATTCAAAGAAATTAAATAGACAGAGATGGAAAAAAGAACAGTTCACTGAAAAGTGAAAATTAAAATGTGCAAAATCCCCTTGACCCTATTTGCTGAAAAATATTTGCTTATACTCTGCCCCAAGTACAGTTAACTCTTAACTGTACTCCTTTTTTTCTTAAAGATTTTCCTGCTGTTTAGCACTTTTGTCTGTATTTCATATTCAGCTCTAAATATTTAGAGCATTCCATGTTGAACTCCTCAGCATAAATAATTTCCACAAATTTATAAGTGGATCAATACTGCTGGACCTACAGCTCCACCTGCGTCACCTTAATTAAGCAGATCTAGTGGTTATTGAAACAGGAAGGTCTACAACTTCATTACTGCCTCACCAGGAGCAAGCTCTGTTTCTGAGACCATTCTCATGAGACGTCAATGGCTGCAAACCCAGTGATCCAGTCTTTCTCTGCATTATCTATAGGTAATAAGTCCTCTGAGCAAGCCAAATCCTCACCATAGATTTCCTCTTAATCAAGTTTTTTTTCTTCTACATTTCACTAAATATGGAAGTCTGACGTCACAGAACAAAAAAGGAAAATAAAATGTTAGGAAATATCAATATAAAAGAACTACAAAATGTGTGAAAAAAGAAATCCTTAACTGAAACTTGAAGTGAAAAAGAATACTAAGAGAAATTTTCAAAAACTGTGAAAAATACTGAGAATGTAACTTCAAAAAACAGATAGAACAAACAAAAAAAACACAACTACTTTGAACTCAGCAAGAATCTGTATTCCCACATTCCTTCTCTTCAACATGTTCATCAGTGACAGATGATGGCATGAAGTGCACCCTTGGCAAGTTTGTGGCTGATGCCAAGCTGAGCGGTGCAGTTGATACATTGAAAGGAAGGGAAGCCATCCAGAGGGACCTGCACAAGCTAGTGAAGTGGACCCATGAAAACCTAATGAGGTTCAATAAGGCCAAGTGCAGGCTGCTTATACAAACTGGGGGAAAGATCTCCTTGAGAGCAGCCCTGTGGAGGACGACTTGCAAGTCCTGGTGGACAAAAAGCTGGACATGAGCCATCAGTGCATGCTTGCAGCCCAGAAGGCCAACTGTCTTCTGGGCTGCATTAAAAAAGAGGTGGCCAGCAGGGAGAGGGAGGTGATTTTCCCCCTCTACTTGGATCTTCTGAGGCCCCATCTGGAGTACTGCGACCAGGCCTGGGGCCCCCAGTACAGGAAGGAAGTGGAGCTCTTGGAGAGGATCCAGAGGAGAGCCACTAAAATGATCAGAAGACTGGAGCACCTCTCCTACAAAGAAAGGTTAAGGGAACTGGGATCGTTTAGTCTCCAGGGTGCCTTCCAATGCTTGAAGGAAGCATGTAAGCAGCAGGGGGAATTGCTGCTTACGAGGGTGGATACTGATAGGACAAGGATGAATGGTTTTAAACTGAGATGGGGGGGTTAGGTTAGACAGTAGGAGGAAGTTTTTCAGAGGGTGATGACACGCTGGAACAGGCTGCCCAAGGAGGTTGTGGATGCCCCACTCCTGACAGCATTCAAGGCCAGGCTTGACGTGGCTCTAGGCAGCCTGGTCTGGTGGTTGGTGACCCTGCACATAGCAAGGGGGTTGAAACTAGATGATCTTTATGAACTTTTTCAACCCAGGCCATTCTATGAATCTATGAAATAATCTGTGATATTTAGCTACATGTTGCTGGATCTCTTTATTAACAATTAACATGATTAAGTACATTTTTCTTATCTGATTTAATTAGCTGTACTCAAACAGAACTATTCTATGTTGGGCATCAAAGATACATGACACATATTTTCAAATACATGGACAATTATTGTGAAAATGCATGTAATAGCAGCTTTCACTAGCCCAAGGCAATTACAATTATGGGAAGGGCTTGTTTGGTAAAAGGTCACCATTTGATGTCTTGCATTTGCCTGAAATAGTCCAGCCACTGTACAAGCTCCAACAATAAAAGTTTATTTTTAACAATGTGATTTAGCAGTTTAACTTTAAAACTCATTCAAAATGTTTCTGAATATTTAAACTGTAAATTTAAAATTACCACCTCAAAACTAATGATGGATTGAACTCTTAAACTTGTTTTTATTTTTGTACTCAGTTTATACTTTTACTTATGGGCATACTGCAAAATAAAGTATGTCAATTTTATGAGCTATGATGGTAATTTCTTAATGCCATGTGAATTGCTGAGAACTTTTTAAATGACCCTTTCAGAATTACATTAATCTTCAAGTTTCTTCCCACTGGCTCCTGATTAATTCACTTGTATTTTGCTGGAGGCCACTTGCATGGAGTTTTTTCCTTCAGCCAAGAGGCCGGGGAAGCTGCTTACAGTGTAGTTCACATCACATCAATCAAGCAGAAGCATTCAACCCCTATCCCACCACTGTGTATTAGTGACCTGATTCCTGAAGCCAGGATTCTTGCCAGAAACCCGTTTTCTGGTCTGCATTGTAACACATTACAGCTGCAGAAGATGTAACATCATTTGTCACTTCAACATTTGCTGCCAGCCAGTTGTCAAATAGCATTTGGGGAAAGAGGAAGGGGAACAGTGTACAAACTGAGAGAAATCTTAAAGGAGAAGGTTATGAATATAATTGTCTTTAAACATGATGTCTTAAGAAGGAAATCAATAGAATGAAAATGTAAACGAAGCTGCCTCCTGTTTGAAAAACATGCAGAAAGCGACAATGCATAAAGTTCATGGTTCACATAATGAATTAACCACAACAAATAACCAAAGTATATTTTTTAGGAAAAAAAAATATATAATAAGATGACCTCAAATTGCTGAAGCACATCTACCATGTAATTTCTAATAGGTTTTGCAAACTGTTGGAAACAAACTTCTAAGAAGGTGGTGTAATTGCTTGGGATTTTTACCTTTTGATTGAATAAGAAAACAAATGATATTCATAAATTAAAGATGTCTGTACAAGTTGCACAAAAATGCTGAGCTATAGATTTATACTGAAAAAGAATTGATTCTCTATTGTTGTCTACACATACAGATGAAATATTACTGTGTTTAAATGTGGCAGAGTATATTAAGCCAAAGTACAGATATTCAGACAAAGTACAGATATTCAGAAAGATGAAGTGCTCCAGCAATTGCCTTTTTTTTTTTTTTCCCTAATTTTCACACAAAAGCAGCCGGTTTTCTTAGCAATAAATCCATTCTGGGATTTTACTTACATCTACACTTTCTGAAACAGAATCCAAATATATATTATTTGGTATTAAACTAATATATCTAGCTAATTTTCTATGTGAACAAAGTATTTATTGATTCACAGACATACACCTTGTAACAGATACAAGGCTTTTACTTCCCTGTGTACTATCCCATAAATAAAAATAGAGCAAGAAAAGTATGCAATCTTCCCATAAATGGTAGTCGCATCTGAATGCTTTCTAGCCTTCAAAAAACAAATTATTTTTTTCTACAGAACATATTAACCTGTGTAATGATGTATAATGTTTCATCTAGAAAATACACTTAGTTCACACATGTTTTATCAATCTCTGTATTTTTAGGTTGGACACCCATGACAAATACTGAGTAGCGTCAATGTTCTTATAATTGTCACACATATTATATATATGACAATTATTATAAGGCTACATAACTAAGAGCAAGTTCATAAGCAATACAGTAACAGTAGATAAAACTACATTAAGAAATCTTTTTAGCATTTCTAGCAGACATCTAACACTTGAGTTCAGCTGGAATTGTTGGAAGTAAAGCTATTCAAAATTTCATTTATTTGAATTAAAAAATAATTGCCATTTGTTTTCTTAAATTTTTTCTTCTTAGATTGATAAGAATGCAATTTAAGCTTACATATTCTAGTATTGAAAGAACTCAATTTTGAAGAAAGTTTGAAGAATTTCAAACTACATAATTAATTCACATTAAGCAATAGTGACATCTATGATTCTTGCATCTTCATCATATATTTATTTTGAAGGCAAATTAATCCTCTACAAATGACGTTTGAATACAACAAATACCACTTTCTTGGCAGTAAGTTTATGATCTTGAACGTGAGATTTATTCTTTTGTTTAAACAAAAAAGACAAAGTTACCACTTTGAGGAAAAAAAAACAAAAAAAAAACACAACAGAAGAAGAGTAGTTATGGTTCTTCTGAAGTTGAACTGACAAAGCTCATCAGGGTGCTGCTTACCGGTATTAAATTTTAAAATTTATTTTCATAGATGTAACATGTAGAAATGTCAACTGTAAATGTAAATCTAGGCAAAAAAGCAACAAAACAGCAAATAGAGGGTAAAATTCTAACACACTTCCCATTTCACACAATATCCACTCACCATATCAATTTCAAAAATTATAATATCTGTGCTAGAAAACATGATAAGCACATGTATATACATATCCTTAGAGTATGAGGCAAACCTGGTAAAAAATGTCTATGGATGTTTTCATCTCCTTAGTAATAACTATGTGATTAATGAAAAGGACTCATGAAGCCTCAACAACTTTTTGATACTTTATTTTATTGACAGAATATTGAAGAGAAAGATATGTGCCAACATGTACTATCCATACTTTGGGAGCTCTGTTGGCTAACTATTAATCAAATTTTCTTTGGAGAGGCACTAATATAGAAGAGAACAAAAAAAAGACTTTAATACAAAAATAACACTTTTTGTGCAAATATTGAAATCACCCTTTCCCTGGAACAGTAGAGAAATGAAGGCCAGAGGTCATCATTAAGCAAGTACATAGGCACACATAACAGCTACTAAAACAGACACTTTAAGAGATAGATGTCACAAAAGGTTAACAAACAGGCTCTGAAACATAGTTATGTAAGTGACTGAAATGGTCCACCATAAGGATGACTTTTTCCGCCATAAAATACATATAAGCATACATGTGTATGCGTATATATAGATATGTTCACAACATACTGGAACTGCTCTGAATGATGTCCCAATCAAGGAATACTTCAAACTTCTGATGTTGTGAGAGACAAAAAGCTCATTTTTAAAGAATGACTTCTCTTCCCGGAGAAGCTTATTATAAGCAAGGTAAAGTTATATGTTGATAGTGTCTTGTGCCATCTATTTCTTCACAAGTTTTCCTTAGTATATCGCCATCCCTGCAGGTAAATATGCTCCTAACTTATAAGCTTTCTTTTAGAAGAGAAATAACATCATCTTTCTTGCAATTCTGAAATAACATGTTATATGAATCAGATGTAAACAGAGCAACAAGAGCAGTCATGCTGTTAATAGTCTGAAATCATAAACACTAAAAGGATTAAGTGCTCTGATTCACCACAAATAATTTAATCAGAAATATAAAGAAGTCAATTGAAATATTAAATATGCTATTATTTCATTGATGTTAGCCTCCAGTCAAAAAGCACACTGTTAATACTCTACCTCTATTCTATAACCATAAAATGTTTTCTGGGCTTCCATGTGCCCACAAGTTTCCCTGTTGAAACATAACTAATGCTAAAGCAAGGCAGCTTAGATTCCTTCTCTATTACCTAAACTGCACCTTAATATAAGACTAGCACTGGCTATATAACTTACTCTTTAAAGTCTGAGGAGTTACTTGTAACTTAGGAGTAACTAAACAATATACTGATGTGCACTTTGTTCCTCCAGGTGCAGCAATCTCTTAACCAGTTCACTTCTCACAGGTCACTCAGAACAAACAGGAATTAGGTATAATCTTAGCTAAATAACCTTGTCCCAGGTCTTATAGGATGACAACACCCAAAACAGTAAACACTGTAATAGATGCCTGGTGGCTTGTGGGCTGTATCCCACTGTTCTTTCTGTCCAGAGGCCATAGCCTTTTCATGTACATCTGAAAAGGTCAGCTGCCTTTCCAGCTGTGAGCTGCTGAGAGATGCTGGCCACACATGCCCCAAGTGTCTAGTTGATCAGAATGAATTGTCAGTTCCTGTCTTAGACACAAGACTGATTTGTAATCATAATCGTACTATATTAAGCTTTCAAAAGGTTAAACAGATGAGCTTGAGTAGTTTTAACTCAGTGATCTGAAGAATGTCGCATCATGTCCTCATCAAAAAGCCAAGGAGCATTATAGTGTCATTCACTCATCAACAGGTTGGGCTGGAGAAAATAACAAATGTCTTGAATAAAATTCCAAAAAAGTCTACCAGCTCTAAGTCTATCAGCTGTTTACTTTGTTTATATATAAATGTATTCATATATATATATATATATATATATAAATAAAGCAGTCTAACGAGAAGCAGAGGGAAACTTGTTCTCAAAAGATTGCCACAGCCATGATGCAATGGTGTTTTAGAATATTATCTAAAAACACTCAATAATTTAGATACATATCAAATAAGAGTGCTATCTGATCTCTATGAAAAACATCCTAGTAACAATTTCTAGATATCCAATAACTTGTAACAGCAAGCCTCCCCCTTCCCCCAACATTGTCAATGACGTTTCAAGAGTTGATGCAGGGAAATATCATTTAACTGCTCTGTTCATGTCCTTCCAATTCATTTGTATGAAAAAATAAGAGCTATATCAATGAAGTGGTTTTGAACACTTACATGCATAATGAAATGCTGAAGTATTACAGAATTATGACTCATTTAAAGAGTAATAAATTGAAATAAAACCTTCCTGCATGGCAACCACATCTAGAGATTTTTTGTATAGTTTGCTTATAAAGAACTATTGCTGTGCCTATTAGGAACCTAATGTAGGTGGCTTCCTTCTTTAAATACCATATACTAAAGTAGAGAATGAGAAGCATTTAAGAATACAGCCATTATTTTCTGTTGGAAACCCATAGAAATTTTCCTCCAGAGAAAGGAGGCTCTTGCCTTAAGACTCCCACTGTCCATTTCAGAATACAGTTTTCCAGGACCTGTTCTCACATCAGACAAGACATTCAAAGCAAGCTTTTTTTGAACTTGCTCCTACATTCATGTTTTGCAGTGCAAGAAACCTCAGTTTTTAATATGGACAGTCAACTTTGATGCCTTTGTTTGGGCTTATTTTTAAGCGCAAGAGCATCTGAATTAGCTGCTCCCATCAATTATTCAGTATAACTGTGACTGCAGAGCTTGATGTCAGTAAGGCACCTTCTTCTCAACCCCTCTGCTAAACAGAAATGAAACACTGTACTTAATATTAACTCTCCCTCAAGTCATTCAAGCAAAACATTTTCAAACAGGATAACTCAGAAAAGAAAACGATTGAAAGAGTAAAGAAAAAAATTAATAGAAATCAAGCTGTCTTCAGTTTGGGAGAATACTACGCTTACCCAAACAAACAAAACAACAGAAATTGGATGAATAGCAAGAGTATTAAAAGATGTATTTTAAAAGCAAAAACATTTAACTGAGTATATATTTTTAAGTCAGTATATGTTTGCCAGAAAGCAAAGCATCTCAGAGTGCATTTGTGTAGTGTAACATTCTGTAAGGACTCTGCTAATTAGCCAGTAATTGTGAAGTATTTCTAAGTGGTATGAAAGAGCCAATTACCAGTGTATATATATGTTATTATTGTAGTAATAATTTAGAATACACATGTATACACGTTTTTGTTGTTGATAAACGTTACCTAGCAGTTTAATTGGTTGAATTTTAATGTTGTGGTTTGAAACAGAATGACAAAAAGGTAAAGCTTCTTTGAAAATTGTGGAACACAGTTCTGCTCTGACAATTCTAACTTGTCCTGATGATGCTCTTGTCTGTAAGTGTGTTTAACCAGTCTATTGTAATCAATATATTTGAAGAGAAATTATAATCTTCTATACTATACTCTATAAAAGGCTGAAAACAATAACATACTTGAAATTTCATATGATAATAATGCTTACACTGAGAGTAGAGTTACATCACTAAAGCTATTTGGAAAGTAATATGTTTAATAACCAATTCCATATCTAGCAAGGGATTATAGACAATTAAACAGAGATAATTCAAGCTAAAAATGCCGTCCTATTAGAAGCAGATTTTTTATTTAAACCTTCAATAAGCATGACACCATGAGTTATTAATTACACTTCCCAATAAATCCCAAAATAATTGACTTCTCCTACACACTTGTATCTTTACTTGCAGCAAAATATCACTGCTATTAGACTAATGAAAGAGTAAAACCATCTTTGAACACATGATTTAATGTATCTGAAATTATTCAAGTTGTTTGTGCTGAAGTCTTTGAAGAATCAGATATCTTACACTTAACTGGGTTGCTAGATCTGCTGCCAAACCTAGACCAGGGAAAAAGACTACATAAGTATAGGCATCACATTCAAATATGTTCCAGTATATAAGTTGTATCCAATCCAAAGAAAACAGGAACTTTTCTGTCATCAGCTGCACCAAACAGTTGTAGTTGGTAAAGTCCTTGCCTCTGTGATGATAACTGTGTAAAACTGGGATATATGAACATCCCAAATCACACCCCTTCAACACAGACCAATTTACACTAGAAGAAACTATCAGTATGAAACCAGAACTTAAAAAAAGTATTTTTTTTTAGTTCCAGACTTGTAGTAAATCATAAAACTTCTTTTACCTCATGGGTATTCAATTTTCAACCTTTTTACAAAGTAGTTTTACTCACAAATGTTCCCTATCAAGAAGTCAGATGAACATCATGTGAATCAGTCTTGTTTTTAGACTTCTCACAAAAGTTATTAATCCACTTTTCCTGTTGCCTGAAAAAAGCATCCTGCTTTTAAAAAGCATAAGAATTTGAAAGCTTGATGAGATCATAATAATGGTAATTCATATTTCACAACTCATTATTTAAGGAACTCTTCCCATACTGTCACAGTAATTGGTGGTTAGACAATGTTGTTAGCATATAATACCTTAGTTTTGAGCATCCCATAGCAGATCTTTTTTGTGTGTGCGCGTAATATTTGCTGAGGTAATTAAGCTGAAATTTCTCCTTCTTTCTATCAGGTTCTCAAGCACACGTGTAAAAAAATCAAACTAGCTCAAATAGTAGGAAAAGCACAGGATTTTCCTACTGTTTAAACCAGTTTGATATTAGTTCCTTAAATTGCTCACCCGTGCTACAGAGAAAGAAATAAAAAGTTAGTTTTTACATGCTAAAGGACAATTAGTTTATAAGCAATCATCAGCCTCTCAGGATGAGCATTTGCAATGATGACTACAACATCCTCTTGTACTTAGTTGTTTTCCTATCCTAAAGCCCAGGAAGTGTTCCTTTCTAAGTACTGAAAAACTTGTAAAACAGCTATGTACTTGGATCTAAAACACAATTGTTCAGTAATCCTCACTGCATTTGGAAAACTGGATATAAAGTATTTCTTAAGGGGGGAGGGGAGATCATTCACTTTATGTATTTCATTATTCTCCTCTCACACCAAGAGCTTCATAACATTTTGACAGCTTGAAGATATTCGTAAGCTCTATCCAGAAGACAAACATTGACCTTTCAAAAGGTATGAAAAGAAATTAAATATTTTCTTTCAAAGAATAGATTATTTTTTTCTTTATTCTAAGTAAAGCTTTAATGTAGGAAAGGAATTAAAAATAATATTGCCTACTCAGATGTTTTAGTTGTTTTATTAGAAGTATATCATTTTCTACTTCTGATTTACACGATCAAATAACTTCCATCTAAAGAAAAGCCTTTCCTGAATGTTTGAGAGAGTTACTAAAATGGTATATTTTTCCTATGTAGCTTCTAACTATTTAAGCAGCAGCAGTGCTCTGTGGAGAACAGGAAGTTCAGGGGAGACCTCATTGACATCTACAACTGCCAGAAAGGAGGTTGGGGCAAGGTGGGGGTCAGCTTGCGCTCCCAGGTAACAGTGACAGAATGAGAGGGAACGACCTCAAATTGCAACAGGGAAGGTTCAGGTTGGATATTAGAAAAAATGTCTAATCTGAAAGAATGGTTAGTCAGATGCTGGAATGGGCTGCCCAGAGAGGTGGTGGAATCACCAACTTTGGAAGTGTTCAAGAAACATTTAGATGTTGCACTAAGAGACATAGTTTAGTGAGGAAATATTAGTGGTAGGTGGATGGTTGAATTGGATGATCTTGGAGGTCTTTTTCAACCTTGGTGATTCTACAATGATTTTATAGCATGTTTCATGAAATAAAACTATCCACATTTTCTCTCCAGTGGTCAGTACAAAATGTATGTTATAATTACAATCATTGTACTGCTGGGTTTTCACTGAAGAAAAGTGCATTAGAAAGACACTTTATTCAATACTTTTGTTTATTATCACTATTACCTTCATTGAAGGAATTTAATTTTCTTAATTACTTAAGTTCATTTAGAAATAATCATAGAACATTTGGCATAATGCTTTGAAACTAGGTCCAAGGTAAAGACTTCTGTACATTGCTGAATTTCTTTAGGTAAAAGCAGTACTAAAGTAGGATATATAGCTAAGGAATGTCTCAAACCTCCCATGACAAATTCATCTGTGATTTATTACAGCTTAAAGTGACAGTAGTTTATATCATGGATGACATACTCTGGTTGCTAAAAGCCTATATAACTTGTCACTTCACGTCTCTTAGATGCAACTGTCTCCTATGGCAGATGCTCCATAAATTGCATGAAGCATTTTCAGAGTATAGTATTCATCCTTTGAAAGTTTTGTAGGAAATAAATTGTAATTTCCAAATTGCATTTCTAGCTCTCTGATGCAAAGAAGCTCTATGGATTTCATACAGCTTTCCTCGTTTGCTTGGATTGGAGCTATTGATACCTACTGTGAATTAATGGAGTCTGGAGACACGACAGCTGCTTGTAATGTTCAATACTGAGATAGGTAGTTCAATAGTACCGGCATCCTATTGGTAGTTCATCAGTTGTGGATATTCTTAAGTAAATGCAACTCTGCAAGACCAGTTTAAATGCAGCAGAAGAAATTCTACACAGCATTTTTACTGATAAAGGAAATAATACTTGCCTGTTTGACGGACATAATGACAATATTACCTTTACCTGCCACGTGTGTTTGAATTCATCTTTTTTTTTCATTCAGGAACTTGAAGACTGCTTATTATTTGATTACATATCTTAAGCAAACTTAGGGAATTCCAGCCTTTCAATAACTGAAGACAAATATTAAAAAGAAAAATCAACACCATGCTTTATAACGGACCTGTCTGTGAATAGCCGTCTGGACAGTAACATAGACAAGATTATGTTGGCAGTCTTCCCATTGTTACTCACTGTGAGTCACTGAGAACAGACAATAAAACAGAAATATAAAGGACTCCCCCTGACATCACAAAACGAAACGCTGCATAAGCTACACTGCTGGTCTCAAATGAGTGCTGAAAAGATGAACAATAAGCAAACAGCCAAATGCAGTGAGATGGTATAAAGAGGTACAGTAATTCCTTAGAAAGGTTAGCTGGAAACAGAATGACTAAATCTGAGCATTACCTACTATTTCTTCTTAAATTCCTACCTGAGCTTCTAAATGATCTCACACTTTTTTCTTCCTGACCCACATATTTCATTGAGCAGAACAGTAAAAAAAAACAAAAAACATAAAGCCACACCCAAACAAACTAAAAAAAATTACCATGATGTTTTCAAAGAATGCACTATTATTTCAAAAATACATTCCTGGAATTCTAGATCTGGAGTGTTTCTTGAAGGAAACCAATTTTCACAGGATAACCAGCACAGAGGAGAGACATTTTAAAAGTTTTTTGATACATAGATCCTGCATTCTTGCTTGCATTAGCATTGGACTGTGTTTGCCGTACCCAGAAGTCCAATTTGTAAACAAAAGCAGCTTGCTCTTTGAACGCAATGTCTTAAGTCCAGAAACATAAATGATCAAGTTTGAGACCTTTCCTTCAAGAACATACTTAGAATTCTTTGTTTTTGAAGGGTTTCTACAATTGAGTGTACTCACTGGGTCATATAAAGGGTGCTTATTTTTGCCACAGTTTTAAAGATTCAAATTTCATTAATGCAGGTTCAGTGAAGTCTCCTAATTTTAACTTACGTGCGGTCCTATGGTCTTTGGACTGTGTTGCAACCTGTATTCAAGGCCTATATTATACACAGGGAATAAATCAGGAGTGTGATTCCCCATTTTATTCAGTTCTTGTGACACATTTTTCAGAACATTGTGCATTTTACCCCAAGAAGCGTGAAAAATCTGATACTATAAGTAGATGACTTGTCATATTGCTATCATACAGAATGCACTCTTTGCAGTGATGAGAGGGCAGTTACAGAGATTAAGATGGTTCAAACTTCACACACACAAAAAAATTGTGTGTCCTCTCTCCTCTTCTCTCAAAACATCCAGAATAGATTTCTTTCTGGAGAAAAGTACTACACGCTTTTTTCTCACTGTTTCCACTGATGTGGTGTTAAGTATTTTACTGGATTTTTTATTGGAATTGCCTATTAGAGACTGTAAAATTGCAGTGCTGTAGAGCATGATCATTTAGCACATACAAGATGTTCAGCTTGGGCATCATGCAATGTCAAAATAAAATATTTCTGTTTGAAAATTGAAAAGTGTAAACTTCTATTAAGAAACATTTACATTTCTGTGTTATCTATCTATATGAAAATTTGATAACTACATGATCTGAAAAAGCCATTCTTCTAAGTCTTTTCATCTGTAAGTACTCCAAATTTTTCTGTTCTGCCTGCTTGTTTTCTTAAAGTTGATTTGACAAATTGTAACAGTTTGAAGAGTTAGTTGTGCAACATTCCCCCACCTCATCACAGGGAAGGGAGGAAAACAGAAAACAACTTGATTGAGATAAAGAGGGAACTAATTTACTAAAAATGGTAAAGGAATGTGAGATAATACAGTATACAAGAAATTAGGAGTAATAAATCAAACAAATTGGAAAAGAGAAAGTATTTGAACCACTCTGCATTATTCAGCTGACCAGGGCAGAAGAAGAAGATCTTAAGTTGCAACATCACTTCTATATCTTCCTCCTGGACAGGAAATGATATGGGAAGTACTGAAGCCTTTTGGGAACTTCCATTCATCCTCCCCCAGTGCTGCTCTCAGAAACCAGAACCTGCATGAGAACAGCTGGAATTGCTGGAAACCAGGAACTGCAGTATTCCCTGGTACTGGCAGCTTACTGCACAATATCATGGAATACCAATGAAAACCATGACACAAATCAAACTGCTTTCCTGAAAGGTTTGAAAGAATAATGAAATTTCACTATGACTTTTGAAGATCTAAAGTTTGTTTTACGGGAAAAAAGCAACAATTTCCACTGTTACAATAACAACTTACATGAACTGGTAAATATGTATTTTTTCTGTCTCTTTATAGTTTCCAGCAATGCAATGAATATCAAACTTCTGAACTGCATGTACTGTCTCAAATCTCTGTGACACGCTAATGTTCACCATGAGAACATAATGAGAACATGATCTTATCTCAGTGATACTTTCTATACATCCAAGCACAGAACCACCTATCTTTATACCCCAAGCACAGACATGAAAAATGCAAGTGTCCACTTCTCAGATCCCTGCAGAACATGGAGAACATGAAATTTAGTCTTTTCTTGGCTGACAATCCACCACAACTACTGAGATTCCCAATCAGATATCTACTAGTGTTGTACTTCTGAGTTCCCATTTGGGAAAGATCATATTCACAGACACCACTGACACTTGATAGTCCTACCTAAATTATTACTGCAGAATGGTAAAAGCCATGGGGGAAAAAAAAATCTGCTTCTTTTTGAGTTTCTATGCTTTGTAGAAGACAACTTGAAGATTGCAGCCAGCCAAAGTGCTCTCAAACAATAGAAATTAATCTCAGTTTGATGGTTTGCCTACAGAATCAAGTGACATTTGGTCCTTTTGAACAGCCCTTTGTGAAGTTTTAGACAAGGTCCATTTGTATGCAGTTATTTCTATTTTAGAGAAAATCTACACAACACCACATATTCTGAAGTGACCAGTTTTCATAAATTTCTTCATTTTGAGTCCCAGATCACGTAGTACCTGTATTTCCATTATTGCATGATTTCCTGCATTGTGTCTGTATTGACCCTTTAGTGATTGCCATCTAGGTGATCTAGAAAGATGTCAGGTATCAGAACTAGACAGCTGACTGAATGCCTCCTTCATATAATGTCTTCACAGAAGTTTCATTTAATTCAAAAACCGTAGCTCTAACTATAACTTACAGCAAAAACACCAACACCACCCTTCACAGTATTCATACAGGGTAGCAGTGAAAAAGATTACCAGAATCATCCTTTTGATTCAGTCTAAAAGTACTCAGTAAACCAAACAAGTTTTATTGTGTGAAAACCAATCACATAAGTATAGTATTTCATGAATATTGCACATTGCATTTCATAAACATTTTTTACCAACATTATTTTGTTACCTTTACAGTGCACTTTACTTCTGACAGAATTAGGAGTTATAGAAATTATGTCAAGAAAGCCTAAAAACTTCAACATCAGAACAAAGATCTCACGTATAAATAAGAAATCATGCTTTAGAAGAAATAGTGAGGTTTTGGAATAACAGCTCCATATTTCAAACTAATACCTCATCAAGTATGCATCTTTTGGTGGTCAGTCTGGACATTGTATCATTTGATACGCAATCAGTTGGTAAGCTACTGTATCTGATTGAAAGAATCAGGCCTTTACTGAGTAGATACTACTGCAGCAGAAAATGTATAAACGCTATTAAAAGTTAAAAAAGAAAGCTTTCTTAATGGAAGAAACTATACATTTTTCCTTTGATGAATTTCTATTAAAAAGAACTCCACACTTTAACTACCATTACCTTCATTTTAAAAATGTTATGTTTATTTACTGTTTTTGTTGTTGTTTTTACTTCCTTCCTTTCCCCTTCTTTCTTTTTGTGTTTATGCTAGCTTCATTCTTTTTACTGGCTCTCATCAACTAAAACTGAATGTCACACACCTAGTCATGCACATCCAGTGGCCAGTGCTCTTTTTACGGAGCAGCAAGAACATCAGTACATCTGGGATATTGAAAGGTATTCTAAAAGCTTGAAGCCGGTTGAGTCTTAGTTTACAGAAATAACACTCCCACAGCCAATCTGTTTGAGATCTCTAAAAACACTGGTAGCAAAACCATTGTGGGAGAGGCTGCTCTGCAGTACTAAGATTAAATTAGATTCCCATCTCACACATTAGCCTGATCGGCTCCCTGCCTACACAGCGGAAGGAATGATGTTTGCATACTATTTTCCTTAGCGTGGGAAAAGGAGCAGTGATTTTCGAGGACAGGGAATAACACAGAACATTCTCAATCATGCAATTTCTGGAGGCCTAGAAATAAGGTTTTGTCAGTGGTTATATTATGAGTGAAGTAAAAAAAAATGCAAAGACAGAAACACTAAAGGTTTTTAGACTAAGTCCTTTTGGACAGGCTACATAAATATGTCAGCCTTCTGAGGATTCTGCAGCAAAATTCATCACTTTTTTAAAAGTCTCTGATACAAGAGTAGAAAACAATTAAATAGATAACAAAGGAATAAATATCATTTTATTATTATTTCCAAACATATGGAAGAAGTAATCAAATTTGTTCAGCAGTTTTAGAGAGGAAACAGTAGATGTTTAGAAATAGATTCTTTAAAACTATTTCAAAAATACTATCTTAAAAAAAAATCCTTTAAGACTCTTCTCTAGAAGACCTTTTTTACTTAGCATATTTTTAAGGATGCATCTATAAACTAAGGATTAAAGTAAATGAAAAAGATACAAAATAGAACCTTTTTTTCAGGTTTTACGCTGTCAGTCAAATTTATCTTATAAAAGTAAAGAGAGAAAACTCATTTTTCTCCTTTCATACACGTAGGCAAAAGCAAACAATGTCCAGCCCATCAGCTAATTAATGCATTAAATAAGCATATCTTCCAAAGAAGCAAGATCTCAGGTGACAAAAAAAAAAAACAACCAGAAGCTATAACCAGTGAATCTGATAAATTAGAAATTTATCAGTGAGATTAGTGGGACTGGAAAGGCTGTTTATTTCCTTACATTTAATTTAGATCTCTTTTTGTTGCCGTTTTTGATATTTTAAACAGAAGGAAAACGTAGGTCAGATTTCATACAGAATACAAGGAGAGAATCAAGAGACAGTTGTCATTTCTTAAGTAAATTATTTTTCTGTTCTAACTTTTAAGGAAACAGGACATCAGAAAATAGTATATAAAAAATATAATCATTTTCTAAAAACAAATAATGTGGTTTTTTTTCCTGCAAAATAGCGAATGCCTTTGTTTCTAATTCCATTTTCAGTCTGTGATGGATATAAGTACCCATGAGAATCCAATATAATTTTATATCATCCTGCATTGTTTTTCTTATCTCCATGCCAGCAATAGAAAGAATGAGCCTAACTAGAACTACTCTAACAACAGCAACAGGAAAGAAATCCCACAAGTAACGTGGCATATAAGAGCTGCAGTTGAAAGTAATCACACCTTGTTCACATCCCTATACATGTATGTATATATCCTTTTGCCCCATGGACTCTAGATTTATTTTACTTATTACAAAAACAAAATGTAATTCTACTTTAATTTTCGTAAATTCACTGTTTTGTAAATTCAAAATGTCATAAAGGTTAGTGAAGAAACTACGCAGTGGAGTTTTATAAATGTTATCAGTTCTCTGTAGCATTTTTTTCCACCTGTAGCCTGCTCCTACAATTCTACAATGATGAAATCTTACAGGGGAGTTGTGGGGAGCAGACTAAGTAATTTCAATACAGTAAGTGATAAACAAGAGGTGACACACTCAGTTTTACGCCTCTGTTACAACTAAACCATGAAATTTTATGCTAGGAGTTGATGGTGCTAGCATGACAAAAGTTTACTACATAATAACCTGACTTTGATAGTAATTTTTCTATTGCAGTTTATCTAGATAAAACTGTGCCCCAACTCCTGAACCATAAAACAACCTTTAGTAAGTGAGGCAATACAAATTCCTCAAATAATCTGTTCTAAAGTGTTCAAATAAGATACATCCTTCTCAAGTTGCATTACCATATCATTAAAAAAAACAGTACCAGTCACGTTATGCTGTAATCAACCTTGCTATTATGAACTGCTATTAAACAAAGTTATTATGCCTGCATTGTTTGTTTTATCCCTGAAGTCAATTTTACCATTTGGTTACTTAAATACAGATCATAGCTTTTCATTCACATTGAAGTAGTTGCAAGACCTGAGTGTGACCAGAACAGAAATTGAGTATGGGGGAAAATACAATTTAATATGGTTTCTCTGCTACAGTTAATTAAATTGTTATGAAAATATGTCAAGTTACACACAGCAGGTATTTTAAGGGGTAACAGCTTCTGGGGCATTTCAGAATCATTTTATTCAGAATTTCATGGGCTTATTCTGTTTTCATAGAATCTGAAGAAAACCTCCATCTGTACATTTCCAAAAGAGTCAAGCTTAAGCTACATATCTTTCCAGAATGTAGACATATGCTATAGGATTGCCTGGAGCACCAGCACTAGTTACATGGTTTTGTGCTGTGTATTTTCTCCTAAAGGTCGGCAAAATGGCAAATGTCATGTTAGCCATGATCAGGCTTTGACACTTAGGGCCAAAGTGGTACTGCACTGCAGCGTGTGCAAGCCAAAACTAGCAGTAAGGGTGCTTCATTAAGGTGTTGATGGACTCTTAATGAGACAACAAATATGCAATCCATATAGCATAATCGATGACTACCTATGTTAGCTTATGCTGTATTCATCAATGAAGAAAGATGAGCCCAGGGCTGCAGTTCCTCTTCACAGTGGTAATATGAAATTAATTCAGCTTTATTCACCAATAAATGCCACTGGAAGGAGCTATCTGTGAAAATTAAAATAATCAAGCACTTATAAAACCTTCAGTGAAATTAGAAAGCTAATTAAGTATTATTACATTTTTCTTTTCCTTAAAGGAAACAGAAAGAATAGTGTGCAGGTATTGATTTTTATTTTTTTTTCTAAATAGTTTTCAAGAACTGAGACACCCCAAATTCTGCATGTTGCAAGCACTTCAGTAAATAAATAAATCCTCACCTCAATAACATTATCCAAATACATTTGGATGATAATACGAACTCACAGACAAAGCAACATTATTTGTCTCCACTTACACGATTCACGCTATGCATGTTTTGAACTCCCTGATGGTCTACATCAGCATGTATGTTACACAAGCATAAGACATAGCAAATGAGACTGATAGCTGTATAACTTCCTTTCTGTGACTGCAAGATTAAATTAATAAGTAATTGTGATTAGTAAATAATTGCCATAGATTCATTGAATTGATTTTTAATGGCAAGTTTGTTTATTTTCTTCTCTGATGGTATCACTGCAGGGCAAAATTAAGATTTAATGTGGCTCCATTCCTTTATTTTAGGTCTTTCCTACTTAATAAAAGCAATGGATTTCCTCAATTTACAGTTAGAGTCCTACTAATATTTGCTTTATGGGATTTTATTTTAATGGATGAGCACTTCCATCCATAATATGAAGAGGGAGATAGAAAAGGTTCTTATTTTTATTACATGCAACTCAAGAGCAGTCATAAGGAATGTGGAAGAGAACTCCAGGCACCACGACTGGAATACGAAATGTGGGCAGGAGCATATCAAAATCTCAGACCCTACCATGATACTAACTGGACACCAGCTATGACACTGTCTGAGAGAGACTGAGACTAATTTCATTGAAAATAGAAGGAGTTTTTGCCCCTTGCTGCTGAGGAATTTGCTACTGGAACTACCTCAGTGTGCTTGGTAGTTCTAGAAATAATTAGAAAATATTAATCTAATATTTTTGGAATGTGTAAGTGATATTTAATACCATAAAATCAGTAATTCGGAGGAGGCTGTTGAAGGTATTATATTGAAAAATGTATTTATATTATCCGGTAACAACTATTTCAACATTAATAAGAAACTAGGAAAAGATTTTCCTAGACAATTTTTTTGCAGAATTGTTTTATTCCACATTCATTCTGCTTGTAAATTATTGATTTAAGTAGATACATGACTTTAAACAAAGCTTTGTCTTGACTACATTTTTGTAAATATAAAGTAAATGTACTTAACATATTCCCAATCCATGTAAAATGAAACAAATGCTAAACCTCCCATCAGAAGACATTATGCAATCAAGCGTATAACTTTTTTTTTTTTTTTTTTTTTGCATGGGGGAGGCAAAGTAACAAGGCCAGACTTTTCAGCTGTGCGTGGCAATCGAACAAGGGGAAATGGCCACAAACTGAATCATAGGAAGTTCAGCACAAGTGTGCGTAACTTCTATACAATGTAAGGGTGACAGAGAGCTGGAACAGGCTGCCCAGTGAGGTTGTGGAGTCTCCTCTTATAGAGATGTTCAACGCTCACCCAGACACCTACCTGTACAACCTGGTCTAGGGAACCTGCTTTAGCAGGGAGGTTGGACACGATCTCTAGAGGTCCCTTCCAGCCCCTCCAGTTCTGTGATTTATGAGCTCTTCGGTCATTAGTCAATTATTTTTAAATAGCTTAAACTTACATCAAAAATTTCCTAGTGACTTTAATTTAGAGATCATTTTCCAGTTACAACTACTGTTGAATTTATGTTATATGACAAAATATAGAATTGCAATTTACCACTTGATAACATAATTTCCAAGCTCAATAAGAAATAACCTCCCATATCCAAGAATAATGTAATATTTCAATATGAAAGTAATGAGACACCAGTTGTTATATTTAGCTTGTAATCAACCTAAAGTCTTCAGATTTTACACACTTGTCAGCTATTTAAAACATAAGATAATCACTTGAAAATAACAACATTGAAATAGACACATCAGTCCATGTGTGTCAGGACGAACAGAAATGTGAAAATTGAAATAAAAGCTTCACATCAGAGTTCTAAAACTCAGTGAATTCCTAGAGGAAATTCATCCAGTGTTCAGAACTATATGGAAATCATAATACAAAGATACTGACTGAGAGTAATGGATGCTACAGCAAGATTTAAAAAGTACATTCATCTTTGAGTATGAGCTGTGGGCACAGAAAACATTTGGGTGTAGAAAATAAGAATATTGATTTACATTTCCTTGGACAAAGTAATGAAAATTCCGATCAAAGCACTGATATTACCACCTTCTATCTGACATGACAACTTCACATATTTCAAGGAGGCCTGGAGAATGGCAAATAAAAAAAAAAACAACAAACTGTTCAGAACCACAGATAAATAGTAAAGTCTTTGAAGTTATATAATCATAAAGTTGCCTCTGTCAGATAAATTGTTCTGGCATTCCACTGTTCATTACCATCATTCAAGAGCTGGGATTACCACCCAAAACCCTCTATTCTTACAGGATTCATAAGAAGTCAATCCTTACAGTAACTGGAAAAAAAAAAAAATTGCCACTTAGTTGTTCTGAGGCAAGAATATATGATATCAAGCACATGATTAGTAACAACAACAACAAAAAAATAACTGAAACAAAACAGTGTCAGGAAAACAACAGCAACATGGCCATGGTCAACACACTTAAAAGATTATTCATCCTTTTCTAGATTCAGATAACAATATATCGTCTTTATATTACCAAACTGCAGTACTCAATTTACATTGCCGAGCACGACTTAAAAATGCTGCACGCAAATACAGGCAAACTGATTTAACAGGAAAACTGGCATAAAAATTGTCTTAAGTTATTAAGCCCTTTCAACTTTTTAATTTGTGTGAAAAAATGTCTTCAAGCAGATGAGAAAGTATTAAATTAGAGAGAACAAAAATAATTTAGTTCTTTGTGAAAATTCATTCCAAATCAATTAAACCAAATCAAGATTGTCTCCTTTAATCATAGAGACTTTACTTGGACCTCATCAAAATAAAGGTACTACAATAGACAGAAAAAGAATGTTAAATGTAATCAATAGAAAAAGGAAACAAATTAGATGTACCAAACTTTTGCTTGTATTAAGACTTTTTTCCCGTTGCAGGTGCTGTTGCCAAGACATGACTTATCCATTACACATTCACACTATTCATGATGGGGCTGCTTAGGAGCCACAGCACACAAGAGTTTTCTAAAATGAAAACAGGAAACCTGCACCTTTAAATAGGGTTTATACTATGATGCCTATACACACGCCATGCACTGTTTCAACACTACAGTGAGTAGGATCTTATTTGCACATAATTCACATTTATACTGTACAATCAAATATTTCTCTAGTGGATCGACCTGCATTGCAGCACTCAGCACAAGAATAACCAGAAACAGGAAAGCATCAGCACTGGGACAGTTCTGACCTATAGTTTTCAGTATGTTTTACTACATATTTACCAGAATGCACTGTTTCTTTTCTATCTTGTACAAAATATGTGGATTTTCTACCATATTTTCATAAACTGGAAAAGCATATTTTGCACAAAATGTGTTCGCACTGACATAGTTTGCCTTTTCTTCAGCCTACAATCACCACTACTGTAAAACATTCCCTGTCTCTTAATGGATATCTACCAGAAAAGATGGAAGATGCTTTTACTCACTGATACATTGGTAGTAAACAAGAAACTGAAGAGAGATCATTAGTACATTTTTGCATGACAAAGACATTCAACCACCCTATGGAGATGAAGAATAGTTGAAAAATGAAGTCATGTGAAATTATAATAAAACACCAAAAACAGACCTTCCTTCTCTTTTTACCCTTCTCAAGTCACTAGACAATTGCAAGAACAAGGTGAAGATGAAGAATAACACAATATTATTCACACTTGGACCCAGATTTAAGTAGGCACAATTTTGTTGAATCATCATTTAAATGCAGTTTGTTACCTGTAATAGCGATAACAGTGGAGCAGCAAGGTCCTAGGCTGCAGCAAGTGAGGACTTGCTCAAATGCAACACCAATGGGCAAGGAAATAAAGAAGCTGCATACCTTCAGAAAGCCTCAAACATGCAGAAATCTCCAGCAAGATACACTTATCTCCACTACCAACCCTTAAATGAGGTCTGGGAATAGGTGGATCCTGGCTCCACCCCTTCAAGTCACTCAGGTGTATTGCATGCACCTGAGCTGTCCTGGGTTGGTCCTGCCCTCCTACTGGGTGCTCAATCACTGTTTCAAGCCATAACTTAGAATTTCCACTACAGCTTCCAAACACATTTTCATAGGGAACATTTAAGCAGAGAGAAACTAGCAACACAAACTAGCAATATGAGAATCCTGAGACTTCAGTAATTAGATTTTAACCAACATAAAAGATTTTGCATGTCATCTTTTGACAAAACAAACAAACAAACAAAACCTCCATTTAATGTATAGACATCTTCATTATTTAATAGGAACATGAAGCATGATACCGTTAGCACTGGTACTGGGTTTAGAATGATATGGATACAACTAATGATAAAGTCTGTCCATATGTTTTCAGATCACCACAGTATTTTCATGAATATAACTCTCATGAACCTAGTTCAAAATGGAAAAGAAACAAACTAAACAACTCATATGAATAGCACAAGGTACTAACATGATCTTAGCATCCTGCAAGACCAAATATCTGCCTTGGAAGGATGGTGAAATCAACTCATGCCAAAGTACTCAATAATTTAATCTATCCTACTGCTTGATATTGATGAAGAAATTTTTTAGCTTGTGATGTTGTATAAAATAAAATCTGGCAACAAAGTACAAAAAAAAAACCTAAAATGTCATAATCTGAGCAATAAGAAATTCAGATTGCCCTTCAGAAAAGTTTTAGTTGCTTGCTTGTATTATTTTTCTTTTCTCCTTTAATTTCATAATTAATAATAAGCAATCTCATTTCTTAATTAAGTTTGTCTTCTCCAGTTCAGTATTTGCATTTTGGACTCATCCCTTTGTCTTGATTCTATACTGCTTTTTTTGCAACTGTGGTAATGCAGTTTAACCAAGACATGCCTGAGCCATGAGACTTCTCTTGAGAATTCTCTCAGCTTTTCAAGGAAGGAAGCTAAGTCACTAAATTTAAACGTGTTTCAGCACTATGTATTTTGCAGCATCTTGTCTCTGGAGAGACGTAAGACTAAATTGGCATGAAAACAGGATTGTCACTCAATAATATCTGGAATATGTCTGCTTCTCTTCTTTGAGCTGCAATCCCAGAATGGGATATTTTTGCCAATTTCACGCTTCAGTCTTTGAAAACAAAATTGTTTCAACACATAAGAAAGTCAAGGGAAAAACAAAAACAAAAACAAAAACACCCTGAAGTTTTTGTCCATTCAAAGTTGTAAAAGGAAGACAGAAATGGAAGTCCAGACTTAAAGGAAGAATAGCAAGTAGTTACTCGTAGAGATTAATTTCTTTCACTTCAAGTTTTTTATTAATTGAACATCTGTTCTCCACAAATTCTAAAATGAATCTTGTCCACTACACCTGCAGGGTGTACATTGAATAATGTTTTGTTTGGAAACATGAAAGGGAAGTAGGATTTGAGGGAGTATACCAGAAATATCCAAAAGTAAGATATCCTGATAATTAAAGAAAATAGAAACATCACTGAAAGATTTTTACATTTTGAATAAGTGGCTTTTTTCCAAGATCTAATTCTCACACTTCTGTGACTTAAGCTATAATTAAAAAAAAAAAAAAAAAAAAAAAAAAAAAGTTTGTCTAATGTATCTTGTGCTGACTATACATTACTCTGGTAAATAACAATCATTAAAGTCTTCTACAAGCTAATGACATTGCTATGTCCTCAGTGCAAACTCAAATTGCCTTCAAACACTTAAATTGGATAGACCCTCCTGAAAAGTTAGATACATACGCATAAATAACCATGGAAACAATGAACATGTTTATCCAGTTAAGATGTCCAAAATTAGAAAACTGTCTTCGGGAGAGAAAATCTTTTAACTCAACCCACTAGCTTGATGTTTTATAGGAATTAGTTAATATTCAAACTGGAACACCATTTGCACATGTAGTCCTTACTTTAAAATATCAAAAGTGCAATGGTACAAGGTACTAAACAACAACTGAAAACTATTTGATGTTATCCTTGCATGAAGTGAAGAAAAAAAAAACAATGAAAGAAAAGAGAAGAAAATGTTCAATGCTATGTTTACAGCTTAGAGCTTTCAGAAATTACCTTTAAAAAATTGACAGTACTTTCCCTCCCTTAGTCTCTAAGTTTCTTTGTAATCACACACATGGAACTAATGACTCACCTATCTTTACATTTTTTATTGATTAAATAACATTAAACATCAAGGACAACAAAAAAATCTACAAGTATAAGATGAATCTCCATCCTTCACAGGATTTAGAGAAGAGCATGACCACGTAGGAAAGACTGAGGTTCTCAATGCCTCCTTGGCACATTTAATAGTCAGACCAGTTATTGTTGGAATACTCTACCCCCTGACCTGGAAGTCTGAGATGGGGAGCAGAATATGCTTACATATTGGAATACATACATATTGGAATCAGTTAGGGACCTTCTACTACAACTGGAAAGTCATAAATCTATGGGGCCAGATGGGATTCACCCGAAGGTACTGAGGTGGCTGGTGCAGGTGATAGCCAAACCATTTTCTGCCATCTACCAGCACTCCTGGTCAACCAAAGAGGTCACAGGGGATTGGAGGCTTGCCAGTGTAACTCCATATAGTTCTGGACACGATTATTCTGTGATTCCACAATTCTGTTCTATAATTATATTATTCTAAAGATAAGCATTTTTCACCCATAAGTAGTTAAAAGATGTGTTGAACTATTGTTGACTATTTACAGGAACACAATTGACAACTTATGAGTAGAATGAAACTAATAAGAAGTTTCACTACTGCTGTATTTACATGAAAAATATAAAACATGAAAATACTGTATGTAACTTAAATAATAACTACAATGGATTCATTAATTCAGTAAGTATTTTCCCAAATTATTTGTCTGTGCAATGTATGTTTAGAAGTATTTCTGGAGAGCTCTCCTTGAAGGAAATGTACCTTTTTTTTTTTTTTTTTTTTTTTTTCATAAACGCAAATCTCAGATTGCACAAAGATGTACATATATCATTTCCCACACTGCACACTTACCCCTAGGGTATCTAAAGACAGTTACACAGATTTACAGAGATATTTTGGCTATGCAAATATCTACTTAAGTTCATTTAAAACATAGCAGTATCCTAATTAAACTTACGTAAACAGTTCTGAGTTTAATGACTGTAAATAGAAAAAAAGAGAATGGATAAATTTGTTATATCTCCTGATTTCACAGGAAAACATATCATTCATCCTTACCACAGTAAATAGCTTATATTCAGAAATACCATAAAAGTAAGAGTTCAAAACACTGCAAGAGTGAGGTCTACAAACCAGTATAATAAATAAATAAATAAATAGAAATTAAAATTATTTAATATGAATAATATCACAGTTATATACTACTAAGGGATTGAAAGAGGACTGTTAAGCACAACAAGAATGAATCCTTACCCCTCATACTATTAAGCTGAAGAAGATGTTTCAGTTCTCAGAACATATAGCTTCCTTTTATTGTTGAAGTACATTAAGAGTTGTAGTGAAATAACTTCACTGTTATGTTTTGTCATTAGATATTCCTCTGTCTTTTTACATAGAAATTATGAAAGTAAAAGTGGTCCCAGTAGTTTATAAACCTCCCATTATGAATAAAATGTGAGATGACTGTTATTTCACATCTGTCAGAAGGTTTCATACATTTTTGATGAAGTAACACCAAAATGATGTGTTTTCCATAGTTGCATAGAGCTTCAACATTCTTTTCTCCAATAAGACATTGGAGGATAATAACAATCACTTGCTCACAAGCAATTATATCTCCCCACGCTTGGGAGCTGTGGAGGAGATTATACCAACTCCTTGTTCCTTTCATGGATGAAGCAGCTGTTATTTCAGTATCACTGTAGGTGAATAAAATTTTGGTCTTAAACAGAGAATTGGAATGAACTCTGAACAAGATCAAATTGAATGACTGAAGTACCATGAAAACATGGAGAAGCTTAATTTTGGCCAGTTTGTTCAAAAGGTCCATCCTGCTTTTGAATATAAATCAAACATTAAACTTCAGGATGCACTGTCTGTTATTTCTGGTCTGATTTTTTTTTGATAACTGTTATGCTTCAGGAAATTACTTGAAAAATTTGCTTATGCTGATGACAAACACAACATAGCAGACATGATAATTTGGCTCAGTGTCATGGCTGTATCTACAAATAAATACTGTAATATGGAATCACTGTGGGCAGGTCTGCTCCTTTACAGATTTTAAGTATTAGCAACGCACTTGAGATATTCCAAATCTTAGGGAAGGTATAAAAGCAGTGCTTTCTCTATCGCCTGTCTAGCTGTAACCCTTGACCCCAAAATGCAAAGCAGCAAAGCACACAGTGAAAAGATGAGATGAAGTGAATCTCTAAATACAGCCTTATTCTCATGGCACACCAGAGAAGCTCCCTTTGGTTTTGAAAGGTTTGGAGGTTGGAAGACTCCTCTTTAGACCTACAGTGCTCTCAGTGAGTGACACGCTTTTACACCACATGCCCAAGACAAAAGACGTCACTGTGACAATTCTTATCCATTTAAATATTTCTAGGAACCAGAAAAGGAATGAGAAAATAATAGCAAATTCAGAAAGCTATGCTGCAACCTGTTGAAAGAGAAAAGGACAGATGAGGGAAAGGAATCCTCCTTGACTGAAGTGTCCTTCTCTCCTGTATTATCCATTTTAGAGTTAAAAGGTAAAAACTTAATAGGGATAAATAACAATTATTGTTTTGACAAAAAAAAAACAAAAAAAAACCAAAAAAAACCACAAATATTTCTCAGTACCTTATTCAAGGAAATTATTCACTTTCCTTTCACTCTCCTAAAAACAAATTAGATCCAAACATTATATATTGTTAAAGGTATTTCCATTTTGAGCAAGTTTCTACATGAGAAAATTTCTACTTAGGGGCCTTTACTTATGACTATTCATATTTTTCTTTTTCTTTTTTTCTTTTTTCTTTTCTTTTCCTCCAAGTGAAATAAACAAATACAAACAAGTAACCTAGATGTATCCCACGATGAGAATGAACTACTGGGGGACCAATCGTCTATAAAGTATGAAATATCTACTACTCTGATTAAAAACAAAGCAACAACAAAACAATAATAATAAAGCCAACACGTGTACACACACACACACACCAAAAAAAAACAAAACAAAACAAACAAAAAAAAAACAACAACAAAAACAAAGACAGCAAATCTCAAGATGATAATTTTCTTTGTTTAGCAGAGATTTGTATCCTTAGTTTCAACTTAGTGGAATGTTTTTTCCTAGGTAATTAACAACATGAGAGTAACAGGTAAACAGAGAGGAAAACAAAAATTCCTGAGTTTTGCTTTCATCTGAGATGGAATTATTTTCTTCTGGTATGCTGCTGTTTAGGTTCTAGGAGAAAAATACTCTTGACAACAAACTGATGTTTATAGTTGCTGCTAAACAGTGTTGTGCAGAGCCAAGGCCAATCATATTGAAGTGACTAAGGAGATGGGAAGGAACAGAATTAGGAAAGCTGACTTAAACTGGAAAAGGGGATATTTTATATCATGTGACATCATGAAGAAGGAGTTTTGAAGAGGGTAGGAGGTCACCTGACTTTCTTCCACTGGGGAACTAGTTTGGCATTGTATGGGAGATGATGAGCAATTGCCTGTACAGTACCTGTTATAAGCAATTATAAATACAGTCATAATTATTATCCCTTTTCTTTTTTCTTAGTACATAGTTTTATCTCAACCCATGAATTCTAATCCTTTGCCCCAGTTCCCTCTCCCATCGCACTAGGAAGGGGGGAAAGCAGTGTGTGGTGCTCAACCACTTGCTGGGTTAAACCATAACATCCTGTTAGTCCCAAGTCATATAAAGCATTACTAGCTTTTTATGTTGCTGGATATGGAAGGGAGAGACATCTATGACCCAAACTCCAAGCACAGGACAAGGAGAATGCTGTTTTTGCTCATGTACTCTGACATCAAAGAGGATCAATAGAAGGGCAGAAGCTGCATGAGACATCTGTGCAAGAATAAGGAGTTGGCAAGAAGGCAACAACAAAATGCCACGTATGCCCATGAAACTGAAGGGCAGAAGACTTATCCCTGTTTGTGGAGCAGTGCGAACAGTGTTGGCAGCTGGAATGGAATAGAATGGGAAGGCAGTAACAGGGGGTCAGATACCCTCAGGTGGTCAAAAGAACTGGGAGATATGTGAAAAGGATGTTCAGAGGAGATATTGGGATGAATGGAAGAGAACAAGAAGAAGAAAAAGCAGAGGCAGAGATAAGTCTTCTAAAAATAACCCTTCTGGTACATCAGTGAGTTTAATGCTGCTTGTATGGTTTGCACAACTGCCAGCTATAGATGAGCACAGGGTAATAGTATTTTCTATATGCTGAACTTCAGCGCAGAGGTATCATTACAAGACTTTCAGCCCAGCAGACTGAGAAAAGAGACAATTGGTTAATATTTCAAATAGAATCAAATACAAATTCTATCCTATGCCCAGTGAACTTCATAACACCGTATATTTATTCCCTTATCTGATTCATGAGGTAAGAAATTGTCATTTTGTAAGTAAAGAGAAAAAGCTCAGAGACTTTAATTTATGCATTCAAGATGGTAAAGGATGTCTTTGGAGTTAGGGAAACAGATATTTCACACTTTCAGCATAATGCCTTAACTACTAACCAAATATGCAGTATAGTAAATGTGCAAATTCAATTAAGCACTAAGTAATCTACTTGTATTTTTTCCTCCACACTGTGGAGAGACAGTCTATTTTCTTCATTTTGGTCATAACATAACAGAAAGCACATGTAACCATGAATCTTTGATGGAAATTTGTCAAGTACATTTAGTGGAAGAAAACAAAAAACAGAGAGAGAAAAAATAAACAGGTATTCTCACGTGACAGGTATGAGACGTCTGTTGAACTTATGATCTTATTGTACCTATTTTAAAAAAAAAAAATCTGTAACTAGGAATCTTCTAATGGAAAATATAATGAATGTGAAAACAGTTTTCCTATAAAAAGCCTGGTAATAGGCTCAGCAGCCAGAAACAAGCAGAAATTTTCACTAACCAAAGATATTACAGATTTACTAACACTGCAAAGAAACTGCCATCAGATTTTATCGAAAGAGAAATATTAAAAAAGATCACACACTAGTGAAATTCAATGAAGACAGTCTACAACATTTGTATCCCTGCACTTCTGTCCCAGAAATGGGTGGAAGACTTCCCTATCACAAGAGGTTACACAGCTGCTTCCAGCTGCAAGGTCATATGCGTACAGTGCCACATACCTACGCAGCTCAGGAAACTGCTGCAAAGGAAAGGTGGACTGGGGATACAGAGTGATATCAGCAGGCAGAATAAAATGACAGAAGGAGAAAGATCTTACTGTCACAATGAATCAGGATTAAACCATGGCATATGGTAACAGCACATGAGATGTTATACCCTCTTGGCACACACCCTGGATACATTGGGCCCTACTCTGGACTGGGAAAAGAGAACTGGACTAGAAAATTACTAGAAGTACTGAAACATACGCCTTAAATCATTCATCAGGAAAAAAATAAAGAACTGTCCAAAAAACTCCCTATTTCTTTTTGACATCAAATCAGTACGATTTTAAGTATCAGATTCTCCCAATCCATCTCATTTAAGATTAAAAGAGGGAAGAAAAGAACAGGGAAAAAAAAAAGAAAAAAACCTCGCTTTTCTCCCTCCTTTTCCCAAGGTAGTGTCCAACTCAGCTTGTGCAGGCTGAGAATCACTGCACCTGAGGCTTCTGAAATTAGGCACAGCTGGGTAACTGAAGCTAGCTTTCAAGAAGTGCCTTTCAAAGAGTGCCACCTTAGCCTGGGAGGGAAGGAACAAGTGAGATGAGAAGTGAACTAAGCCAAGGTTTCACTGGACAGCCTGTTACCTCCATCTGTCTTTCACTTAGCCACTACTATACTTTCATGTTCTCTGTGGCAGTTAGGGACACAAAAATACATTCCTTTAAGAAAGAACTCCACTGTGCTTACTGGTATGAAGTTTTCAGTAATCTTACTCTATTTCTACAGGTCTGTGTGGCCATGTCCCAGCATGATTTTAATCTAGGATACTGAAGATTTCCCTTAACAAAACAATTCATTCAGAAAGATTAGAAAAAATACTGAAAAACTAATAAAAGACTCCTAGGAATGTAGAATGTCTGAAGATAAAAGGAATAAAAAAAGATAGACAATGAATCATAGAATTGCTCAGGTTGGAAAAGATCTTAAAGATCACCAAATCCACCCACAACCTAACCATACTACCCTAACTCTAAAAACCCCCTACTAAATCATGTCCCTGAGCACCACATCCAAACGGTTTTTAAACACATCCAGGGATGGTGACTCGACTACCTCCCTGGGGAGCCTATTCCAGTGCTTAGCAACCCTTTCTGTAAAGAAGTTTTTCAAGATATCCAACCTAAACTTACCCTGGTGTAACTTGAGCCATTTCCCCTCATCCTGTTATCTGTCACCAGTGAAAAGAGACCAACCCCGCTCTCACTGTAAGCACCTTTCAGATATTGGAAGAGAGCAATAATGTCTCCCCTCAGACCCCAGACTAAACAGCCCCGGTTCCTTTAGTCACACCTCGTAGGTTGAATAACTTCTCCAAGCCTTATTGCCAGTCTTTGAAAACATAATTAGTAATACGTGACATACTGTGTGATTGCTGTATTTGATCACTAGCAGTCATACAGCTTTGTCAGTCCAGGTATAATAAAGATAACAGAGTGCTTTTCTCTAACTGCAGTCACAAGGAATAGAGACTGAAGAAATCTCTACAGAGGCAGAAATGTGAAACTATAAAAAACCACGAAAGCCCTTCTGGATGCCAGAATGTCTGATAACACACGCACTTTTTCATGGAGGACAAAAAAAACCAGTGCCCAGCACTACATCAAGTATCTTGCTGCTGGTATTTAACACATTTTCCACCATGACATGAGCAAAAGCAGTTTAATGCACAGAGATATGAGATTTTACACAGCATATCTGTCTCGTTAACATTTTCAGCACCATTCTTTTTTTTATTATTATTTTTTTTTCATGTGGATTTTGTTGTAGTGGCCATTTGACCCAGTGTTACAGAGAGATATAAATGCATGGACCTCTACAGTAATACTGTATCTGTGAGAAGAGGGTGATTTTGAAGCCTCTCCTTAATGCTGTGAGGTGGGAAGACTGATTAAAGATTCTGTTCAACATTAGGTTGAAAGCAGCAAAGGGTACCTGTGAGTCAATAAGAGGAAGGGTGAAGAAATCCTAATAAAGGATTTGAGTAGGAGACCTTGAAAAGAGCACTCTTTCTAAAGTAGAATGTAATTTTTCTATATATTTTCTAGGAATTCCAGCAGGTATCATCCTGGAACTGTTATATACTACTTAATTTAAAGCTGCATTTAATTTCTGAAATGAATTATTGGCTATAAAAAAAACTTTGTAATAACTTTTTTTTTTTTTTTTTTTTTTGTATCCATCTTTAAGAAATAAGGCAAAAGTATTATTACTTCCATGGCACATAAAACATAATTCTCATTAGACTTCCCAAATAACGTCATCTGTATATGAATAGTCTTTTCTCATGAACAACAGCAGGAATGTAAGATTTTCTCACCAAGATTCTTTTCCAACCCATTTTAAAAGTACTTTCTTAGCAAAATGACTGCAGGTTAACAACATAGATTTTTTTTTTTTTTTTAATAAGAAAAGAAAAGAAAAGAAAAGAAAAGAAAAGAAAAGAAAAGAAAAGAAAAGAAAAGAAAAGAAAAGAAAAGAAAAGAAAAGAAAAGAAAAGAAAAGAAAAGAAAAGAAAAGAAAAGAAAAGAAAAGAAAAGAAAAGAAAAGAAAAGAAAAGAAAAGAAAAGAAAAGAAAGAAGAGAGAGAAAGAAAACACCTTGAAGTACATTTAGGAGAAAACAACAATTGATTCCTTTTCTAAAACAGAAAGGAAAACAAGAAAGAAAAAAAAAAAAGGAGGTTGTAAATCAATCAAATAAAAATCTTTATGCTTCTGTTTTGTTTCTTTAACACAGAGGTAGATCTGAAGAGTTACCTTCCTAAGCACTAATGAGTGTTTTGGTTTTTTTTGGTAGAGACTTTTTAGGGAATCATAGAATCATAGAATCACAAGGTTGGAAACGACCTATAAGATCATCTAGTCCAACCGTCTTCACACTACCACTGCTACCACAAGCTACTAAACCATATCTTGCAGCTTCTCGTCCAGACGCCTCTTGAACACTGCCAGAGATGGCGACTCCACCACCTCCCTTGGCAGGCCATTCCAGTGCCTGACCACTCTCTGAGAGAAGTAGTTCTTCCTTAAGTCTAACCTAAACCTCTTCTGGTACAACTTGTGGCCATTTCCCCAGGTCCTGTTCGTTGCCTGGGACAAGAGGCCAAACCCCTCTTCACCACAACCTCCCTTCAGGAAGTTGTGGAGTGCGATGAGGTCTCCCCTGAGCCTCCTCTTCTCCAAACTAAACAATCCCAGCTCCCTCAGCCGCTCCTAATAAGGTCTGTGCTCCAGACCCCTCATCAGTTTTGTTGCCTTTCTCTGGACACGCTCCAGGGCCTCAATGTCTTTCCTGTAGCGAGGGGCCCAAAACTGAACACAGTACTCGAGGTGCGGCCTCACCAGTGCTGAGTACAGGGGGATGATCACGTCCCTGCTCCTGATGGCCACACTATTTCTAATGCAGGCCAGGATGCCGTTGGCCCTTTTGGCGACCTGGGCACACTGTCGGCTCATGTTCAGCCGAGCATCAACCAACACCCCCAGGAAAAATTCTAGTGGCAGGGTTTGAGAAACTGGAGGATGGAAGACATCTCCGTATATATGTTTTTGTTCTTTTGCTTTCTAATGTCAAGAAAATGTCTTTACATTCAAATAACACTTGGTCATTAAAATTATGTCTTAAGATGTGGATTTTGAATTTTTTCTTAATCTCATGTGTATTTCACCAGACTCAGCTTGCTCCAGGTAATGCTGGGATCTGAAAAGCTTACAGTAACTGAAAATACATTTTGAAAAAGTAAAATTAGATTAAGTGCCCCTCAAATAGTAGTTGAGAAAATAACACATTTTACTAATAACTTTGTAATCTTCCTTTTTTTGTTTATACAGCTTTGACTATGAACACAAAACATACACTATCCTAAGGAGTCTTAGATTTTTTGTTGAAGTTTCATCTCTAAGAATATAACAATATAAGCATAAAAGAATATAAGCATATTTGTACATATATCTATATCTACCTATACACACATCTATCCATTATATATATATGATATATATCCATTATCATATATATTGTATCTATATTATATCTATGTATATCTATATATGTATTTATATATATACAGATAGATACTTAAATGGCCAGGGAGAAAGGAAGGATGCAGAGCTCTTGGGACGAGTCCAGGGGAGGATCACTAAGATGATCAGAGGGCTGGAGCACCTCTCCTATGAAGAAAGATTGAGGGAACTGGGCTTGTTTAGCTTGGAGAAGAGAAGGCTCCAGAGAGACCTCATCGTGGTGTTCCAGTACTTGAAGGGAGCATATAGACAGGAAGGAAAATGGCTGTTTCACGAGGCTGGATATTGATAAAACAAGGTTTTAAACTGAGACAGGGGAGGTTTAGGTTAGATATTAGGAGGAATTTTTTCACTCACAGGGTGATGATGCACTGGAACAGGTTGCCCAAGGAGGTTGTGAATGCCCCATCCCTGAAGCCATTCAAGGCCAAGCTGGATGTGGCTCTGGGCAGCCTGGTCTAGTGGCTGGCAACCCTGCACATAGGAGGGGGATGACACTAGATGACCTTTAGACCTTTTCAACTCAGGCCATTCTATGATTCTATGAAAGAAAGTAGGGAGAGAGGTAGGCAGGCAATGGGATACAGTATGAGATAAAAACTCTACGTGGGAATAATAGCTTGTATAGCTGCCTACCCACTGGGAACCCTGAGATAACAATTCTCCTTCTGCGTATGACTAACAAATCACATCAAGATCATTTTAGTGGTGAAGGGAGAGCAAAGAGCAGTGAAGTAATCCAGGAAAATTTTGTATGGATTGCAAGACAAGTACAGGAATACCTCTGAAATACCATTATTGAATGACTATTCCTCTAAAGGACAAGTTTTACAGCAATCAGTAATTTCAATTAACAACTGAAAAATAAGAGATAAAGTAAGAGGAAATACTTAAGTGTACCTTTAAAAATCAAGATTTTAAAATTAAAATCAAGACTAATAACTCTGGGCTCAAATTTGGCATCCAGATTCAACTTGATCTCTATTTCTTCCTTATTTTACTCTCATAAATCAACTTACAGTGCTGGAATCAGAAATAGAAAGCACATGTCTATAACTAAATTAATTGTATAAATTCCCTCTTAAGTGTCCACTGCTTTAGCTTATGTTTATACATTTCCATGGTTAGAAGAGTTGAATGTGTAAGTATCCATACTTTTCAAAAACAGTGGAAATAATGAGGGCTTACTTAAAAAAGTGATTACTGGAATGTATTCTTTGATACTGAACAAAAAGGAATTGAAAGCAATGTTGGTTAAACATTCTTGCTAATAGAGGGAAATTTTCAACTTAATTTTTAGATTGGTAAAGAACAGGAAATAAAAACAGTGGTTTTGAGTATGCTGTAGATTAAGCAAATTTAGCAGACACTTGAAGAATTTGACCCTTCTCTGATCTGTCTTCATGGTATTACTTTTGTGATTAAAATAATTCACAGACAATCAAGAAGATTACTTTCGTGCAACAAGGATTTAATCATGTCATTTCACTGAATTGAACAACGCTGGCTCAAAAAGATACATAGCATTGAGACAGCAGGAAGGCAGAATGGAAAAAAATTCTTTTCTGTGGAGGCTGTAATTCCTAATATTGGGCTGATAAACATTTAGAAAGGTCAGAATACTTTTTATCAAACTTCACAGACATCCTCTAGCAATACAAAACCTGAAAACAAAATGTTATGTATTGTCTTTTCAAGAGCCAACATTTACAAACTTTTAGAACCATTTAGAATAACGTCTCATGTCTGTGACAACCTAAGACAACTTCACTGAGCCTAATACTTTTATAGTTGACAGTAAAAGGGGTCAAAATGAAATTTAACTATTTTTTACCATTTGAACATCAAGAAAGAAGATGTAGTAGGTAGAGAATGTAATGACGTCTAGTGGATTGCATTAAAAGAAAAACCTTGTCATTCAGAGGAGCTATTTTATTCATTATCATTCAAAGTACTGTCAGGACATTATTATGTTAGATACACCACATGGAAAGCTGCTTGATAAGGTCACTACATGTTCCCTATTAATTTGAACCTGAAATCCCTAACAAAGTCCCCGGATATTTTGTGGAACATTGGTTACTTTGACTGATAATTTGAATTAAATGTACAAAAGCCCTAATTACAAAAGGATAATTAACAACTGCTCAACAGACATCGTTTGTCAGGAGAGATGAGTAGGTCTGCCACAGCCTCTTTGCTCCATGTACTGAAAACTGCATTCACATAATTTTGTTCTTTCAAAACTTCAACTTTCAAAATTATATGAAGTGTCATTTCAGCTCAGTTATTTACTTCAAAGGGATTTTTTTGTTTGTTTGTTTGCTTTTGTTTTAATATATCTTTCAATCAGTTAATTTTGTTTATGTTTTTTTTTTTATTTTCCTGTGTTTTTAATTTTACTATAGTTTTTAGCATGAGAAAGCATGCCCATGCACTGTATAAGTTTTCCTATGCTCTGGAATGGACTGAACTGTGCTTCAGATTGAGGTGGAACTAGAGTAAAGTAGGTGGGCGGATAACATAGGTCTAAAATTGGTGGCCCAGAATTCACTATAAGCAGCAAAATTTGTATTCTAAATTTAGTACAAAAATATAAGAAACAATTTGCCTTCTGCCTGAAGGAAAATTCCTAACTGTACATGGCTTCATCTTAGATGTCATGTCTTAGTGTGTTAGGAATTCATCTCTAGCAGTGCATGAGACCTTATTGTGCCTGAACCTCTCAAACACTGAGTCATCTGTCCACCAGACTGAAACTCTTCTTGAAGTTATAGAATTTATGTACTTCATCAAAACTGTTGCATGAGGTAACAGTTATCTAGACTTGTCTTCACAGACATGTAAATATAGTTTTCTATGACCAAATATAGAATATCCTTAATAGAGTTCTGACCAAATCAGTTTTTAGAGCTAAAAATACAGTTAATCACTTTCTACTTTTGCGCAACTGACAGACCAAATGTCACAAAGATTAGCCATCACAGTGTTAGATGTTCTAAAGTTCCAATTGCAATGTATGATTCAGCTGCTTTGATATGGATGCTTTGCTGAAACAGCACAATTAGTTATCTTCAGAAAAGCATACAATTGAAACAGCAAAGTCTTCTTTTGATCACCACTTTGAAAGCTTCATTAGCACAATTTTATTCAGAGCTGCAGCTGCTTCTCTTTGGTGGTAGAAACTAATCAATAAAACTGCAAACATACTTCTGAAAGATTACAACTCATCATCCAAGTATCAGTATATTTTTGGCGTGGCTTTAAAAAAGACTAATAAGGAACAGCATAATTTTCTTTATAATTCTCTTTATACTAAGTACACCATTCATGGGGATGACAGTTAATTAGCAAGTAAAACACAAAAGTAAATATTTGGCAAATTAAAACTTTTAGGAAAAAAAGTATCAACAAACTACCAGGGCAATAAGCATATGCTTCCATATTTTGTACCTGACAGAAAGGTATCTTAAATGAGATTAGTGACTTATTCTTTAAATTATGATTTCTGTTTTCACTGAAGTAAAAAAGGATTACTAATTTCTCCCCTGTGCTAGAATGCAATTTATTAACTGGAAGCTGCTTTACAGGTTTTTTTTTGTTGTTTTTTGTTTTTTAATATATTTTGGCTGCCTTATATTACAGGAATAATTCAGACTGCCAAAAAACCAGGATTAACTTGAAAGAAGTTATGAAGAAATTTGTCTGTCTATAAATTAGCATGACCAAAAATTTCCAGTGTGTTCTGGATGGACTAAGTTGCCTTCCATCACACACAAGGAAAATTTCATACAACCTTTATACAAATCTGATGATGATTAATGAATTTACAAAAACTTCAAATATTCCTTCCTATCAGAATATCAGACAAATGTTTCTTCTGATATTATTACAGTAGCCTATATAATTTTTTAAAAGCAATTTGCAACAGGCATTTTATTGTTTCAGAATTTTCACAGATGCCAAGCACTACACAATAATGGGCATGTTACTCACAAACACAGGCTGCAGACAAATGGCTTTCTTAGAAATCCTGATCTCATTCTCTCATTCAGAAGAAACCCATTTTTCTAACATGTAGGTATCTTCACGTTTTGCACACCTTTGATCAGAAGATGTGCTAATTCAAACAAACAGCAAGAGGTCCAGAAGACTTTGACCTTTTTCACTGATATTCCACTGAGGATAACCTAAATAATGAATGAGGGAGATTTAATTAACAACAACAGCAAAAAAAAAGCAGTTTCTGGTTATGCGTGATTAAGTTCACAGACCCATAAAGATTAACACTTAACATTTGTTTGTTTTAACAATGCTCTGTAGGCCTTTAGAACTGTGTAAGAACAGCAGTTTTTCCTGTAGGAGCTAACACTATTAGAGCAGAGGATCTAGATGGATGCTGAAAATTGCTGGTATGTAGAGAGGATTTTTAGGTGAAAAATTATCAAGGGAATTAAAACTCATTCTAAGACTTTACAAGATACCTTTTAGACCTGTGGAGGTGGGGGACAGGCAGACACAATAGAAGGCTTTGCATGTCATCCTTCCCATAACATATCTCACCACATCTGTATATAATTGTGTCAACAGGACTGAGCTATTTAACCTTGCCTATTTGTGTGGAATTCCTTGTATATGCTAGCAGGGATTAAAAAATACAAACCCCATTGTTTACATGTATATTCAGTATGCATATGATCCAGATAAGAGAAAAACTAGGTTGCCCTAGTTCTCATGTCTATTGAGGAACATAGAAAATTCTGTATGTTCAACTTCTACTACACAAATCAGACCTGAATTATTATTATTATTATTATTATTATTATTATTATTATTATTATTATTATTACATATCATACTTTTCTACACTACATAATACATAAATGTAGAATAGACTCATAGAATCCATCGAGTTGGAAGGGATCTTTAAAAGTCATCTAGTCCAACTCCCCTGCAACGAACAGGGACACCTGCAGCTAAACAAAGAACACAAATTAAGCCAGTTACTTGGAGGAGTTCAGTTTTAGATGAAGCCTTAACAGGATTACAATGTCTTTACTGTTGGGTTAGTTCTTTACTGTTACATCTTTTGAGTGAAAAGCTCTTCACATGAAACATGTATGACAAATATTTGTGTACTAAGAGCATTCTTTCTGATAACCTCCTTCCAGGCTTTGCTTCCAACATCTTCAACAGTAATAATACCATCAATATGACTGCAACATGATCTATCCTATAATTTTTAACCATTTGAAAACGAGTCAATATGATGGTAAGTTTTGAAGAATTTTCATATACACATTGCATTACAACAATGTGGCAGAGATTTTATTTCAACAGACTGAATACTTCTCTACACATAACCGTAGTGAAATAATGCTAGCCCAAGCAGGCTGCACCATTTCATGTAAATGGAATAGCTTGTACCATTCACGCTGAATTTCATATTTTATCATATTAATATGATAAGACATGAATTTTAAACTCAGATTCTTCACAATCTGACAGAAAAAGTTTAGCTAATAATAATGAAATGTACTGCATTCCAATCAGTTGCGCTTGCTTAGCTATCTAATTAAACAAAATGTCATCCTAAACTTACACATTAGAAATTCATAATATCTCTGAGATGCTACAGCTTTTTTGATAGTTTGTAATGACCATTAGATGGTAATATAGGAATGTAGGTACACATTATTATATAAGAAATAACAGCAAAAAGGAATACATTTAACATTAATTTGCTTAAAAGTTCTCTACAGCACTGGCATGAAGAGGTTAAGAATATCATAGTTTAATCCTTAGGGAGATTTTCCCTGGATGTTTACGAGAAACAGAAGTTTGGGGTTTAGTTTAGTATAGAAACAAAGATAATAACAGAGTATAAATGTATTGGTTGGAACTACAGAATTGCCTACCACATTTAACGTGGTAAATTTCAGGGTTGAATGCAAAATTTGCACATTGAAAAAATATTTTAAAAACACATACACAGTTATTACACTAACTGTATACAATCTCTATGCAAACATTATCAATTACTTACCAAACTTCTGTGGGTTCCACATCAGCCTTAAACTGTATCAAGAATTTGAAAGGAGTGATCAAATATGATATGCCGTTATGTGGAGTACGAGTTTGACAAATTCCTACTAACAATAATAGCTGCAGCTAAAGAGCCCATGGAAACCCAAAGGAATGCAGTGGATGCAATTCAGAGACTGATAGGCCTGAGTTCACGTGAAATAGAGTTCTCAGGAAACCAGGTAAGATCCAGTCTCACCCTAATACAACAGCTAAGCAAACCCACCAGTGATGTTTAGGGGAAGAAGAGCGTAAGTAGCCAGGCTAAAAATGGTTTTCCAAGAGGCTGGCAGGTGAAGTACTTTACCTGAATTGTGATGAGCTAATGGAAGAAATCAAGCTTAAAGAGGACTTACCCTGTAAGCTTAAAGAAGACTCAAATACTTAAGATAATATTAAAGGAACATTTAACATGAATCATCCTTATTTTTATAGATTATCATTTATAGAGAGCTATAGAATCTCAGAATTGCAGGGGTTGGCAGAGAACTAAAGAGATCATGAAGTCCAACCCTTTTGCTAAACAGGTTCCCTACAATAGATTGCACATGTAGGCATCCAGATGGATCTTGAATATCTCCACAGAAGGGGAGTCTACTCTGGAAAAACTGTTTCAGTGTTCCCTGTGGTACGGTGAGGTCACCCTCACTGTAGAGACGTTCTTCTCCATGTTAGTATGGAAGTTCCAATGTTCAGATTTTAAGCCATTACTCCTTTCCAATTGCTATACACCACTGAGAAGAGCCTGGCCTCATCCATTTCCTTCCCACCTCCCTTTTGATATTTATAAACATTTATCTGATTCCCCATTCAGTCTTCTTTACCCCAGGCTGGATAGACCGAGGTCTCTCTGCCTTTCTTCATAAGGGAGGTGCTCCAGGCCCTTTATCATCTTTGTGGCCCTCCACTGGACTCCTTATAGGGATCCCTGTCTCTCTTGAACCAAGGAGCCCAGAACTGGACACAGCACTCCAGATGTGGCCTCAGCTGGTCAAGAGTAGAGAGGGAGGATCACCTCCCTCAATCTGCTGGCCATGCTCTTTTTAATTTGTGCCAAGATACCACTGGCCTTCCTGGACTCAAGGGCATAATGCTGGCTCAGAGTCATAAATAAGATATTTAACTGGTATTAAATATCTTCTATAAACACACACAGACTGCTGTGTATTTAACCATATTGTCTTTCATTGATTCACAAAGGCTCACAGATGAAATGTGGGAAAAAAAAATCTGGCTAAACAAAAGAATAAATTCTATCTTGTGTGTTGCGAGAATGAAAGGAGCTCCTGCATTCCAAACAAGCTGGAGTATAGAAGAGTTTCTACTTTAAAATAGAAGCCTTGTTTCCTCATTGTAGACTTTAAAAAATAAAACCGTACAAATATTACAAAGTTGCTTGTGATTTAAATGTGTACAAAAGTACCAGCATTAAATACAATGATGGAGCTATTTTCATTTCCTTCTGGACTGGGATGTACAATAGCCACAGACTATTGTTAGCAAAATGTGCTGTCATTGGGAGTATGTACAAACTTCTGAAAGCACAGGGTCTCTATTAAACATTTGAAATCAACAGAACAAAAGCAAAACTCTACTACCAAATACTAACACCACTGAGAGACATATATTGCTGGAGGATACTTTTCTGTGGATTAATTTGAGAACAGTTGCTATGATGAGGAAAGATCATTTGTTTACGTACGGATGTATTTTACTCACTTATATATAGATTTTATATACTCCACAAGATTTCACTTTTGGCTTGCACTGGAAATATTGAACATGACAAGAAAAACAATGCTGTGAAAGAAAAGTCCCTGTATAGAAATGAAAGAAGTTCCATTGCCTGCAATATTTAATAATTGCAGAGGGCAAAGCACACACGAAACCCAGACAACTAAAATAATTATCTTTACAGATGATTTTGATCTTGTATTCCTTTAAACAAGTGTCTTCTAACTGAGGAAAAAAAAAAATAAAAAATCTGCTAGCTGAAGCCAATATTCAGAAAGTTCATTAGATCTTAGAACAAGCTGTCAAGTCAGACTATGCACATCCCATATAGACTTGTATCCACTTGTATCACAAAAATGTATCTTCAGCTTCCTCTCAGCTCCTAAGCAGGCTTTAGGAAATTAGAAACTAGAAAAGCACTAAAACTTCAGCAAACTGTGGTTGTATTGATGTGGAAAGACTAAGGAGCACCTCCTATGGTCACTGTGTACTGTTCTAAGATGGTTATGGCTATACTTTCCTGGTGACACCTTCAAGATACATTAAGGATTTTGGTTCTCAGTTCTGCACCAGTGAAGGCTATTTAGGTACCAGAAAGCAAAATAGCCCCAGCCTGGACCAGAGCTCATACAGTTTTGCATCTCTAGGCTTGATTACTGCAGCTCTGTACACTCAGGTAGGAAAGCACCCATCTAGAAGAAAAGTCACAATTAACATAAGATGCAAAAGGCCATCTGCTTAGCAACCATGAGAACACATTAACCCCCCTTCTGCACACTCTCTCCCAGATGAATTCAGAGATCAGCTCCATCTATTTGTTCTGCTATCTAAAGCCATCTGTGGTAGCTGCCATTCCCATGGCAGCTATCATCTCTCCTCTTGTAACCTTCTGCTGCATTCCATCAGAATAATGAAACTGTTGACCCACATGAAGCCCCATGAGCACAGGGGGCAACCTTTATATTTCATATTGAGCAGAGTACAATGTTTCTGTCAGTAACAGAGCAAGAAGGATCCTGAGTATCACCATGTTCTGCACAAAATAAAATAAAATAAAATAAAATAAAATAAAATAAAATAAAATAAAATAAAAATAATTTAAAAAAAATCAGTATTTTCAAAATGCATCTGTTCTTTCAAAGTCTTCATATGGAGTAAAACCTAGGCTCATTCCAGACTCTCAAGATCAAACAATGAACTAACAAAGCTAATTTACTAGAGTATATATATTTCTATTAAAAACCAAGACAGCAGTATTTTCTGTAATTTAATTAGGCTGCTTGTATAATACAGGCCAGGAGACTTTGCTGCATCTTTTTCCATTTGAAAGAAAATGTATCTTTTGAATGTACTAAAAAAACAAATCATCCTTTCAATGGCATAAATATATAAGCCTCTAATTACTATTCTATATTGTGGAAAATTCATACCAATTGCAAGAATTCAATATTTTGATTGAGTCTAGCTAGATTCATTTTATTCTTCATGCCACTACTTCTACATAAAATATTCTCTGCCAGTTCAAATAAATATTCAAAAATGATTACTCTGTAAAATCAATTTTGTGTACGCTAGAATTCTAATTTACACCTCTCCCGAGCTGAAGGTTCAGAAAGCATGCAGATACTAGCTACTAAAAGAAACTAAACTAAACTAAGTCAACTAGAAGTTTACTTATTTATCATATAGACAACATAATTTCATTGAAATGTGCCAGTATACATATAATGATACATACATTTATAATGAGGAACAATTAACAAAACTGAAAACATTTTAGCTTCAAAACATCAAGGTGAGAATTATGTCTATCCTAACCAAAGCATTAAGATAAGTTAAAAGTTCACAGTAGGTACCAAGGAGCAAAACTATGAAGCTCTCAAATAGAACCAAACAAAACAGAAACATCCAAAAATCACCTTTAAATTTAAAAGAGCTACATTTTCTTGAAAAATATTAGAAGTCTTGGCTTTTTTTACAAACAGAAACTTAAAGCCATTAAAAAAGACAGAGCAGCGAGCAAAGATTTTGCACCATTCCCTTCTTGACAGCCCTCTCTGCCATTTGGCCCAACAGACAGCCCCATGTTTTTTTCCCTTTCCTGGCACAAAGAAATTACTTCTAACATCTCATGGGTGGGACTCATGTCCCTAGACCCTGGCTGTGCTGCTGACTGCCAGGGCTGTGGCTTTGCCCCTTTCTTTGCCCACCTCCATGCCCACCATCACACCTGTCCCAGGATTCTTAGACACAATCACGCACTGCCATCTGTATGCTAAATAAAAAGTTTGAGGTTCTATTCCTCATTTGTCTTTCAACACATCTGTTTTGAAATAGTACAATACTGAGAATTAAAGCCAATCATTTTTCTTTTCTATTTCTTTTTTTTTTTTAATAGTAGTACAACATAAAGTTTAATTTATGTATATTAGATAAAATATATAAATAGGGGACAAAGTAAACAAGTTTCCTGATTTTCATTTTGACCTATGAAGCTATTTATTAATTAAAATAATTCTTATAATCTTAATAAGTTTCTTTACACTGATAGTGTTTTCTTGTCCAACAAAGATATTAAACATAAACACAAATGGGCCAAATTATTAATGATTCGCTGAAGGTGTTTTTCATTATATTATCCATCTTTTCATTTTGCAGAGTTTCATGAATCATTAAGTCAGCCAACAGTGCACATAAAATAGAATGTCAAGAAAGACAAAATTATTTAAAAGAGATATCAGTTTGCTAAGAACAACAATGGAAATTACTAAATTACTATAAATGTTATCTTCTACTACCTCATCTTATGCTATTAAATCCTTTCCTATGCACAGAATAGTCACTTATCCCTGCCAACATATGATGTGGTATGTCTGATTGTTCTCTCATTTACAGTCTGCCATGTGCTAAACTGTAATCACTTTTACCTAATGAGGAAAAAGTTTTAACACAAATATAGAAATACTGTGCAACAACCTAAGAATATTTTTAATTCCTTAGGAAATTGTGCAGTAAGTCTGCATAATAAGCTTCAATCTAAGTATTAGAAATTTGATGTAATATAAATACAAACTGCTTAGATTAATGTAAAGCCTAGCTGCTGGCAGCGTAATTATCTTTGCAATCAACTTTCATTCTTGGTTAATTTGGGAGAACTAGTACAACTAATAATAATTTGAATTGCCATACAAAATTCTGGAAGAAAATGCAAGAGCAAAAACATTCAACAATACACAGAAATTTCTGTTGAATTAATTGTTGTGATTATTTCTTTTCCCACTAATTTTAGCAACATTTGGCATACAATATGGCAAATAGAAGAACCCAGTATTTTGTTTTCCTAATTGCGTATATATTTTAAATACAAATGTAAAAAATTAGTCTCTAAATATTCAGAGTGATAAATTTCTATAACAGTATTAGTGCAAAACACCCCACTCTCAAAAATGCATTATACACTCTTTTGTATATTTACTAAAATAGTGTTTACTATACTCTTATTATTTATAATATTTGGGGGTCCTATCAACACTAACTGAAGGAGACAGTAAAACCTCACTGTGATAATTCATTTTTAAATGTAATTCATTTTTTTCTATTAAAAAAAAAAAAAAAAATCAAAGATTTGGCAAGCATGCCATTATCTGGAAGTATAGGATGGATCACTGCTATAGTAATTTATGCAGAGGGATAAGCATTATTTGAGCTTGGGAAAAACTGTAATAACCACAGAGATATTCAGCGAAGAGTAAATTGTTGTTATATGTAAGGATGCGTTTATACTCATTAACGCAGTCTGGAGAAGTGGGTGTTAAACAGACCCACAGAAGATCTACTTGTGTAAATTAGCTTAGGGAAAACATTCTGTATGCAGATGATGATATGGGAGAAAGTGCTTTGTATTTCCAGACTGATGCTGCATCTGGAATTCTGAAAGGGGGATAAATTGTATAATGGAACATAAAGTAAGTGCATTTTCAAGGGCTTCCAATGAAAAAATCAACAACAAGAAAAAAAAAAAAAGATAAAATGAAGTGTTAGACAACTATTATGTGCAGCAGACAACTGATGTTACAGTGAATCCATTTAGAACAGACAAATTCCTTTAAATAATGAGAGGGATTTGCATAGATCATGGCCTCTTGAAATCTTCTTTTTAATAAATATATATGTATATGTATTTTTTTCTTTTAGAAAAATTTTTACTTCTCTGGATGTGATTACTAAATTAGCTGATATATGTCTGAGATATAACCTAATACTTAATAATCAGAATCAGCCTGATCAGTGTGGTCTATCTTTTGGCAGATTAATAACAGCAATCAAAATCTTATAGACTGCAGACAAAAGTTACCAATATATTTATTTCATTGTGAAAAAAAGGTTACATACTTTATGTATCTTGAATAAAAATAATAGAAGTAGTCATCACATCTGTACTCCAACATACAGATAGACAGTAGAAGAGTTGTTGAATAAAACAGCTAGTGCTAAGACCTGACATTGCTATATAATCATTTCAGGATTTTGTTTTGTATGTGTGAATAACTGCCCTTTTAAAAACACAAAAAGCACCCTATTCTAAGTCCACAGATTGAATGACCATTCACAACTGCAGTGCATTAGTACATGCAATGCAAGGAGAGAATTGCTATTATTTGAAAGTCTTTAGGTAAGATCAAAGATCCTCACATATTTTCTTTCTTGGTCTTTCTCATCACTGTGACACTTAACTAAATAACATCAGAATTGTATTCTATTTTATTTGGACTAAAGAATTTTGTAAAAATTAAAAAATAAATTTTGTTTTGATTCCATGATTCCCAGACTTTAAGGTCTGTGCTTGATTCAACACCCATAGCGTACATACACCAATGTTAATACACCTTCAAATGGAGCATATCACAGTATATCTACGTTTATATGATACTAAAGTCTAAATACAGAAATTCCATTATTGCATTTGCAATTACATAATACTTTCAGTTCAGTGCTACTCAGTAGATTATAATTGTGCATTTCCATTTTCTATGTAAAAAAACCAAACCATCTCACAGTGAAATACTTTTGGCTTGTTTTACATGTCACCAGAATCAAATAAATACTTTGAGTTTATTTTGTTTATTGTGTAACAATATTGCAGGGATATACAGTTGTGGGTTTTTTTTTTTTGGTTTTTTTTTTTGCCAAGCAAATTACCAAACTTAACTGTTAATCTTAAAATAAATACATTAAAAAAAAAATAAATAAATTGGAGAACATAATTCTATAACACACGTGAAACATAGTTAAGGAAAATAATTACCCTTAAGAACTCTTTGACATATAGCATATTTTGACTGTAGTCCTTATTAATTAATTACCTTCAGTACATTATAAAACTAACATACTAACATTTTTAAGTATAAGAAAGCATGGGTAAGTAAAATGGAAAGTTTTTGTAAGAAAAAAATTATGTAAAATGATGGATGCTAATAATTCTATGCCAAAACTGAAATAGAAAAGTGTTAATAATAGTAGCAATAAAACAAATAAGAAAACAGTGCAACCTAAAGGATCAAATCTCTGTGTTTCATCTGTGGAATCAGAATAATTTAATATTACTTTGAAAATTTTGTACTATAGCTATATGCATTATATGGTTTTGTTTTGTCTTATTTTTGCCCACTACTGGATGGTCTGAGCAGACAGCAAAATGATAAGTAATACTGATCTAAATGTCAGCACATAATAATTTAAATCACATCTTCTCCCTACTTTCCAAACAGACTATTTTAATGTAGAGTCTAAATCTTCCCTATGTATCACATAAATCCCTAACTTTAATCCTGCAGACAGTTATTTTGAAGCTGACTTTCCACCCTAGGTTTATAGGTCTCTAATATTCCATTTTGTTGAAAAGAATGAAAAAGAAAGACTTAGCAAATATTATACTTTGAAATGGCACTGATTGCTCTCATAGTGAGCTCTGCCATAAATGTATGAAAGCTATATTGCATCCATAACATTAACTCCCTGAAAACAAATAGTTTTCTGAATACAAAAGTTAGAACTACTGAACTGATAAAAGACAAAGAAAAAAAAAAAAAAGAAAGAAAGAAAAAGAAAAAAGTCATCTTTCGGAAATAAAAGGCAAAAGCTTCCAAACAAGAGAAAACACCTGAAAGACTTTGCTGACAAAGAGAATTACTCTGCTCCATTCCAATCCACGTACTGAGAAGCTTTTTGTGTCCAGCTCTTTTGAGACCTGTATCTCATTTCCAAAGAAAAAGATCGCTCAGGAATTTTAGCCTTTTAAATAATTTTGTTCTAAGTTCATCACAATACTTATGCTGAACTGGAAAATTTCATTTGTTTCATAAACATTCATGAGGAATAAATACATTGAGGAAAAGGAACATACATCTGAAAGCAGAATTTCAAAAATGAAATTTCTCCAAAATGCAATGAAAGAAGTTATTTGAGGCACAGTTCCCTCTAAAAAATATATTTATAAACTTCAATTTTTAAAATGGAATGATTTGCATTAGTTTAATCCCTTACTATCACTCTTGTCATTATCTGTCACTATTACTACATATCACCAAACTATCACTAGGCAATTAAAATAAATTAAATCATATTTGTTTACCTTTTAGGACATAGCGTGCACTGGATTTCATTTTCCGTTTTTGAATATATATCACATATAATTTATGTCAAAATGCAAATATGACCTGATCTTCTTATCTCATTACAACTTGTATTGTCACAGAAATGACTGCTTAACACTTGTTCCAAATTGGATTTATTGAGCAAGTGATCATTTCTGATGGAAATTCAGTCGACAAAAAAAAAAAAAAAAAAAAAAAAGAGCACTTTGAGCACTTTGCAAGATAAGATACTTGGCTAAAGAAGATAGAATTGTAGGGAATTACCTTATTTTTTATTATTTACATATATATATATATAAATGGTAATATATATACATATTTATTACCATTTAAGAAAGAAGTATAGAATCATTACATTGGAAAAGAGCTCTAAAATTACCTACTCCAACCATGCACCTATCACCAATATTACCCACTCAACCAGGTCCCAGTACCACATCTACATATTTCTTGAATACCTTCAGGGACAGTGACTCTACTACCTTCCTAGACAACCTGTACCAGACCCCAACCACTATTTCAGAGAAGAATTTTTTCTTCATATCCAGCATGAACCTCTCCTGGCACAACTCGAGGTCTTTCTCTCTAGTCCTATCACTGTTACCTGGGTGTAGAGGCTGACCCCCACCTTGCACAACTTCCTTTCAGGCAGTTGAAGATAGCATGAAACAACAAATATTTTTTATTCAGGAAACTGAAGTTCTGATTTCAATTTCAAATGTGCCTTTTATTCAAACAATTTTTCCATGAAATCTTGGCCTGCCTTGGACTTCCCTAGCTCAGATATCTTTCAGAAAAATATTAAACAGAAATTAAACTTTCTCAGCCTTCTCTAGGTTAAATTTTCCAATACTTTAACTGATATGTGTATAAGCTTCCAATTTGTGCTGAAGCATAGTTTCACACCAGGACTTTATCTACTCTTTATTCTTCCCTGTCTACTTCTAAAAGAAAGCAAATACAGTAATGCTTTTATGACCTGACCATATTCTTGTGGTACTGAGAAAGCTATTCTGGCACCCATTAAATTTCCACTTCAGGTATAGGGATTAAGCACACAATTCCTTTCATTCTAACACATAGTGTTTCTGCTATTGCAAAGTAAATTGTTGTAAAGTTTTATAATTAATTTTATAATTATTACTACTTTACATTCAATAACAACAAAATCTATATAAATGATCATGGAAAAGGTTCTAAAATGTCTAGGTTTAAACAAATTTGTAAATACGTTTTTAATCTTTTGGAGATGTAAAGCTTATAATAAAGTATAACTGCAAAGTTGATAAAATGCTGGGATTACAAATTGATTATAATGATAGCTTGTTATACCAAATGGGTTTTGCTATCACCCCTTGGAAGCAGCTACCATGCTGACTCATCATTCTGACTGTCTTACTTTCACACCAGAGGAAAAAAAGAAAATTATCAGCATCACATGTTGTCTGAGGTTCTTTCCAGAATAAATGTGTTATATTGATCTAAGAATCTGTTAGAAGACCAGTGGGCTGCAGCTGGAGAGACAGGAAATAAATAAAGCTTCACTGGAATTTTTTGCTTAGAATCTTCTGTCTTTTTGAGAATGCTGATTGGAAAATACGGTAAATACATACTGTAGTCTTGACATGTCAGTAATTTGAAGATCCACATTTCACGACACAGTTGTCTCTTGTAAAACATTCAAATATATCCTTTTCACTTGAACTTTTAAAAAATATGTCAAAATATAAACACTATTACTGAATAGATGGCACTTGAGCCAGACCAAGTCAGGCAGAATTTCTCTGCTTACCAAATGTCAAATTGCATTTCAGGAAGATGATGGCCACTGTCAAGCTCATCCTCCCAATTTTGATCAAAGATTAGACAGAAGAAGACAGTTAAGAATACCTAATAGCTTGATGCTTACCATGTTCACAGATTTATGAGATTAAGGAATACTGCTTATTTCAAGTCACAATTAAACTATAGCTATACAATTATGCATATACTGCTGCATATTGCATGTATGTACTACCTATTGCTAATCATGTCAATCAAAAGCTCTCTTTCACTACATTTTTGCTAATTATCATCCAGAAACCCTTTTTTTTTTTTTTTTTTTTTTTTGTTTAGCTTTTCAAGTTTAAACTAGTAAGCCAGTTCTAATATATGCTGTAGCTTTTGTAACACCCAGCTCTGTAATACAGATTTGCTTCTAAGCTACTGCTATCTTTTCTTTTTATTATTTATTATTTATTTATTTAAAGTATTCTCTTATTTTTTTTTGCCTCTAGAAAGGATCATTGGAATTTTTCTGTGGTGAAAAAAAAGACCACCTAACATTACCACTCTCCTTAGTCAGCTTCCTTACCCTCTACTTCCCATTCACAAGTGCAGAATATCCCCAAATATGGGCTGCATATTCAGGATCAATCTCATGGCTCTGTAATAACACATCCTAATTACTACTGAAATAGAAGTAGTGAACACATTTCAATAGGACTGTCAAGTACGTAAGATCAGATAGCTCATATCCCGTTTGTTCATCTCTATCTGCCAATCAGGACTTCCATGTTATGATGGTCTGCAAAACACTTTGACTAGTGAAAAAGCATGACTCCTACTTTTTTCAAGAACTATGAAGAAGTGTACCACCCAGTGCACTATCATATTCCTATTTGGGGTGTTTTTAACATTAATGTGAGAAGTCACTACATCTGGCTTTCCCAAGAAATGAACACAGTCTTATTATCACAGAAATGCTGGCTGGAAGGGATTTCAAGAGGGTCACCTTATTCAACTCACTTAGAGCAAGACCATCACCAACTAGTGCCAGCATCAGATCAGGTTGGCCACAGCCTTCATATATGGCTGTTATACATGGTTGTATAGTTGTATAAGGCATATGAGACACTGACATTTTTTACTGAGACAGAGCGAGAAAAGAAAGTGAAGCTATGACCTCAGATACCCTTCTTGAAGGGTATCTTGATGTGTTTCTATTTTCTGAATGCTGGTTTAAAATAAATTATCTGTTAAGATGTGAGGAAGAGGATACCTATGCAAATCTGATTTATCTCTATAGTAGGGGGAGATAGCATTAACAAATCAATTGGTATTTTCCCTCATACAATTTCCTGAGTAGTTTGTGAAACTTATAAAATCTGTCTCTGGGGGATGGACCTTGGAGGCAGGAGGTATATCAAATTTAACATACAGGTCTCTCGGTTTTCAGATAAACTGTATTAACAAAACTGATGATTGATTACAAATGACTCCTTGCAACCTGCAGTTTGAAAACTCTTAGTAAATTAAAACGATAAGGATATCCCTTAATCCTTATTCCTGTTTATAGTTTTCACTATACAAATAAATTAACTTTTATCCACATCACAATTTGCTTTCACAGCTGGTCTTCTGACTTCTAGTCCTCAATTTGGCTCCTGAACAGAATACTCACTTCAGGTTTTTTACTTAATATTCAACCACTTTCCCCAACCCCTACCAGAAATCAACTACCTGAAAAACTAGGGTTGGAAAGAACATAAAAGAGTATTTGAATTGCTCATTAAAAGCCTCCTGTGAAATTTTTTTAAGTACCAGGAGACCAGAAAGAAAAAAAAATGGACAGTTATACCCTCTTACATGAGCTTGTGGATTCACATATAGGAATAATTGGCAATCTTCGTAACGTCAGTTTTCAAAATCATTTCTCAACTTTAACAATACAAATAATATATAAACAATAATGAAAAGGTTTTATTTGTAAGTACTTCACTTATATAATGACATTTTTCTCAGTCTAGATGGATTAACATGGTTAGACTAATGAGATATGCTGAAATGCTCTCCACAATATTTATAACCCTTTATATATGTTCTTTAAGCAAAGAAAGATGTGCAATAGGTTTTCAAATTTTTGTACTAGAGCTTGTTTATCAATATTTATGAATAGTTACAATCTACTAATAGCTATTTGCTAAAAGTCTCTGTCATGGTTTTACGATTTTTGGTTTTCAGTATTCCACATCATAACATCATGTAGTGCACTGGGAATTAAAGTGTTAATGCTCCAATTCTAGGTACCTGCCCCCTGTACATTACGGAAGTCAAGGGATCTGACCCTTCTGGGTGGGGCGTCCTCTTTCTGTCTGGCAGAGGGTGCTGGAGGGTGCTTTCCTAGCTGTTCCAAGCTTTTCAGGTTTGACTTGGTTTCAGGAACTCTCTCTCTCCTACCATATTTGATTTATTAGTCTCAATTTTGATTAGATTTTATTATATTGTGTTATCTTGCATTCCGATATTATAGTTAGTAAAATAAGTTTTCCTACATAGATTGTTGCCACTGTTTTGTTTGTTTTTGTTTTTTTCTTTTTTTTTTTCTTTTTTCTTTTTTTTTTTTCCCCTCCCTCCCTTCCTTCTCATTTTGTGGGGCCGGGGGTGGTGGGGGGCAGGAGCCTACTGCCCCCCTGTCACAGGCATAGATTGATCTAGTTAAATCTGTGACAGTCTCTTATAACATTCCAAAGAAAAAGACTTTCAAATTCAGATTTCAAAATGAAATACAGAAAATCTTCATTTTAAACATACATTGTTAGAGGCAAAGAATCACTCATGAGTAGTAAAAGAATGATGTTTGTGAGATTAATGATTCACATACTCCCTTCTAATACATACGTAGTAAAATACATACATAGGAGATATTATACAATCCCATTACTGAATTATAATATTCACTTTTGATAATATACATGAACTTCTGTGCTTTTCTTTGATATAATTTCTTGGGGCTTCATTTCCATCAGTAATTACAAATATTGAGCAATAATACATCATGTTACTCTACCTATAGGAAACACATTCTTCTTTCAGATGACAAAGAGAGTGCCAGAAGAGAATATTTTCCTTAATTATTTTGATGGCTTTTTTCTTTTTAGGAGTTAGAAAAAAAAATCAAATCAAAACAAAACAAAACATAATTTAATTTTCATGATGTAGTGTTTAATCTGCCTTTTTTTTTTTTTTAACCACAAACCAGAAAAAGAAAATGACCGATTTTTTCAGATTCAAAATCTAAGTGACTTCAAAAATTATGAGGTAAAGAAGAAAATCTTTTTTGTTACTTATACCTTCTTGCAGCATTATTTTTCATTCTTTGTTTTGATTTTTTTTATTATTTATTTTTTTTAATATAGCTACTGAATAAGCATAAGTTTTTTAGTATTTCTGCTTTGCTTCTCCAAAGTAAGTATGGAAGCTGAAACTCATTAATTGCAAAGGGACTGTGCTCTCCATTGTGATATTGAATATGTTGGCCCTTAATCAACCAAAAGAACTGTAGGGGCACGTAAGTCAGTTTGAAAGGTAGAAAATAAAGTCACACATTATTCAGAGATGTCTAGAACTTGAGGGTAAGGAAGACAGATTGCATCACGTAGTGGACAATTAAAAAAGACTTTGGTTCTGACATGGATGCAATAGCTTCAGTGAGGATGAGAAGTGTGGAATAAATGTGATGGAAACTGAAAACCTCTATTTATCAACCAAAACCACTGTAGTACAAGTTTCCTATCTTAGTGAGCTACTAAATAATATTGATCTGCAGATGCAACTTACCTTAGTGATTTTGAATTCATGACCTGAAGGTCACAGACCATATATCCCACTTTGAGTTATCTAAGACATCAATTTGGCTTTCGGAATTATTTTTTTCTAAATAGATAAAAGCATAATAATCTTCACATATCACAAACAGGGGTCCCACAATATTTGTAATAAATATTCAATTTCAGCAGCTTTTGTTTTTGATAAAGGGAAAATTAAACAAATGGTTAAAAGTGATCATTTAACATAATTGTTAGAGATATACTCATGTGAATTATGATGACACAAGTTGAGAAACATGCATAGATTTACCAGCTAAATTCCAATGATTTTACAATTGTACAGTTAAAATGATTGTACAATTACTCAGAAATACATAAAATTTGTAAAGAAAAATAATTACAAAAAATATATAGAATGCAAGCAGCCTCAATCAAAAGCATCTTGATGAATAATTATTTGGCTGGCTCAAATATACACTTTTATTTGTCTCTAAGAAGGATTTATTAAAAAGTGATGGTTTCCCACACCTCCTCTCCAATTGTCTCACCAACATCTGTGTCTGACATTGTGGGCCAACATAATAATATAGGCGGCATTACTTTTGGAGCAGCCTTCTCATGCATGTGAGTATGTGTGTGCATAAATGTATACATACATAAAGAATGTACTTATATATATATATTTAGTAAGTGTGTCTTTCCTTGTTCTCAGCACACATTTTCATTAGTGGGGCCTCGTCATATATCTTTATATAGATATATAAACAAGTTTTACAGGAGCAGTTTTTCAGAAATAATGAACTATACATTCCCGACTTCTTGGTTATCATATAGTGTAGGAATTTATCTGTGCAAATAATGATTTCAGCGAGCTGTATCCAGTTCAGGGCTGCCCAGTTCTAAAAAGATAGGAACCTCCTAGAAGGAATCCAGCAGAGGGCCACAAAGATGATAAAAGGCCTGGAGCATCTCCCACGTGAGGAAAGACTGAGTAACCTGGGTTTGTTCAGCCTGGGAAAAAGAAGACTGAGGGGGTATCTGTTAAATGTTTATAAATATCAAAAGGGAGGTGGGAGGCAAATAGATGGGGCCAGACTCTTCTTGGTAGTGTGTAGCAACAGGACACAGAGTAATGGCCTAAAACTTGAAAACAGGAAGTTCTCTACAAACACAAGAAAGAAGTTCTTTGTGGTAAGAGTGACAAAACACTGGAACAGTCTGCCCAAAGAGGTTGTGGACTCTCCTTCTGTGGAAATATTCAAGATCCATCCAGAAGCCTACTTATGTGAGTTACTGTAGGGAACCTGCTTTAGCAGCAGTGTTGGACTCAATGATATCTTGAGGTCCCTTCCAACACCCACGATTATGTGATCCTGTGATTCAGAACTCCATGCTTTTACCTTCCTTCCATCATTACAGTTCATCATATTCTCTTCTTGTAGAGTCTTTGTGGAGTCTTCTCCCTTTATCAAATTTTAGTGCTTGACCTCTCACAATTTTTTTTTCTTGGATGGGGTTAGATGAGGTGATCGTTATCTCACTGAGATTACATTGAATTAGCATATTTTAGTTGAGCAACTTCTCTGAAAACCCGGTTATTATATTCCTGCATCCAATTCATTTAATTGGCCAAAATTGCCAGAAATTGACCTTTTCAGCCTCCAGAGAGCATTCAGTACTCAAATGACTTAGCCTGCTTTATGTGAAAAATTGATAGTACCAGCTGACCAGAGATCTTGGATCAGGTAGCTCATATTTACAACAAACAGAAAAATAAGTTCCCTTCAGGAAGACTTGTATGTACAGCAAATAAGAATGACAGATATATCTGAATAACATAACCAGATAAATTGTGATACCTTCCAGTATTTTTTGTGTAATTCACCCTTTTTATTTGCTCTCATAAACTGTCTTGTAATTAACTGTTACTCTTACAATTTACAAAACTGTAGAAAAGCAAGTATTTCCTTGGTGGGGTATGTGAGTGAAATCCTAACTTAAGATGATCCAGACGTTTCATTGTAATATTCTGATACAGTATTGGTGAGAATAGTTCCAATAGTTGTGAACATCTTTGCATTCAGCATGCATTTCATTGATAAACCAGTAAACTGTCTTTCATAAAATCATAATTCCTTGTATATTCCTTCAGCCAGCTTTCCAAGAACATCATCGCTGTAGCTTCACCAAAATTCTGAAAATCATTCAGTGTCCCTATAAGTATTTTCTGCTCTGCCTGTGCTTTATAGACACCCAACACTCTTCTAGTGCATCAAAAACAACTGTAAAATAAAACTTCTAGACTCACTGCACCGACAACACTTCTTTTTCTGGAGTCACTTCCTTCAGTATTAGGAGCGTTTCATATAAGTTTAATAATGCTGCCTGTAAAATAAATGCTCTATAGTAGCAGAATATTTATCTTGCAGGACATCTTGCAGCTTGGAAAGTCTCTGAAATATTCTTGTATTTGAATTTCCATTTATGTCAGTGTCATTTCTATCATCAGAATATGGAATTAGAGATACCAATTTGAAAAAAAATTCTTTCTCAAAAAAAGTACCTTTACATGACAAAGTGATGAGCATTCACGGAGTTCAGCCAAAGCTCAAAAACATTAATGTCCATTAAGTAAGTGTTGCTAAAATTAGAACTTGTTACACTCTCCCAATTCTTGGGAGACTTTTCATGAAATTAAGTCTCACATATATATGGAATATATCTATGAATTCATTTCAAGGTTAAAATATTTCTATAATTGCTCAAATAAAGAAAACAATTTAACCATTGTTTAAACCGTGGTTTAAGCATTTAACATTTAACCATGGTTTTACAAAACAGCAACAAAGAGGCTACAGCAAGAGAATACACATTTCTTTATATCATTATTAATGAAAGGTCAAATGTAGTTCATGCCAGATTTCCTGTCTGAGTGGAACTGAAGAAACTGGGATATGTTTATCCATGTATTTTGAGTCCAGTATAATGTGTTTGCTTAAAAGATATACTCCATCTTTCTGTAAAAAAAACCCAAGTGTTTCTTAAAAAAAAAAAAAAAAAAAAAAAAAAAAAAAACACATTATATGATATTTTATTATATAGAGGAGCCTAGTCAAGAAAACATTAGTGGTATTAAATTCATCACTGCCTCCCTGTTATCTTTAAGCAGGAGGATTAAAGCAGAAGAAATTTTTTTTTTTTTTTCTGAGCCTTATCTGCAGGTTCACAGGGAGAGGACTATGGCAGGCTTAATTATATTCACAATAAACTCAGAGAAACGTGGTTCAAGAGGTGAAATTTTCATTAAAACAATTACCCATATCTCCATATGCTAATTCATACACAGATGCTGAGCGGTAGAATGGGAGTTTCTAAAATATGTATCAACAGTATTTGAGTGTTAATGAGCTTTCTGCATACTTGTCATAAGAAGTCATGTACTCAGAAATTTGATAAAGTGACAGAGACACCCAATCAGACAGCAAACCGCCAAACTACATTCAAAGCATGACATTTTCCTCTGTGATCTATCCGCATTACCCATTAACCACAGTAAGAGAAAACAATCTGACACCAAATGTCATCAGCAACATGCATAAAGGTCATTAGCTTGTTTAGCTTGTTAGTGTTATACTCTCTACCTGTGCAATATAGGATGTTATTACTTGCATTATATGCCACAAGAAGGGTGTTGTTGTTTTGTTGGCTTTTTGTTGGCTTTTTTTTTTTTTTAATGCCTTATGTGAAATGGTACATAACAATAAAATATGTAAGGAGATATTATATTAAAGGATAAGTACCCACTTTGGCGCTCTAGGTCCAGTCACGTTAGAATGGACTTGTATTGCTAATCTTAGGGAAATTGGGCATGCCCAATGCGATCTCCTAGGATTACAGATTAACCCATAGCTGAGAGCACCTTCATCTAGCCATGTTCAAATGGACTCATACAACCACCCTCAAGGAGTTTGGCTGTGCACAATGAGAACTCTCAGGACTAGCTTATAGAATAGTAATTATTGGGGAAATAGATCATGAATTCTTTTGAATTTGATGTTGATAAACACACTGTCTACAGAGCACATATGAGTACCAATGTAAAAAATATGAGACTAACTGCAAATGCATTAAACTATAGAATAATTCTGTTGATTTCTAAGTTTCTGGGAGAAATGCTCAGTATAACTGAGTGTGTGAATCTTACCTAATAGGTGTCCCTATGAGGGGATAAGAGAGGCTCAACCCATTGACTGGTCCGGAAAGTCAGTAGTGTTCTTCTGATTTGTCTGTGATGGAATCTTCCCTCGGATTCTTTTACTCTTTAAGCCATTTTTATATTATTTTATTACTATAAGGTGGAGCTTGAGTGACTGTAATCATATCTATCTTTGCTGCAATTTGTATGACAGAAAATTGAAAAGCTGATGACTAAAGGTGACTTCACTGCAGTTTAACAGTTCCATAGTATCACCAAGTTTCCATCACTGCAATCTATCTTATCACAGAATTTGGCCATGGAGGTTTATACCTCACTTTACTGTCTGAGCTGTATCTCCTAGAGTCAGCAGATCAAACTCCCCTAGTGCAGCTAATAGTCTAAGATTTGCAAGACTAATGTTGCTTGGGGGGTCAAGCAACAGACTTCTTGCATATTCACCGCATTCCACTGAAGGTTTCTCCAATGCTTTTCTTCTTTTAAGAGGTGAATATGGCAATAAGTCATTTCTAATAGTGACTCTCCATAATCCACCCTATGACTACAGTCACTCAAGCTTCACAATATTTAAAAGGAATTGGGGAGATTACATGCAGCCTTGTTATGAGAATTAGAGCTCAAGGGATTCTCAGGCTGCTTACTATTTATGGGATGTAAGTGATTGAGTCATAGTGTTAGTATTCACCAGGACAGTGTAACCAGTCCTAAGCAAGGCCTTGGACATAAATGCCAGGCTTAAGGAGAAGCAAGGGGGAGAAGACCATCACAAGAGAGTAGCATGTGAGTACTTAGAAGTAGAAAAGAGAATGGGAGTAATTGTCCTTTGTGTTCAAATTAAACATTTGTTAGTATTTTCTTCACTTGAACTTGAAGTATAGTGTGATCTAACATTGCGTACCAGCATACACATGTAGAACATTCTGAAAGTAATAACATTATGAAAGTAATTTTCACGAAAATTACAAAAGATACAAAGAGCACCACCATCCACCCCTGATTTCTTGAGCCAACATAATCAAATAGGAGGCATTACTTTCAGAACAGCTCTCATATATTTTTATCACATTTGAAGACCAGGTATAACAATTTTTTCTCACTGACATGACTAGCACATTACAACAAGCATCTTCCTTCAAATCAAGTAATCCCTTCAGTCTGGTTGATAGCACAAAATCTATTTCAGGCATTTTCTTTTTAGCATCATAAGTGGGATAAAGTTGAGCTCTCTTGTATACTTATACTTCATGTGAAAGTGGAGAACATTTATAAATCTTGCTGAAATAAAGCAATGTTAAAAAGTTTAATCTTAATTCTTAAGAATTGATCTTAAAATCAATGCATGTATTTTCATATTTTTGTTCAGATTAAAGGCATTTACAGAAGAACTGCAAATGTCTGGATGAAACACCAAAGATTCCTGGTGTCTTCAGCTGTTTTTCTTTTAAAACAAAATAGCAGCTTAGAAGTTTATTTCTTAAATAATCAGTTATTTTATCCTGAAATGAAATGGACTTCTAATACTCAACTCAGTTTAAGCGACTGTCTCAGTAATTATAGACTGTTGGTGAAGTTAGGCTTCTCAGTAACTTTGGGGATCTGAAACATGGTAAGCAAAGAAAACTAAGTGAGGTTTATAGTATCAATCAGAGCCAGTTATTTCTGACGAATTACAAAAAAAATAAAATGTCACTATGGATTTTAATAAGTACTGCTGTTTTTTTCCAGTGAAATCAGTATTCTTCGTTTAAGGATTCTATTGTGAACTCTAATGGAGAAACTCAAGCTGAAACATGGGAGGAAGCACCCAGGCAAATTTCAGAACAGATCTTCAGGCTCAAACTACATTTTCAATTTTTTCTCAACTAATCTTCATCAGAAGTATGCAGTTCCAACTGGCTTGAAGATACAGAATACTTTTCCCCTCTAACCTTCTCTACAGTCATCCCAGTTGTTGATTTACATGTTCTATATCTGCTATTATGATTTAATCTTATCTTGAATGGAAAATGCATTTTGCCTGATATTTGTTTTGGTACACAGATGTCCTAGATACCTGCAGTATTGTTAAGATTCTATTCATTAAAATATCAGTTTCATCAACTCAGAACTGAAAAATTAAGCTGTAACTGTGACGCAGTTAAGGTATGCCTCTCAAATCATGGAATGTACTTGAAACATTGCCAGAGAGGAGAGGTATTAACTATTCTACTTGCCACTCTAAATCTCTTTGAAATGCGCAGAACAGCAATGAAAAGAATTAAGCTGTGTATAATAAATATATGATAAGCAATATTTCAGTTTTTATTTTGCAATAGTTTGTAATAAAAGTAGCCAATTGCTTTAATAAGTGTGCACAAATGTACATCCAGAGAGATAGAAGAGGGAAAGGGAAGAAGAGAGTAAAAAATCATTTCCTTCTCTACTAAAATATAGCATTTTCTGGAATAAAATGAAATAATTAATAACAGTTCATAGAATTGCACAAAGCCAGAAGTGAATATTACAGCAAATTGAAAGCACAGGGGATAATTACATTCAGCAGATTGCAATTACGCATACTGGAATCCGTCCAGAGCAGAGGAGCCACCTAGCAGCACAGTCTGAAAGCTGACTGCAAAGAGCAAATGCTCAGCGTGGCTATTCTGAATGCTGGCCTTCATCTCAGTAGTTATTTACTCAGGAGCTCAATGATAGACCTGTAAAAGCCTGGCCAATGAAGTTCAGCGATAAACCTATAAAAGCCTGGCCAATAAAGCCCATCACAGAGATGCTGCAATACAAAAGAAATTGTCAGCTTCCATCAGGCCTTGATAAAATCTCATCTTTTTCTCATTTTTTGTCAGCCCCATACTTCCTTTTTGTGTATTGTCTGGCTAAATGATAGCTGTCACAATTAAAATGTGCTGCAGCTACTAAACACACCAGCTGATGGATAATTTCAGTCCAGATACAAAACGCTGTCTCTCACATAACTTTCTCTTTTTCCTACTGGTATCACCAGTTCAGTGCGTTGTTATATTTTGATCCAATTTTAATCTGATATTTTTAGAATGCAGCTGTAAGTCATTTATTGTTTGTTAAGAAATTCAGGTCTTATTTGACCTTTGTATGACTACCTAATGACTGTAGAGTAGTTGTGAACTAAAAAAGCAAAGATAAGTTCAGATAAAATTTAAAATCACGTACTTTTCTACTTCCATTTATGCATACTTTCACTTCACTTGATGCAGCAAAAATTCTTTAAATGAATTTTTACAAAAAACTTGTAGAACGAAGCATGACCCAGCAGGATTCTTGGACTGGCACTCTTTACCCACAGCTATTCGTTTTGTCTCTCTTTTCTTTCACTAAAATGTGTTCAAAGATTCATCGAACAACCAAGATAGGAATGCATATCTGCAGGTTTTCTGGTCCAAGCTAGAGAGGCCTGGTTGCTCAGAGCCATGTCCAGAGTCTTTTCTTATATCTCCAAGGATGGAGGCTCCAGCAATATGCTCCAGTGTGTGAGTATCTCCATAATTAAAAACAAAACAAAACAAAACAAAACAACAAAAAAAAACAATAACAAAGCCAGAAACATATTCTTGTATAAATGATCAGAGATATACACGGGATTTCCCATGTTTAAGTTTATGTCCATTGCCTCTTCTCCTGTCATTGGGCACCACTGGGAAAGTTTACCTCTAATGGTTTTCCACCAGGCAATTATACACAGGGACATAATCCCCTTAAGCCTTCTCTCCTCCCAGTTGAGCAGTTCCAGCTCTCTAAAGACTCTCTCTGTATGACAGGTGCTGCAGAAGGTGCTTCCCTTGACGCACTGCAGTAAGCTCATGCACCCCTTGTATTAGCAAGCCTAGCACTGGTTTTATTTTCTAAGAATAAGAAACAAGGTTGATCGTGTAGAGTCAACTGAGAACTGGCTGCAACTCAATTGTTACAGTCTGGAAACAGCAGCAATAGGTCTATAATAATGAAATTTCTTTGCAATGTCAATAAAAACATCAGAATATTTTGCTACAGCATAAAAACATTCTGTATATAACAGTTCTGTACATTTCAATTTTTAATATACATGATAACTCATTCTGTTGTTAATTTTGTAACTTTGTTTCACTCTGTAATGAAAAAATACTGTTGATACTGATGATTTTATATATATCATTATATATATAAAATAACTTATTCAAACTTCTCTGTTTTTCCATGTAAAACATCTTCATAAAGGAAAGGACTTCTTTGTTATTTGGTCTCAAAATATAATATACTGTGACAGTTTTATGAATTTTCTTTCATTTTTTTTGCTGCAATAGAAGAATATTTTTAATGAACAATGAATAGGATTGCCACCACAAAATATATTCATTAGATGATACCTGAGGGTTTATTCATGTGTTAAGATATTGCATTTACCAGGAAAAACATAAAATCAAAAAAGTACCTGCATAATTTTCTGTACTAAGTCCCAATACTTGTTTTGCCTTTAATCTCAGATGTTTCAGTGTTTCTACAAAAACAAATAGATTTGGGGAGTAATGATAAAGGTAAAGGGATAAAAATGATTTTTATAAAGTAGAAATACTGACGTGTTCTGAATTATGTAAGAACAATGTACATAGAATCATATCTCAGACATATCTCCTTTTCACAGAATCACAGAATCACAGAATGGCCAGGGTTGGAAGGGACCTCAAGGATCATGAATCTCCAACCCCCTGCCACATGCAGGGCCACCAACCTCCCCATTTAATACTAGACCAGGCTGCCCAGGACCCCATCCAATCTGGCCTTGAACACCTCCAGGGACAGGGCATCCACAACTTCTCTGGGCGGCCTGTTCCAGTACCTCACCACTCTCTCTGTAAAGAATTTCCCCCTGACATCCAACCTAATCTCCCCTCCCTTAACTTAAAACTATTTCCCCTTGTCCTGCAGTTATCAACCCTTTCAAAGAGTTGATTCCCCTCCTGTTTGTAGGCTCCCTTTAGGTACTGAAAGGCTGCAATGATGTCACCCCGCAGCCTTCTTTTCTCCAGGCTGAATAAGCACAGCTCCCTAAGCCTGTCTTCATAGGGGAGGTGCTCCAGTCCCCTGATCATCTTTGTGGCCTCCTCTGGACCCTCTCCAACAGCTCCCTGTCTTTTCATCATGTTTATTTAAACTCAGATTATTTTGCAGATTTGGACATTCATTAATCTGAATAATTTCCTTTGAGAAACTTCCTGTTTACTTGGCTGTCCTATTTCTGGGTTGGCAACAAGGAAGCAAGGAGGGAAGGAAAGAAGTAGTATTAGGTGAGATACGATGCTTTCCAAGAAAGTCATTGTATCTTAAATCCAGTGTATGTGATAGGGAACATAGTCATTTAGTATTTATATTGCAGAATGCAATAGAGATCTCAAAAACATTTTTTTTTTTTAAAGGACAATCTAAAAAGATATACTACTTGACAAGATGAGGAAAAGTAGTTGTGTCCTTTTTGTAAGAGAAAACGAAGGTACAAAGAAGGTAAATGTCAAAATATGTCAAAATGCCAAAAGCTTGAGAACACCTAAATTTCAGCCATGAGTTTGCTCTTTGACTGTATGAGTTTTAGTCATCTGAAAATGACTGATGATTTCTGCTTATATATAATTTCACTAATTGCATCCATGTAAATTGAATACAGTCTCCCCAAACTGAGGTAAGAGAGAAATGAACACTTTGTTCTTGATTTTCAACAAATTACATCAGAATATAAAGTCACTGATAATACTTATTAAAGTATATGAAATTTCCTCCGAATTGCTTGTACTAATCATAACTACCAGCTTTAAACTGACATGCCTTCAAGAGTCTTAGACTTTGAGCAGTAAAATTGGCCTGTCAAGATAGTTGCCTAGAGAGAGTAGGCATTTATAGTCTTATGTACTATGTATATTCTTATTTTATTTTATCCTAAATAAGATAGAGGAATCTTTTGTAGTAGTTATGAGAGGGAGCTATCATAAAATCATGAGTGGCCAGAAAAGCTGTGAAGGACTACTAACTGGCTAGCTTTTATGATACAGAACTGAAAACATCAAATAAAAATTGACAACTGTAGCGTATCAGCATAGACTACATAAATACTGTTGTATTTTTTTTTTTCTCTCTTATAGCTAATCATTACCTAAAATCACAACTGGTGCCCTGTGTGAGATCCTGTGGTTTTAAATATACTATAATGTAGTAATTAATTTCAATGTTCACATGGAAGAGCCAACCATTAGTCACACTAGTGAGGTTTTGTTTGCCAGACCATTGTCCTACTACCTGAAATTGATTTTTCTGTCATAAAATGTGCTATTAATATATGCTTATTGGAGAGACAATATTTTCAATGCATTTTTTGTAGATGAAACACCCCACTGACTTTCATTGCTTAGTAAGAAAAGAACCATTACTTCTCAGGTACTGTGAAGTAGTGTTAAGAAACACCTGTCAAATAATCTTCAGGACCATACTGCTTTGTACTATTTTGTCAGTTCAAATGCCATTTTTTTGTGTGTACAAGTAATATTATACACTAAGACTCATTTCCTTTTTTCACCCTCTATTGGCCACTATCAGTACTACTTTAATATACTTTGATGTTTCAATGGTAGTGAACATTTTTTTGAAAATGCTTATTTGGAAAACCTTAATGTTTCAATGATTCTACGAACCATGTTATTTATTCTTGCTTCCTTGCATCTGCGTATATCCCTACCTATGCAAGTGTCTGTTAATCTTTCACCAAAAAAATCAAACATATTATAAACATATACTGCATTATAATGATAGCAATAGGCAGGAGATTTCTAGGTTAGACTGGTCAGTTTATGGTTTGGAGCCTTTTTTTCTTGAGTTTCACTACTAATGAATTCAAACAATCAAAAGTTACAAAAAGGATTAAACTTTTCATGAACAAAAGAAAGCACTTTTCATTTCCTAGTTATCTGCAACAGATACAGGACAGTGACAAAAAGATACTCATTTTTTGTTTATAAATAAAGCAACTTGTCTCATTCTGATTCTGAGAACTCTATATCACAAAAAGAAAAAAAAAAAAAAAAAAAAAAGCCACTGCAGCCAGCACTAATTGGCACCCTCACTGGTAATCTCAACAAAGAAGATAAAGTTGAATAGCTTTGGTAGCTGAGATAACAGCCTCACTATTAGAAAGAGTCCCAAATGTACATTAGTCATTTATAATATAGCCAAGGAGGGGTTGAGAAAACTTCTCTGCTTCTTAGTTTTGAAGATACATAAGGTACTTTAGTTCACAGTATGGTGACCCTTAACTATTCAGGATGAATTACTTCATTTGAAATTAAATGGGCTGTTTTCTAAGCATTTTTCGTTAGTTCGTCTGCAGCTCAGGATAAGTAACTCGAATGCTTAATTCAGATACGTATTAAAATTTTGTTTAGACTGAAGCCTATCAATCACTCAGAATGAGCTAAAATAGTTGCAGGATTCCCCTATGTCAATGCAAGAAATTCCTTCAGCTCAGCAGTATTTTACAGCCACACATTTTAGAAGCTGATAGCAGGTACTAGTTAGTAAACCAACTCTTAACAATATCCTGAAGGGATGACCAGTCTTTCTTACTCATATTTGAAATTCATAATTTCTGTATTAAGGATTCTAAACCTCACTGGATATTCTCTGGAGGTTCTGTGGGCTGTTACTTCACAAAATAATTTCGCAGGATTAAAATTAAACATTAGACAGTTGTTATGAAATAATTGTTGATGAAAACATATTTTATTTCCTAAACTAATGAAACTGTCAACTCCTTTACTCAATTTTTAGGTTTGTTTGTTTGTTTGTTTAACTGCGCTTATAGGGCAATTTAAATATTAGCATTCAGAAAGACAGTTTTACTTTGAACAAACAAACAGGGTAACCACCAGTGTTGCCATGTCCTGCTCATCCCCAAAATTAAAGGGAGTATTTGTACTCTGCTGCTAGTGTTTTGTCCCAATCTAAAGCAATTGCCTTTGAATTCATGGCTGCCTTGTATTTCAGCTGTTCCTATCTAATCAATGCTACTAGAAAACAGAATGCTGAACTGGGACAGACGTGGAACCTTCCCAAAAGTTCAACTGTAATATTCCTGGGCTGCACCCCATTTCTCTCTCTGCAGATTCTCAGGCTGCCCACAGGCCTGCTCCTCAGAGACAAACTGTGTGAAATGTTTTCCAGTATGACCCACTTGGTAATTCTTTTTCTCTTTCAAAAGATGCCAGTGCTTTTAGATTAGGCAGTGTGTCAAACTGACAGTGAAAAGAGCACCATATGCAGTTGTGAATGACTGTTAAGCCTTACGCTGTTGATACAACAAGTAAACTTCAAGTAATGGTGTTGGCAGGCAAGAGTAGATTGTTTTAAGCAAGATTTTCTTGTCACCTGTAGATTTTATCAAGACAGGCTAGATGTGACAGTGTTGAGCTAACCATTAACTTCACACTCAGTAAAATGTAGAATTTTTTTTTTTCTGAAAGCTTTTCCAACTTTTCTTGTTACACATACAGACCAGCAACATTTCTCTGTGTGCTTGTTTTTCCAGTTATTCATTTTTTTCTGATCAGTTTTTTGGGGAAAGAAAATTCTTCAGCACATGACTTTAGACTCTGTGAATCCAGCTAGACTCATAAATTTTTAATGTTCCAAACAGCACATGGACATCCTCACAACACAGCAGCACCTTGGATGGTTTAGAGCTATAACGTTTTTTAAAGTTAAGCCAACTATTTCAGAGAAATAAAGCATTTTGAATTAATATCATTTTTATCTTAACTGCTGCAGGCATACAAGAGGAAAGATATGAAGAGCTATGGGCTAGTTTATTACAACTTAATTTACTAAGTAGGTGTTGCATGAATACTAATGGAAGCTTAAGTTCCTTCCTTGATATCGTCCTTCAAGGAAAGCTTTCATTAGCTCCTCAATGACCCCCAGACCATTCTAGAACTACATCTTCTTCCCCTCATATGACAGTGGAAAGGTTAGTCAAACTGCCCTTCTGCTTTCTGGTGTTGCAAAGGCTTAGAAAACACCTCCGTCTTTGCCCTTAGTGCTACGTTGAGGCTGGAAAAAATGACCTTTGAAATAGAACCAAGTTGTTGGAATCTAAGTCTGTAATTTTTTTTCTTCATATTATCCTTTCCTCTCTGATTCTCATTTCTGAAGAAATATCTTGCACAGTGTTGTTCTTTGATGGAACCATTGTGTAAGTAACTGTGTTATGTTGCTCAGGAAAATATTCTACTTACTGACAAAGTAGTGGGATCTTTAATGAAATAGATCCTAATAATTAATCACTAGAGGTATTGCCAAGATTTTGTGAGCCTCATTTGCTCAGTATCTGCATCTCTAACATAGGATACATCACTTTCACACAATTTAAGTTCTTTATTATTATAATATTTCTTTCATTTGCTTTGTTCATATTTCATTGACAATGAAGAATTGGCTCATGAATTAGACAAAAACAATCTAAATATAATTTTAGTTAATTTTTCCTGCTTTGTCAGAGAAAAATAAATGTCCTTGAAGGCAAGCAATATATTAACAAGCAACGTTATAAAGCCTGATTTATGTGTTAACTTTCTTAAAGATGAAATATGAAAAAAGATTAGAAAAATTCTACTGCTTGTCTCATTGTTGAGTTGCTTCATTGTCACATTTACATGTTCTGAACCTTGCTGTCTAATCCCTATAAGAATGCCTTGCAGAACTACCAAACACATGCAATCAAGTTCCAAAGGCCAATCAAGATTATTTTTTAAAAATGTTATCCTTAGTTGCAAAAATACTACCTTATCTGTACTAATGAAAATAAAAAATACTTCTCATTTTGCCTTGCTAAACTGCTGGACTTTTTTTTTCTATGTGGGAGTGGGAAGATGAAGGGATTACAGGTTATGACAAGCTCTTTGTTTAATAGAGCCACACTGAACATGACTTTCATCTCTAAAAGAATAATCACAGCTCTGATGTTACTTACATACTTAGATCACAATATTATTTAACATACAAACTTTGGGCAGAAAGCAAAAATGGAAGCATCGTTTCAGTGAGATTTAGATAGGGTACATTTTTTACCATCTGAGTGCATGAATGCATATCTCTGATAATCGTAGCATATTCATTTCACTTATATAGCTTTCTTTAATTGAATGTCAATCATTATTTCACTTCTGAAGAACTCCATTGTACCATGGACTGCTAGAGTCGATTTTAGAAGCTGCTATTATAGTAAACGTTCATGATAGCAGACACATCTATATTTGCATAAATGTGTTCCTGCCTTCTGACCGGCACAGTCTTTGGTATCAATACCATCAAGTGAAAATTGGTACAGAACTACTTCTTCATGGGAAAAAAAAAATAGGATAAGGGTGAATGGTTTTAAATAAAAGATGGGAGATCTAATTATTAGGAGGAAACTTTTCATTTAGAGAGGAGTGAGGTCCTGGCATGGCTGCCCATAGAAGCTGTGGTGACCCATCCCTGGAGGCGCTCAAGGCCAGGTTGGATGGGGCCCTGGGCAGCCTGAGCTGCTGGGATGCAGCCCTGCCCATGGCAGAGGTTGGGACAGCGTGGGTTTTGAGCTCCCTTCCAATCCAAACCATTCCGCAATTCTATGACTCAATTATGTATCATTAAAATCTTTCTAATCTACTGTTTCATGGTAGAAATAAAGGTGTTTGTCTGAAAGAAATACATTGTTCACCCAGTGTCATTTTAAATTCACAGCTTTTCTCTGCCCACAGCAAAACTAGCATCTTAATTAGGGAAAACAGTTTGTGCATTACTATAGGCATGAAAACTTGGCATGTAAAACTGACTTAAAAAGTCACAAGATTATGCTTTATACTTGAATATGTAAAAAAATAATCAAGTGCCTAGTAGCTTAGATGAACACACGTATCAATTCCTGTCAAATATTTTAACATAATAGCTCATGAGTGCAGTGTGAATGACTGAATCATTATTTTTTTAAATTTTTCTTTCTGAAGCCCTATAGGGACTAAGATAAAATACAGACAGTGAGAACATAAACCCACTCTGATAGACTGATTCTATGGCATACTTATTCCAATAGTGTCCTACCTTTTGTTTTAATGTCAGAAATTGCAGAATACATTTTTTTCTATCCTATCCTTTAAAAAATGCTGAACAGTTTCTGAGAGAATATTCACCCATTTGCACAATGAGTAAACGATCTGTATGTATGGGAACTATTGAATCGCGACCTAAACCACTGGGATTGAGTCACTGGGGGAGCATAGGGTGAAGGCAATTCAGCTGTGTGACTGGAAGGGGTGGAGCCTGGCTGCACCTTTCCTAGACCCATTTAAGGGCTGACTGCCCCTCAGGAAGGATCTCTTTCTGGAGATTTTTGGAGTTGTTCTATAAGATCAGGACATGAGTGAGCATTTTTTTTTTTATTAAATTATTATTTCTTTTTGTTGTGATAATCTTTCTAGTTATACAATCTGTAGATACCAGCCTAAGCACTCTGTATATTTGTTGATTATACACCACATTCTTAGAGTTTATCACTATTTAAATTTAGTTTAACTAGATGTTATCAACTACCATAACAAGAATTGCAAGAGGAATTGAACCCACTGCATTTTAATTCTTAAGTGATGACTACATTACCCCACTCCTTCAATTTATACTTCTATAACATAAAGAAGAAGGACTATAAGCAACTTCCTGCACATCTATAACCATTTACTTATTAAAAATGTCTCCTTTCTGCTCACAAAATCCTCTTAAAATCCCAAGACTAGATTAATCACTGTTGTAGACTTTGGATAGTCTTTTTAATCAAGTTAATGCAAGTTTTCTGTCCTTTGATACCATGAAGTGTGCTTTTTAATAAGGAAACTGGGTCAGCTGGCATTTTTTTTTTTTTTTTTTTTAAGAATACTGTATTCAAAGAATATTTTCAAGTCATGAAAGTCTTTTAATTAGGTCTAGAAGGCTTAAAAGTATCATTTATATCACTTTGATTTGTTTATTTTTGCTGAATTGAGTAACTTTTTCCACAGCTTTAAAAAAGACAGATAAGGAAAATAGGTAGGAAAAAAAAAAAAAAAAAAGAGTACCAAAGCCAAAATGACATCTAAAGGAAGTTATCATGTCTGTTATGGAATTATGAAGTAACAGCAGTACTCTCACTTTGTATGTTAAAAAAAAAAAAAAAACTACTCCAATTTGCATTAACTGCACCATAAAGTGAGAAAATTTGCAGTAGTTTATGCTTCCTGTTCAACCCATAGTATCTGTTTGTCTTTCTGAGTAGAGTTTGTAAATCATAATTCCCACAGCTTTGCATGTATTTCATATAGGCTCTGACAGATCATGAGGATACTCATGAGCCACACAGACAAGAAGGCACCTAGAGGAGAACAGTACAGAATTAAGCTTTTGAAGATATGAGAGGTAATCTGCCAACCAGCATTTATAATATATTAGTAGAGTTAGGCAGTACAGAGAACGTGCAAACATTTTGTGAAATGTCCTTGACTTTTCATAAGTCAGAAAAGCTCTTCCAAATGTTTTTCTCCTTCAATCTCTTGAGCCTGTTTTTGTCAGAATAATAGCTGCATGAGACTATTTTCTTTCAAGTGTGTGGCTGCTTATTTGTGCAAAACATTTGGGAAAACCAAATGCTATTATTGTTATGATCACATAATTTCCAATAATATTGACTTTATCCATGTTTTGGAAATGTCTGTTCTTCCCTGAACTCTGCTCCTATCATTCCATTCATCCTAAGAAACTATCATTACCAAAAAGTGAAGTCTAAATATTGTCTCTAAAAAAAGAAAAAGAAAAGAAAAATGGTTCACCTAGACTGATTTTTCTTTTTTCTGAATGTGTCGTTAGCTCTTCAGAAAACTGAATTTGCTCACAAAAATCCAGATATAGCAAAAAATCAACCAATTAAAAAACAAACAACAAAACAAAAAACAAATCAAAAACAACTACACGTAAACAACACAAAAGAATGCCAACAGGATAAGGGGAAATGGTCTTAAACTGAGGCAAGGGACATTTAGATTAGATATTAGGAGGAAGTTTTTACTCAGAGGGTGGTGACATACTGGTACAGGTTCCCCAATGCAGTTGTGGATGCCACCTTCCTGGATGCATTCAAGGCCAGGCTGGATGTGGCTCTGGGCAGCCTGGTCTGGTGGTTGGCAACCCTGCACATAGCAGAGGGGTTGAAACTAGATAATCATTGTGGTCTTTTTCAATCCAGGCCATTCTGTGAATAAGCCTACTTCTATTTAAATTATCTTATTCCAATGCATTATCTGCCCTTCACAAAGTTATACATGAGTGACTTTTTGAATTCTGAATATCAGCTCAAAAATTCTGAAAGCCTAATGGAATTGTTTTGAAGGAAAAAAAAAAAAATCTGAAAAATCAAAACAGAATTTCAGCAAGGCTTTGCTGCCTCATGGAGATAATGCCCCTGGTGGGCAAGGGCTCCCTTTGGCCCCAAAGAAGCAGCAGTTGGTGCACCCCCATCAGTGGTTGTGAGAGGCAGTGAGGCTCCTTGGGAGCTTCCCTTGCCACCACCCATTGAGAGCATCACCAAAGATATGCCCAGAGCCAGCCTGTGCTTTCAAAGGGTTCAGTTGGCAAAGTGAGAGAGGCCTGTTTGGGTCATTTAAATCTCTAGTTGTGAAAGGTCTGGGAAGGGAAGTGTTAGGAGAGGTTCTGTATGAGATGCTCCAGGACAGCTGGTGCTTGGGCTACAGCATGGAGCACAGGGCTGCACAGGAAGCAGGAGGTGAGTGCCTGTCATGTGGTGTCTGGAATAGACCAGAAGCCAGAGGCTCCTGGCAGAAATGTGCAACAACAAAATGAGAGTCTTTTCCCTCCTGAAGTTTGTCATAGAATCACTCAGGTTGGAAAAGACCTTAAAAGATCATTGAGTCCAACCATGACCTAACCATACTACCCTAACTAACAACCCTCTGCTAAACCATGTCCCTGAGCAAAACATCCAAACGGATTTTAAACACATTGAGGGATGGTGACTCAACCACCTCCCTGGATACATACACCCAGGATTCATACACACAGGCACTAATGCCAGTAGATATAATAAGTTAATAAATAAATAATGTGCTGTTAGAAGATGCAGTTAAGCAGTGAACAAACATAGTAGTTTAAAATAAATGTATCATTCTCTACACTGAAACAGTGTCTCTTGCCTACTTATTAATAAAACATTTATTCTGTTTACTGCTGCTCCCAAATGAAAAACTTGGTTTTCAGGGAGGATTCAAATTACGTTATGTTTAATTTGGGTTCTGTTCAGAATAGTAAAATATGAAAGGAAAGTTTTCAGTGGTTTTGTGAAAACAAGCATCACTTTAAAAAAAAAAAAATAAAAAAAGAATGGAAAAGGGTATAGTCCATGTTACCTATGAAGCACAATATATTCTAGATGCCAAAACAAATCGAATCAGTGATATTTAAATAAAAAAGAGTATATATATTTTGCACAATGCTTGAAGAAATTCATGCTGTGATTCCATTATAAGAAAACCTAAATACCATGAAAAACAGTAATAATAATGCTGTTGTAGACATGATGGCTTAGACAAAACAAGGTAGAAGTAATATATTTTATTAGACCAGCTGGTACATTAAGCCCCTGAGGTCTGAAGACAGCCTTGTATAACCAAAAGCTCTTTTTCAGCTCAGTCTAAAAACAGATAAAACTTCTACTACAGATTTGTTATTGTCTCCTTCAAAAAGCTATCATTAATTTTTGGAGTTGTTTGATAACAGCAAAATACAACGTAAAGCCAGCTTGCCTTTTCCAAAGGTTATGAATATAACAACTCTAAAATTGTAAAGTAGGATTCACTTCTGTATTATAATTCTACATTTGTGTTTGTCACCCAAAGCTCCTTTGATAGTCGCAAGACAAAAGCAGGAATTTGTATAACTCAACTGATATTTTACACATTGACATTAGGAGGAGACAAGTCATGCCTTACAAGTGCTGTAAAGAGCCATCAGCTCATACATCGACAGCCATAAATATGAAAGCTAGGTGAGAGGAATCTTACCTGGAGAAAAAAAACTCAACAGATATGCACTCATCATAAATAAACCTCTCACTATTTGAATAAAATTATGCTGTGGAACTGTTGAATCCATAAAGGAGTTATTTAGGAAGGGAAATGATTCTTGTCCTCTGTGTGTCTGGAGAATTTACATCTTGTTTAACATGGGAAGGATGCAGTGAAGAGAGAAAGAATGATTTAGAAAAAGAGAAAACTCACAAGCATTCTACTTTTCACATATTCACTTTATATTTTTTAAAAAAGTAGTAAATCCACTGATTTATATCGCTCTTCAGACTTGTTTCTATGAACTTATAGTTCATATTTTTAAATTAATGCAGTTCTGGATGTGAATATAATACTCCAAAGTGAAAAGAAAAACTTAGTTAAATAAATGAAAAAATGTCCTTTCTGGTTCCAGTTTCTCATATTCAAACAATTACCATGTATTATCAACTACTCACAGAAAATATATGTTGGGAAAATTGTTTTCCTATATTAAGCTCTCATACAGATAAGTGAAACATTGTAAGTTAAATTATGTTATATCAAAAATTATTTTGATTTATTCATTCTCATTCCTTTTCATATATCACTCATTCGTAAAGAATTCAGATACAGTTCCCTAGGATATAATTTTATTCTTCTGATTGCTTTAAGTTTATTTTATTAAGCCAATAGGTGTATTAGCCATACTGATTCCAATAAAAACAGGATCAGCCAGTTTACCGCTGGGTAAATCACAGTGAACAATAGTATCAGTTGGATACAAAATGCTGAACTCTATTTTAGAGTCAGTATATTAAAACTGATACATGTAAAGAATGAATTTAAACAAAATCTCATATGCCAAAAAGTACCAGTTAATTGTACTATAAATTTCATAAACTATATTTTAATGTCATTCTCCATTTTAAAGCTGAATATTCATTTAGTGTAATTGTGTACAGACTTTTTTTAAGGACATGTACAGACTGTTTTTAAGGATGGAGGAAACTCCAGATCCTTACGTTATCATTCTACTTATCTACATATCACTTCTTCTCATTGCATTATAGTTTATTAAAATATCATGCTAGAAGACTCCACTGTACACATAAATTATCTAAAGTTTTCAATGAAATGCTACGGAAATGATAAATGCTAGGTTAGGACAATATTGTTGGATTTAACATACTCGAGGGTAACGTAGAAGTAAAATGAAATGTTCTGATTCCATAGCAATAATGTAAAACATTAATACTGAATGTAATTTAACTACCATTTTAAAGGTTATTTAACAAGTATCTTGTTAAATATATGTGTAGGGTGTCTTAAGAATGGATTTATTTAATTTTTGTAAAATCTTAATGAGCTAAGGGTTTATAGGACTTTTATTTCTTTAGGACTCACCAACATTTAATGTTTTGTTGCTTTTTTTTTTTTTTTTCTTCTTCTATAGTTTCCTTTTCCTTGTAGAATGAAGTTCATCTAACAACTGCATCATATCAAACTGAAACAATGGGAAGCAACACCATGGTAACAACAACTACTTCAAATGCTTGTATTTCAATATTCTGATATGACTAATGACGAAGGAGAAACTGACTCAAACAAACTTCCCTCACACCAAGAAATGGCATTTCTCCGAATTATTCTCAACTAATTTAAAAATAGGGGTTTTTTTTGAGTTATTATTTTTGTATATTAGTTTTGAACCTTACAAACAAAGCCACAAAAAATCCAAACATCTAAAACAAAGTAATTCAATATAAATTATTAAAAAGTCACCACGTTTCTAATAATGACATAATGAACAGAAATAAGCAGAAATGGCATCATTTTAGCAATAGTATACACAGGAAGACACTATACTTATACTTGTTAAATAGTAGCTAATTTCAACAAATTATTTGTTTTCATCATCAAATAAGAATAAGAAAATAAGAAGAATTTATCAATGAATGCTTGCTAAAAACTCTCAACTTTCACTGACATATTTTCAATAGGGTGTACATGACTGTGATGGAACAGAAGTCATAACTGCAGCATCAATTAAATAGTGTCGTAGCAACTGTCTATGCAAATATTACAAAGCCTAGGTATGTTTTCTATTCATTAACACTATCAGATAAACACAGGATCATAATGCATAATAACAAGAGTGGTTAAAATGAGCATTTTAAGGCTGAATCTTACTTTAATGTGCTAAAGACAAAGATTTCTACTATATATTAGAATTTTATAGCTACTGACCTATTTCTATATCATCAAAAATAAATAAAAAAGCCACAAGAGGTTGATCTTTTCTCTTCTTCTGAAGATACTCTACCAGACAGAGAAGAAGTCTTGGGTTATAGTAAGGGAAATACACATTAAAATGTATTTGTATAAGGAGAGTTAGCAATACTAGCCATATCCTGAAGGATTTTTTTTATTTTTATAAAAAGTTGAAAAACATAGCAATAATGAAAAATGCTATAGAAGGTGTATTATGCATGAATTAGCTTTACCCATATAGCTTTTCTTGTTGCTGTTGTCAGTTAAGGATGGTTTTGAAATACCCACTAAACCCATTTATAATCAATAACTTAAATGAACGTTTATGGAGAATGTTTTAATCAAATATTCTTGTTATTCTTATTATTATTCTTAAATATTCTTATTGTTATTACTCAAATGCACCCAGGTGATTAATTTAGAACCTTGTTTTCAGCCACATAAAAATGATTTCACTATAAAAGAAGATCACTCATTTCTAATTAAAAAACCCGACACCTAACCCACCCAATTTGTTAAGCCTACAGGATTTTATGTATTATAAAAATGCTTGGTCAGTGTTTCAAACATGATGCTTTCATAATGAATCTATTGTTTGCTTTATATTTTATATAGTCTTTGCACAGAATAATACTGGTAAATAGAATTTCACCCTGAATATGTTCTAGAGTTGAATTATATTTATGATGAACAAAAGAAATGAACATCAGCTCCGATAATTATTAGGATCAGCTCTAGCAAAGAGGGGCTCAGTGCATCCAAAATGGTTCGTCCCTATTATTAACTGCAGAAACCCAGCAGAGTCTGTTCTCAAGCTCTAATGCTTGGAAAACAATCCTGTTAGTTCTGTAATACTCTTTGCACTTAGCACCAGCTAGAAATAAAGAAGCAAAGGCTTATTACCGCACCTTTTCTGTACCTGAATGTTTTGAAGGAGAAAGCGCAACAGCACTGGAAACAATCAATGCAAGCATTTTGCGATAAACATTTATCGTCATTTAAGATTTTCTACTATGCTAACAAAGAATAATTCTGTCAGAAAGCAAAAAAGGCTTTCGTTGCTTGTGCAACGAATCCCAAACATTAAGAAATCCTATGAAGCAGACCGATAGCACTCCTTTGTCTAAAAGTCTAGAGAAGAAAGTTACCAGTAGCAAATGGGAAAGAATTAACTAGCATTTGCAAAGTTGTTAGCAAAATATTTAAACCAAATAGGCTAAATCTAAATAATAAAAAATGATCATATCAACTCATACTAAATTTAGTGTTATTAGATTTTGAAGATGCTCTAACCTCTAAATCTAAATTTGTGCTCATTCCAGAAGGAGATATGTTGAAGAAGAGCAATCAATGAGCAAAGATAGTAAGTGGTATCTCTGAACAGGAACCTACTGATTAGCTCTGAACACTTCTAAAAGGTATAAGAACTTCTAACTTCTAACCGAATGAAAAAGAAAAAAAAAAGTTCAAATATTTATAACCAAAAAAGTTATGGATGAATTGAATAAGTAAGGCTGATGGGGTCAGTATGCTTTATCATATTCATCCAGAAGAGTACCACTGTGTGATATTGCAGTATGGACATATACACTCTTAAACAAACACCAGACTAGAATGAAAAAAATTGACCTGAATGAAAATCTGCCAAAACTTATCCTTGTGAAGGTTTTAGCAGTATAAGTAACAAAAAACCCCCAGTATTATTAGACATAGCATTTAATGAAAATTAATCACTGTTGGAAATTATTTTTACCTATGTTGTTTAGTGTGACTAAATTAATACTGATATCATGCTGTTAAAATGTGATCCTGTCCCATAATTGAGAATGTCAGGTATGCTTTAATTAAAATTCCACATATAAAAGAAAAAAATTGGTAATGTTGGGCAGTCTGCAGGTATAGATATCAACAAATGTTTTAGTGCATTTAGAACTTCTTAAAGTATGTAATTACATAGCCATAATCCAAGAACCACCAATTATGTTGGTTCTTTGAATTTAGCTACCAGCTAGAATAATCAGTGCGTAGTTTGTATTTTTTAAACCAGATATTTTCTAAGTCAGATAATAGCATAATAAGAAAACTAATTTAAATCGTATAAATGATCATGTATTTTCAATATGAGATTCTGAATGAAAAGCGAAGAAAAAGGGTTTATCCTAAAACAAACAAACAAACAAACAAAAAAGAACAACAAAAATCTGAAAGATGCATATTATAAGAAGAAATCATATTTTGGAATGGAATTTAACTGTATACTTACTCTTGGTAAGGAACAAATATGCAATGTTTGAAGATACTGTGTGTTATTTATAATGTGAGTGCAACATTGCTGCCATTAACAAGTTTTTTTCTTTCTTTAATAAATCTTGAAATCCATTTATTCTGTACACTTCTCAATGTATTTCCAATGCGATTCAAATTGTATTTCAGCACAGAGACAAAGCATAAGGCAAGCATGTAGGACCTGAATCTCTTCCTATAAAGCTCTTATCAAAACATAGCTACTAAATCTGCACAGAGGAAAACATACTGTACAGTTCATCCCATAATATTATAAAAATGGCATGAAGAACTACAGTGCTATTTGAGTAGTTTGCTCGTGTGGAGGTTGTCTTTGAATTTGCCAGGATTTGCATGATGGAAACCATATAATTCTCTCATTATGCACTCACTTGTTTTTTAACACATTAAAATCAGCCAAGTCTCCTTCTGTCTCTATCTAGTTAAACATTTATCACTGAACTCCTACCTACACCACAAAGGCTGAATTATTTTTCTGAAACTATTACTACAGATAGCAACACCTAGTTGCAATGCTTTTTTCTTTCTCCATTCTCTCAGTCTTAAGTCTGCTTGAAATACTGCTGGGCAGTAGAGCACCAATTGCAGAGACAGAAGGGTAACTTGAGGACTGAAGAAATATGTACTCCTTTAGTCTATACTTCATATATTGCAGAAGGTAATTGACAACCTCATTCTGGTGTAAATCAAATTCTTGAGGACTCTATATGGTTATGGATGTTTACCATGAGCTTAATCACTAAACAGTAATTGCCTGTCTGTACTGACCAAATAAATCAATTCCATACAATGGAAAAATTATGAAGAGATCCTGATACTGAACTTAAATAAACATGATTGATCACCACAATTCTCTCAAAACAACATAAACAATATGATTTCCAGACTGATCTAATGGAAGAAAATTGCAAACTGTAATTCACTTTAATTTCTGATAATGTAGAGTAAATGGATACATCAAAACAGAAAGCAAACTTTTCACCACAAAAGCAAATTTTTTACCATACAAATAAACTGTTACATAACATAACCGTGGTTACTAATTGTCAGCACACAGAACAATTTTATTTATTTAAATAGTCAAGAATAGCCCACAAAATCCTTCTCTAAGATTTGTTTCCTGCTTTTTTGTTTTTGTTTTTGTTTATACTTCAAGCAAGTGCTTACATCTGCAAGCATCTTTGTGAACCACACAAATTTATTTCACATTCAGTTTCCCAGGGATATACATTTTCTGCCCTTCTTTTCAGGGAAGATTCTATAGAACTTCACTATGCTGTATCGATCACAATCTTTTCCTGTCTTCCAATACCATCCCATAATTCTAGAGGTTAATTCTCTACCTTACATAAAAATACAGCTATACTCCTTCTGTGTTTGAAAACCTGAGGTTTGCGATGTAGTGAGGAATTTAAAACCTAATGTTCTTCATATAATTCTGTAGCTTCTATCTTCATATATTTCTGTAGTGCACATTACTACTATGATACATGTTTTCAGCTATGAAGGATTTTACATATTGGTAGGGTAGTCTTAAATGGGGATAATATTAAATGCATTTTATTCAGTTGCTGCTTGTGAGTTGATACAATTTATTTACGTTACATAATTACACTGGAACTTGATAGCTCATAATAATTTTAAAGCTGAGAATAAATAATTAAAAAAAAAATAACTGGACTAATGGAAAATAAGTTAATTAACAACTGAGATCAGAAAGTTCTTGAATTATAAATCATAGAAAGCTGGGAAAGAATACCAGTGAAAAAATGCTACTATTTGAACACTACACCCACATTTATACTACCTTGCTGCACAGATCTTTCTGGGATATTGGTTTACAACTACAGTTCACCTCATGCCCCAAGGCAATCAGAGCTGCTGTAGTTGGGTTTCTACAGAGATTCTCATGTGCTAAGGCATTTAACCACAAGGAAAAGTATGATGAATTTAATGATCTTATTTTTTGGTTAAGAGGTAGCGCTTCCTGAAATTACCTGTTCCTTATCCACATTTCCCACTCAAAAACATGACCTATTCAGAAGCTTTTGCAGTAGATCAAAACTCAGATTTCATCCAGTTGCACATACTACTGTGTTCAGGACAACTTTGATGTATCAACCATTCACACACTCAGCAAAGTTTTGAACAAGAGTGGCTTATGTAGGTAGAATGATTCAAATACACACAATTCAAGTTACAGAATCTCAGAATAGTTAGGTTTGTTTAATTAAACATTTTTTTTTTCTACACATAAGATGTAGTAAGAGCCTGTGATTACCTGTAACTGTTAATTCCGTAGTTCTTCTGACAACAAAGATGCCATATTTTACCTCACAAGTGTAATTTCCAATGTCATCCTCTCTAACTTCCCGAATGACAAGAGTGTCCTTTATAAACCCAATACTTGACCTCCATGTCTTTGACTTGCATTCCTGTTTAAAGATAACATAACAAATCAGTGACTATGTTCTTACACTCGAGCCACTGTTGATAATGCTGCTCAAAGAAAGGAAGACCAGACAAGAGGTAGTTATGAACTTTATGTACATTAAATATCTCAAAATACAGTTCAGTTAAGTAAAATTTTAAAAGAAAAAAATACTGTAAAATTTTATCAACTAACATATTTTTCTCATTCTGACGAGAAAAAGAAAAGGATTTTATTTATTTCATAGTTTTGATTTTATTTTTGATCGGGGCTCTCCGATTTCATTTAATTATTTGCCATTACATTTATGTATGTAATCCATGACCATTATATCACAAGTAGTTACCGATTGCAAAGAAAAAATTCTCTTTTTATTTAAACAAAACGAGAATAAAAAAAGTAGAAAAGGAGAAGATGAGAATAAGGAGGAATGAAGATAGATTAGATACCTCTTTCTGTAAACAACTTAGAATCTTAGTAAGTTTCATAACTAAAACAAACAAACAAAAAATTGGTATTCCAACTTTTAGTAGCCTTTTGTGTCAAATTAGTGGCATTTTTCATACATGTTTTTTGACTCCTTGAAGCGATTAACTTATTTTCACCTCATTAATTTAGGTGATAATCAAAATAACTTCTTGGAATTTTGTTTTCTTCTGTCTCTAGGTCTTTTTTAAAATTTATTTATTTATTTATTTATTGATAAGCAATACATCTGTAAGCTGTCAGAAAAACAAACTGATGTTTTTCATCAATGGACTGTCACAAAGTATGTTACAACTTGTTCACACAAATGCCATAAATGACTTGTAAAAATCGAGTATCTTTTGAGATATTTTTTAGAAGCCAGATACAGTTTTAAATTTGATAAATCTTCAAGATGAATACAAGCAAATAGTTGGTTACGTACCTCTTAGATATGCTGCTAGTAAATTTAGACAGAAACTTTCTAGATTACAAGTTTTTGTTTATTAGATAACACGTGCTTGTGCACTACACTTAGAGAATTATCAGACTTTTAAAACATAGTTAGAATGCATATCAGCATATAGTGGTACCAGGACATTCTACTATACAGAGCCTGCTACACAATATACATAACCTAATTTTCAGATTTACTAAACTGTTTGGGGGTGTTAAATTGTATGCATTATAGCACAAAGGCACTGAGTATTTCCTGCCAACTGCAAGAAATCCAGAACTCAAAAGACTGCACAGGAATGCTCTTGTGAGCCACCAACAGGCAACACCTTTCCTGGGACATGACCCTTAAGTAACAATCTGATAATAAGAACACAATATTGAAATAAAGGTACCGACTACCAAATCTCTGGTAATTCCAAGTCAACTCTAACATATCAGATCAAATTTTTAAAAGTTTTGGTTTCTATGCTGCTAAATCAAGTCATTAATTCAGATAAATGTGCACATAGTTATTCAATTCCCATTTTTCTAACCAGATTTTATGTTGAAGTTTCTAGAAATACCCTTCAGTGCTTCTTCTAATACAGCACAAGCAATTGCTGTATATGCAGCTCATATGGCTTTACCTTAACATATCAAACCAAACTGGATCGATAACACTATTATTCTTTATCTCTTTTGTTACCAGATACTTGTTTGCAGCTCTAAAATGTAGCAAAGGAAGCAGCTGAGTCCCTCTTCATCTAAGAGGAACTAGCTCATTTTTTTGTATCTTTGATTCTACCTGTTCTTAAGAATGTCTAAAACAGTGAAAGTTTCACATAGTATTTAGATCATGAAAATCATTAGAATATTGACAGTATATTGTTGAAGGCAAAAACTTTTTGCATTCCTTACCTTGTACCACAGAATCTCAGGCTCCCTAAACGGAAACAAAAAGTCCTCTATTTCAGGGCATGAGATTTCCTTGCTTTTGCTAAGTTCAGCTTTTTCAAAATATTTCATCTTTGAATTGTAGCAGAGTCCAGTGTCATTTTCACCCACCGTCAGCGAAATGGACACTTTCATACAGTAAGTTGAGTTTCTGTAATGCAATAAAAATAGAAATAAAAGTCTGAAATGAAAAAAATGCCGATGTACATACCACTGATTTTAAGTCATAATTTTCATCCCAAGCAAGAGATAGAAAACCAAACACTGTATTTTCTATGTATTCTACAGCTCTTCATGATAATTTTACCACTAACTACACAATTTTTAGAATGTGTCAGCCTTATTCTCTGACTGAAGGTTTCTGTCTCCATTTTATTAAACTCCTTCTGACATTACTGCCCTAACTGGACATTTGAGGACAACAGCAAAATCACATATGCAATAAAATCTCTAAGAATTCACCAGTGATACTAGATAACAAATATGCTGACTGAAACCATTACAGCACTTTCCAGGGGGTGAACGGATAATGCCATAGGACAAAAGGAAAACTTTTACACAGCACCATGACACGTCTGCTTGGCAGATTTGAGCATACTTTCAGGTGGAATAGGTAACCTTTTTTGCAACCTTTACTAAAATGAATCTTATGATCCTTCCAATTAGAGAATAAAGGGTGTTTTAAGCTAACAGACTGCTGAATTGTTTACCTTAGTCTGCATTCCCCACACTCCAAGGCCAAAATGTTACTTCTGCATTACCTGAAACTATCATAGTTTGGGCTCCATCCTGAAATTCATTACCTCTCCTGCTGCCGATACATCAGACAGCTGGAGACTAGGGAAAATTGTTATGCTTCCCACATTTCACTATGCACTTTAATTAGTCTCAAAGACAAAATTACATGAGAGGCTTTTAGTTTAGTTTAGTTTAGTTTAGTTTAGTTTAGTTTAGTTTAGTTTAGTTTAGTTTTTTTTTGCATTTGGGTTTCCAAGTGGGCAGCAAGTGGGTCTGTAAAGTTGAACACTCCTCAGGAATACAGTGAGACAATGAAAGATTTATCTCTTGCTGTTTTGTAAATGCACTTGACCCTTGATCTGCTGAAAGACGATCCTGCAGAGAGCAGTGAGAAAACACTCTTCTTATTTCCATTCTGAGACTCTGTGAGCTGACTGCTGACTTACAACAATCTTATGTGTATCAGAAATGGCAGGATGTCAAAGATGGTGATTTTTTTCTCGTTTTCTTTAGATTTCTAATGTGTCTCCTTTTTCGTTTATAGGAGAGGTCACAGAAATGCTTAATAGCAGAGAATAAGAGTGAAAAACTTCATTAAAAAAAACTCTACAGTCCAATTTTCTAGAGAAAACACAGATGTAAGAAGAAAGATAAAAGTAACTAGGAAATTGTAAAATATTCTTAGAAATGTAAATTCTGTAATGAAATGATTTTAGATATCCAGCTAATTTATGGACAATCAAGGAAATTAAGGAAATCAATCAAACCTGCCTCTTTATAATAACCTTATAATTCATTACTTCATTCAAGAACCCATCTGTTTAAACTGAATGTTGTTTAAGTGTGATGCAAAGCAAAGACTGTATCCATTGCATATGGATCACTCTTGCTGGTTTTAAGCTGCTCAAGAGCAAGTCACCACGTTTACCTGTATGTGCAATTCAAAACCATCCAGTATGTCAATGAAAACATTTTTAGTACTGTACATTACATTATTACATTATTCCAGAAAGATTCTCCTTGGAGTATTTATCTATGGCTAGAGAACCTCATTTAAAGTCACCTAAGTTATTTTTTTTCATAATGATCTATTTTCGTCTTCTTGAAAAACCTATCCCTTGGAAATAGGAAGAAGGTGTAAACAATCCATCAATCTCTTGGTTGAGAAAGGAGTACACAATTGGATGACTGTGAGTAATACATAGGAAGGTATTGATTAGCTAATTTCACATTTAAATACTGACATAAATATAATCACAAATAAATATTATCTCATGATTTTAGAATTCCTAGAAGGATCTTGGAAAACAAACAATCAGGCAAATATTTAAGTGTAATTCCATTTCTCTAAAGGACCAAGCAAAAAAAAAAAAAAATATATATATATATATATATATATATATATATAGTCTTCCTTCACTACTCAGAGGAAAATGGCCTAATATTCTAATTTATGTGGTTTGCTTAAAACACTTCTTTGCAATAGTGGCATTGTGAAATGCTAGAGTCAGAAATCTTTCTGAGGAGCATTCAAGTTTTCATTGCAACAGAATGTCCTTTACCACATGTAATTTCGGATGCTGGTTCTATAAAAGGAGAATATCTCTGACTGTTTAAACTCGCTGTTCCCCCAAATTATGTTCCCCCAAATCATGTTCCCCCAAATCCCTGCCAGGCTGTCAACATGCTGGAATGCCTCTAATAATTCCCAATTGTCTCCTCAGTTTCACTGGGGAAGAGTGAGTGAACAGCTGTGTGGTACTTAGCTGCCTGTCTGGTTAAACAACAGCTTGTAAGTCTCAGCTCAGTTCATGGGAATGTGATGGAGCAACTAGTTCTGGAAACAATTTCCAGGCACATGAAGGATAAGAAAAAGACAGTGAGTAATCAATATGGATTCACCGAGGAGAAGTCATGCTTTATCAGCTTGATAATCTACGATGGAAGACTGGAATGGCAGATGAGAGAAGCAGTAGATATTGTCTACTTAGATCTTAGTAAGGTTTTTGACACTGTCTCCTTGAAGATCTTTGATGAGAAGCTGTTAATGTAGGGGACAGATGAACAAACAGTGAGAGGGACCGAAAACTGGCTGAATGGATAGGACACAGAAGGTAGTAATCAGTGGCACAAAACCTGTTTGGAGGCCAGTAGCTAAAAGTGTACCCTAAGGATCAATTCTGGGTGCAGTCCTATTTGAGATCTTCATTAATATTCTGGATGTTAGGGCAAAGTGTACTCTCAGCAAGTTTTCAGATGACATAGAACTGGGGAGAGTGGCAGATAAACCAGAGGGTTGTGCTGCTGTCCAGAGGGACCTTAACAGGCTAGAGAAAAGAGTTTACAGGAACTTCATGAAGATAACAAGGAGAAATGTAAAGTCCTACCCTGAGGGAGAAATAACTCCACGCATCAGTTATTCTGAGAGTGACTGAACACTGGCACAACTGCCCAGAGAGGTTGTGGAGTCCTTCTCCTTGGAGATTTTCAGAAGTTATCAGGACATAGTCTTGAGCAAGTAGCTCTAGATGGTCCTGCATAAGAGGTGCATTTGAACAAGATGATCTACAGAGGCCCTTTCCAACATCCGTCATTCTTTGATTTTGTTATCTTGTGAGGATGGTTTTATTTAATGACTTAATGAAGTGTGTGTTCATTGTATACCTGTCTCGTGTATACCGAAGTTGAACTGCATATGTACACCTCTCCTGTACACAGAGTTGAACTTATGTACTAACCTGTCAGGTGTATATGGTGGTGAAATAATTTGGATGGATACTTTTTAGCTAAGTTCCCTAGCAGAATTTTCTCTCAACTGCCCTAAGTATCATCCAAAGAACCTAACACTCTGGATGTCCCTAGGTGGCACAGAGTTTTCTACAGAGGCTCTAAATACCAACTACACTGTCAATCTGGCCCCTCCGGAACTCTATCAGAAACCAAAACTATTGGAATGAACCAGAACTCAAAAAGAGTGGTATGAAAACCAGAGTAACACAAGAATACAAGCAAAGAAAATAAAGTTAATGGGCTCACATAACAGAAAAATAGGGAAAACTGAAACAGTCCCTACGTGGAAATTGTAAGGAGAAAGACGAGGTAAGTTTGCTGATTACATCTGGAGTATAATGGATGCAGTGCATGTAAGCCTTTCAGCTCTCAGAAACTGCAGCACACAGCAGATCCCTCTGGCAAGCATACATACTGAAGAGGGTCAAAATGTTAGTGTGTTAGAGTTCAGGAAATTTTCCGTATGTCTCTTTCTGGAGGCGCTATATTTAACAAGCAAATAAAAAAATCCTATATCATGAGTTTAAGAAAATTTTATAAACAACTAGAAGCATTTTTACATTCCCTATTAAGAGCAAATGCAACAAACTGTTTTCTTCCTTTCATTCTCCAGTGTGGTCCAATTTGTGAACCTTTAGCAATACACAGCTACATTTCAAAACTTCTAATATATATAACAGCTACTTAGATAAAATTCAGGCAATAAAAATCTCAGAAGTTATGAATACATAGTGGAGAGCATACTAGAACTGTATATATTTCGTTGCCTTTGTCTACAAGACAAACTTCTTTATTGGGAGTAGGAAGATATTCAGTCACCTGCTTTACTAATGTACAAAACATATTTCATAAAATATTATCGAAATTTCTCCATAGTTTGACATGGATTTTTAAGGCCCTCTTTGCATTAAGTGAAAAGGTTTGGTTGTTTTGATAAAATATATTAATTCCAGACATATATTTACACGTGTATTACTGTACTTAGTCCAATGTGGTATCAGTTAATTCAATACAGAAATGTAACTACACAATGTGAAAATACAATTAATCGCAGTTCCAGTGCTCTGTCACTCTGACCATAAAGTTCTTTTTTCTGTTTGTATGGAACTTCCTGTGTTTCAGTTTCTGCCTGTTGCCCCTTGTTCTATTACTGCATGGCACTAAAGAGTCTGCCCAAATTGACTTGACCCTTTCAGATAGTCACAGTCATGAGATTCCCTTCTCATTTTTCTCTTCTTCAGTCTGAACAATCTCAGGTCTCTCAGCCTTTCCTCATATGGGAGATGCTCCAGGCCTCACATCATCTTTGTGCCCCTGCATTGTACTCAATTCCTACTGTTATATTCAATCTTGTAAATAACTTTGGTATACTATGCTATAATACAGCATATGAAATTAAAAGCCAATATAATTGCCATTGTAGAAAGAAACTAAATAAAAGTTGGAGGTAATGGAAGTGCTGAAAGTCTTACAGATTTAACAAGTTTGAATATTTTATTACTGCTAATATATGAGAGACTTAACCAGGTGGCTAGGAATAGAAAAAAGAACAATTAATCTAAATGGACCTTATTTCATTACTGATACAGAAGAATAAGGAATACAATCACTGCAGAATACTAGCAGTTTATAAAACATCCCTAAAAGGATTTGTTCCAACAATGACCTTTGACTAGTGATAGCTGAACCATGTTAGCAAATGTCTTAGCAAATTTAAAGCAGTAGCAGCTCTATTTCATCTGAATTAACTTCAAATGCTAGATTGTTACTAATAACTTTTCCATACACACATAAATGTATACTAACTTTAATTCTCTTTTATGTGATACATTCCTGTAGGACCATAATATTTCAAGGAGCCTAAAGCAACAATGTGGACCATCTACTGATAAATTTCTCTTGTAGCAGACAAGTGCCTCTGGGATAGGAAAAGTCAGTTAGTATTGAGAAAGAAATGTTTTTCCATCATGTCTAATCTCAGATCAGTCTACTTGCTGATCACATGATACGATCAGTTGCTTTTATTTTTTTCTGAATGATGTAATGAGAACTGTTGATGACCTAGTCACAAATGTTCAAGAGAAGTGCAAAAATCAATTGTACCTGTTCCCATATATAAGTTAAGCTTTTCATTTACTTATTTCATCCAACAGATTTTCAAGCACAGAAAAATTCAGATCTTACACATAATATAGCAATAGGAAGCAAGATACAATGAGATTTTTCTTTAAGACAGCAAATCAATTTAAATCCAATTTCTCTGAACAAAATTAAATTAGTGGGTAACTTTTCAGAGAGAAAAAAAAAAGGGAGGAGGAGGAATAGGAGACACAAGGGGAGAAACAGATAAGAGAACACACAGAATAATAGCTTCTCTAAATTTAAATTCTTAAAATATAGATATTGCATTTGAATGAACTGCCTAAAAGATTAGGTACTTACGGCCTGATTTCTTTATAAAAAAAGAGATCTCTTAATACATCTAGATGAGTTACGCTTATAAAACTGCTCTTCTTTCCAGCATTGGTTATAAATACAAACAAGTAATTAGCAATCTTGCCTTCAGCCTCACTAGTTAGAACTCCGCTGTGAATCCATGCAGCTTGGTGTTCCCCAGGGCAGCATCCTTCATCATTTCTTTTCCTCACAGAAATTGGAAAACTGGGACTCTAACAGTTCATTGTCCACTCTGTTGTTTTACCATACATTCCCTTCACCAGGAGGCCAGTGCAAGGGAATATAGCTTATACTGAAAACTTACAGTTCTTGAGACTAGAAAGAACGCGCTCTTTGGAAAGTTATCTCCACTTCCTCCCTAAATGTTAAGCCAGATCTTATTTTGTTTTGTTGTGAACAGTATAACCACAAATTGCTTCCTATGTGAAGAATCAACTTCCATCTGAGGTATGTAGGATGACACCGTCTTCATTTAGTAAAAAATGGCAGCATTTGAAGTAGCAGTTGAGAGGGAAAATAGACCTCTGTTGATCTTGGCATTGATGATCTGCAGCTAAAACATCTTTCTGAAGCTCCGAATGTAATAGAATCATAGGGTAATAAGAAAACACATCAAATGCAGCAATGTCCACTAACTCTTTACATATAAAACAACAGGCTATATTCTTTGTATTCATAGAATTGTAGAATCATAAAAAGGTTTGGGTTATGATCTTAAAGATAACTCAGTCCAAACCCCCTGCTGTGGGCAGTGCTGCCCCCATCTGCTCAGGTTGCCCAAGGCTCCATCCAACCTGGCGTTAGCGCCTCCAGGGATGGGACACCAGAGCTGCCTGTGCCACTGCTTCCACCATCTTCTGAGTAAATAATTACCTCTTAGTATCTAAATCTCCTCTTTTAGCTTAAAACCATTCATCTTTGTCTTATCACCATCTGCCTGTGTAAAAAGTTGGTCTCCCTCCTTTTCATAAGCTCCCTAAAAGGAGTACTGAAAGGCCACAGTGAGGTGACCCAGAGCCTTCTCTTCTCAGACTGAACAAGCCCATCTCCCTCATTCTGTCTTCATGGGAGAAGTGGTCCAACCCTCTGGTATCCTCAGGATTTCTCCAACAGTTCCAAATCCTTCCTGTACTGGGGGTCCTAGGCCTGGATGAGACCAGCTTGGGCCTCACGAGGGCAGAACAGAGGGGGACAGTCCCCTCACTTTCACTTTTTCCACCCCTGTTTTAATGCAGTGCAGGATACTGTTGGTCTTCTGAGTGTGCAAGAGCACACTCTGGCTCATGTTCAGCTTTTTGTCCATTGGAACACCCAAGTCCTTCACAGCAGAGCTGCTTGCAATGAGTTCATCTCCCAGTTTGTACTCAGATCTGGGATTGCCCTGACAATCCTGTGCATACCTTTTACTTCTCCTTCATTTGAAGGGAATGTTTATGCTTGAGGTACACAGCCTGTTATGATACTGGCTTACTGAAGAGTATATTAACTAAAATGACTTAACAGAAAATTAACTTGTTGCAGAACAGAAATTTTCCTTCAACCTACACCATGACCGCAAATTCATTTTTTGCCCTGTCAGTACCATTTTTAGAAAAAAAATATCAAGCTCTGCATTAATAGAAGTTAGTTATTTACACCGAGTTTAGTACAGTATTTTGATGTTTACCCAGGCAAAGAAACTGAAGAAAGCAAACAGGAACAAAAAACCCCAACACTATCTTTTTATGTTTCCCCTAATCACACAAAATGTGTTGGGAATGTTACCTTATTTCCAGCTCTTCAGGAAATTTGCATTTAAAAAGAAAATCTTGAAATGTCTTTTCTTCACAGTAATTTAAATTATATTATGTAAACTTGGCCACTTGTAACAATACCCACTTTTTATAAATGATTAATTCCATTCAAGAGAAAACCTCCTGCCTTTAGACAGATGTGGGATTGTTTGAGGATGTGCTTTAAGCCTTGGACCACATAGCAAAGAGGAAGGCCAAGGTATCATACTGCAGCCAGAACTTTTACCACCTAGTGAGGTTCTCTCCACAGTGGAGTTTGATACCTTCAGCAGTTTTTGGCTTTCAAACCATTTTTCAGGATAGCACTTCAAACATCCTACGCAATGTTAAGGTTAATCTTTTTCTATTGTTGCTGATGTTTTTTGACCCAAGATCAGGAACGGCTGGCTCTCACTCTGTTAGCTGGAATCACAAATTGCATTTTTCACAAAGCTTCCAGAGCCAACAGACCTGTAAATGCTGGTTTAGTAGTGAGGGAGCAGAGAAAGAGAGAGGAAAAGTGAAGGGAGACAGACAGCTGCCAGCTGAAATTTTGCACTGCACCTTTGGAATTATCTCCAGCTTCCACACCCCTGAGGGCCAGTCCAGTTTGAAAACTGCTTGTGACCTCAACTGAATTACATAAGCACTGATTTCTACACTCAAGGATCACCTAATTATGTGCTTGATATTATGAAATCAGTCAATTCACACAAGGCTCCAGGACTATTTGAATAACAGTGCTCTGCAAGATACTTGTTTTAATATGTTCAAATTAGCCACATCAGGAAATATTGATTTTTCTTAGTGTCTTCTATCCTTGAAAGCATAAGGTTTATACATTATACATTATGTTCTTCTAACATGTTTGGTACTTGCTTCCATCCCATGTTTCCTTTTCCATTAAAATGTGGAAGTACAAAGTTGTTATTAGAATAATGTTTTCCTTATGTAAGAGAGAACTACTGACTGTTGTGAAAGACCTTTTATTGGTGTTCTTGATAATAAAAATGAAATAGAAATCAGTCTCTAGAAAGGGAATTTAATATTTTTATCCTAGTAATACCTTCAAGATTTTTTTTTTTTTTTTTTTTTTATGAGTGAGTTAGGAAAAAAATAAACATACACACTTTTTTATTACTGAATAATCTGTATTATCTGACTATTTTAAATCTAAGTGAAACTTATTCCTTTCAATCTGGAATCAATTTAACATTGATTTCCACATTAAATTAATAAAACCTCATTTTCTTAATAAAATGTGCTTGAACAAATTTATGGCAATAACCTCAACCAGAAACTTTTACTGACAATTATATTGAAGGACAATTGTATACAATTAACCAATCTCTCCATAATAAATAAATAAATAAATAATCTTAATGTTAAAGCACATTTACAAATGTATTTCCTCAAAATTTCAGACAAAAGATCTCATACTCCTACAAGTTAGGAATATTAAAATAGATACTGATGCACTGTATGCGTCTTTACATATGTATATATATACCAGTAATATAGGAATAGTTGGGATTCCAGCAACTGTAAAACTAATCAGAGAGAATGTGTGAATGTAAGATAAGAAATATGTTATGTATAGTTACATAAATACACTATACCTACGCTTTATAGGTATTGTGAGGAAAGCCACATTATAAAAAGAAGTTTCTAAGAACATATGTGATATGTGAACTCCTTCAGGGAATAACACAACGTTAGATTACATGTTGGATCTGGTCTGATCTTAAAAAGACCAAGGTCAATCAAAAAAACATTATAATTCATAGACTATATATGGCGAGTACAATATGGACCACTACTAGTCTGCATTTAATAGTATACTGAATATTTTAATGCGGCTTACAAATGTGGTGCTAAGTTAGCTACTCATTTCAGATTTCCTAGGATCATTAGAGAAGAAATTTTGAGCCAGTGAGTCAGAAAGTACTAAAACGAAGAAGTGTCAGAATGACACTGAATGTTTTCTCTGTGGGTAGATTGATATATTTTCCCAGAGGAAACAGAATTATGAAGAGACATATGAATATCATTTCTGGTTTCCATCAATTACAGTAGGATAATACTTTAGCACGAAACCCTATAGGCAGTCTACCACCTCATAATTCAGTCTTTTGTTGAAATCTATGTGATCATGAAGGAGAGTATAGTTAGAATCTTACTTAGCACCATAAGCCAGAATAGCAGAAATGTAATACTAATACTTCCTTAGGAACTGATGAGTTCAAAGAGTTTTATTATTCCTCCCACTTGATCCATTTATATAAACACAGAAACACAGAATGGTTGAGGTTGAGAGAGACCTCTGGAGGTCATCTAGTCCAAATTCAATGCTCAAGCTGGAATGTCTAGAGCCATTTTCCCAGGACCGCATCCAGGTGGCTTTGGAAGATCTCCAAGTGGAGTGATCCCACAACCTCTCTGAGTAACTGTGCCAGTGCTGTCAATCACAGCATAAAAATTGTTTTTTGATGTTCAGATGAAACATCCTGTGTTCCAGTTTGTGCATACTGCCTCTTGTCCTAATACTGGGTACCACTGAAAACTGCCTGGCTCCATCCTCTTTTTACTCTTTCTTAAGGTATTTATATAAATTCAGTGAGCTTTCTCTAAACTGAACAGCACTAGCTCTATCAGCCTCTCATTATAAGGCAAGTTCTCCAGTCTCTTGGTTGTCTTTATGACCCTTCACTTGAATCTTTCCAGTATGATCACATCTCTTGTACTGGGGGCCCCGAAACTGGACACAGTCCAGGTGTGGCCCCACCCAGTGCTGAGGAGAGGGGAAGGATTACTCCCTTGACCTGCTGGCCATGCTTTGTTTCCTAGCTTTTGTTTTTTTGGTCTTGTTTTGTTCAATTCCTTATTTTTTATTTTATTTTCCCATGCAGGAGGTGGGCTGGGAACTGTTAAAAAAAAAATACTTAAAAAAAAAAAAATAAAATAATAAAAAAAAAAAGTTTGTAGGAGAATGAACAGATATAAAATAAAAATAATAATTAAAAAAAAAAAAAAAAAGATAAAAAAAAAAGTAGAGGCCAGAAAAAAAGTTGAAGCCAGAAAATGAAGCTCTTAAAATGATGTCTTGATGGCTACCATTTTGGTGCATGAACTAGCAGCTGTGCCTATGCAATGTTCTGCTGTCAGGAACAATTGGGTGTTACTACATCCTGATGACTCAGAAGGTCATCAAATTCTGGAACATTTTTACCAGCAAATCATTCTTCTTGCAAATGCAATACACCTTATTTTATACTCCTAAACTGAAAGCTTTATTGGAAATAAAGAAGATGCTGATTGGCTTCTTCCTTGTTCCCTCTCTTTGCTTGATGAAAACAAGGACAGCTGCATACCCATATTGCCCTCAAAAGCCATGTTTCTACCTTCACTGGCAGGCCCCAGCCAGAATTTGTGAAGTCAGCACAGCTTCAAGTTTCAGATTTATGAAACTGTATACTTTCATTTCATTTAATTATCAGCCACCAAAATAAACAACTCTGAGGTGAAAAGTAAAAAGGCTACAGTTTTCAGCTGTCCCAACAGGCAGAGATGTATGAAGATAAAGCACAGACAGGTGCCAGACACCATAACGTATTTTCATTTCTTGTTTTAGTTCTGAAGCTTGCTGCTATCTCTCAGACTCAGAAGCATGAATCATCCAGAATACCCAGACATGAAAATCCAAAGCCATGTGAATAGCAGCAATACGAATGTAAGAAAGCAGATGGTTTTGAATAATTTTATGTAATTCAAGCTGTATGTGGAGTGCATGTTTTTTTTTTAGTTTGACAAAATAATTCTTGCTCTGTAGATTTTAATTCAAACTAAAATGTGAAAGATAAACGGAAGAAATCTAAATATATTTCTGATTATTTAAACTCACTTGCACTTCTTTTTCACTTGAACCGTGGCCCAGTCTTTATGTGTGTCTGTATTGGTACAGTTTGGCACATACATGGGAGGTAGTAGTCAGCTCTTTCACCTTATTTCTTGGTGGTCTCACAGAAAAGTCAGCTTTATTTGTCAGAAAAGTAGAATCTCTACACTGGCTTGTTTGGCTGTTCCATTCTGCAGCAGGGCAGTGTTTGTAATTGGTCGGATGCTGCCAGCTTAATCATTTGCTGTTACTTGTGACCTAACTTCATGCCCAAGCTTCTCACTATCTAAACATAGGAATAGCAGCTTATTTCACTTCATAAAGTCTCCGTGGCTCAGAACAATGCCATTAGTATGTATAGCTGGTAGAGAATTGAGTGAATATATAAACTCCTGAATAGAAAATTTAACCTGCATTGTCATTTATGCACTGGTTTCTGTTATGTAATATTCTTTTTGCAGTCTATTTCAGTAACTTTTTCTTCAAACTGGGGGAGAACAAAGGGAATCTGTAAATTTCTGTATCAATTATATATTTTGCCACATTTTTTCATGGATGAATTCTGATCTATTTACAACTATTTAAATACTAAAACATTTTGAGTTAGACAGCTATTTTCTTTCCATTTGTTCAGATACATAGTATCTTCTCCCACGCTTAATGTCTTAGTTAGAGGCAGCTGAGCCCAGCATCCAGGCAGATGAAAGGCTGCTGCAGCTCTGTGCCTCATGTTCATCCAGCAGCCAGGATGAGCATATGCACGCAAAAGATGAGCACGCATACGCATCTTCACATTCACACCCATATGCACATCCAACCTCAAAGACAGACACCTACATAAATATATATTATTTGCATAAACTGCAGTTCTAGCTTTGGGCAGTTCACCTGCAACAGCTGATCAACTCTGAGGTCTGCTCATGGAGTATCAATCCACACTGCAGGTAACTCCAGCCCAGAAGCTGTTCTCAAGTGCCCTATCCTCTCCAGTTGCCGGCACCTGAGCACTCGAGGCTCACAGCCCCTTCAGTTGCTTGTGCTCAGGCATCTTAACCTACTTGCCAGCCAGAGCAGCTTCAGGTTCATTCAAGTGCACTAGCACCCACTTAATGTAGACAACACAGCCACAGGGAAGACAGAAACAGCATATAAAAAGAAGATGGAACATACAGTTTCTCAGGACTGTTGCTGTGTTGTATAAAAAAAAAAAAAAAGACATAGGACTAGACTGATGAACTGTCATTACTTTTTGAAAATGTTTGCATAAAAGGGCGCTATAAAAGAGACTCACATCTCCTCTAGAAAGTAATATCTAAATAGAAATGTTTGGAGTACAGAGTTGGATTTGATTAATGGAGGTTGGTACTCTCAGCAATCAGAGGCAATCAGAGGCCAGAGGGATTAGGAACTCAGGACTGTTCTGGTGGCTGAGTGGTGCATGAACTGAAATGAGGTGCACAGGAAAGCCCTGCCCATGCTTCTTGTACAGACTGATTGTTTACTTAGTGTGAAGTAAGAGCTACATAAGACAGTGAACAACTTTGGCTTGCAGTTTTTCATGCAGTTTTCATTACAGAACCAATTCAGAAGCTGGTATTAGATTTAAATAATCACACTGAAACCCTTGGCTTTAGCTTTGCTGAGTTCAAAGCAGTAGGGTCAGTGGCAACATTGTATACTTAGTCCCAATGTCACTAATAGTAATGGAAATTTACTCTAATTACTCTAAATCTGAGCACATTTATACAAGCTACATGTATAGAAGAGGTACATTGGGAGCAGGCTTTTTGCAGAAGACAGAAGTTGTACACTAAGATAAACAGGTGAAAGGAAGAACAGAAAGAAGCACTCTGCTTTAGACTTCTTGGCCACATCTGTATTACTCAGTTACAGGCACACAGAGCACCTCTGGCTTTGGGTTCCCTGCAATGAGTATTCAATGCTCCACATTAAACAGCCTCCATACAGCAGCGCTGACAAGGGAGAGCAACTGCTGGAAAATAATCTTCTTGCTGATGGAATAACTAAGGCACGTGATTTGCTTTCAGCTGGAGGAAGTTGTATTGCAACAATTTCAGGAATATTGCTGGTTATGTAGAAAGGAAACATATGCAATATATCTTTAACATAATTTACAAAAGGAAGGAGAAGGAATGGGACCACTAGTGACTTTCTGAGACTGAAAAGAAAATCTAGGCTGAAAGGTAATTTTATGAGACTTGTCCAAGTTCTCTAATGTTGCCCAAGTCTTAGATGTGTATTTCTATGGCAGGAAATCCACAGGGAAGGGAGGCTGCTGGAGCTGGAGAGCTCTCTGCTTGGAAAGGGAAAGGTTCTGTGCTCAGGAGCATGGCAGTAGCAAAGCAACTCCATGCAGCCATTTTAGGCTGCTGATGAAGGAGCCATGAGAACTCCAAAAAAGTTGGCTAACTCTCATTTGGCAAGTAACACATTCATTTTTGGCAGACCACTTTGGCATTTTTCCTCCTGGGCCTCTTACTCCTTTATTGGCTGGGGATAGCTCAGCACTGGTGTTACAGCACACAAGGGACTGAGAAATTAATGCTGACTTCCAGAGCAATACTTTAGCCTGTCAATCCCTGCAGATAGGTAGATATTTGGCCTCAACTCTGCACTTACTCCATGTCATTTTACCATGATGCAGTGATTAGAAATTTATAGAACAAAATCCTCCAGGCGATTCATGCTAAAAGCTGCTATACTGTAGCCACATCATTTTCCTCTGTGTAACTAATGAGAATAGAATACAAATAATTACTGTACAGGGTGAAAAACATCTGTTGTGAATATGATATAGGAAAGATAAATAATTGCTAAGCTTATAAGAACAATAAATATACTACATGTATTTAAGTTTGAAATCTGTTGCCATGGTAGATACATTAATTGCTGAGTGAAGAAAGGGCTCAAACATTTTTTCTGATTTTGGAGAGAACAATGTTCTTTTAAAGTAAATACACACGTGGATGCATTTGGCTGGCACAACCACATTTTCACATTCCCTAGACTTTTTACAGCTCCCTCCTGTTTATCTGCCTGCAGCTCCTATGGGTGCCTGGTGTAGTGTAAGACTTAATTAAAAAAAAAAATATATATATATATTCTCAATTTGGTTTGATGTTTCAAAAAACAAGAGCTTGTTCTTCCAGCTTTTGAAGAAAATGAAATATCTGTTTTTAAACCACCCATTCAAGGAATGTGTTCTGAAAGTTGGCTATATCAGATAACTGACTTCCAAATTAAAAATAAATAAATAATAAATTGTAAGGTAGCAGAATATAGCCAATACAAGTTTGTGAGGGGAAAGTCCTGCTCAACTGATTTAATTCCATTTTACAACGAGGTCACTTATCTGGTCTCTTTTCTCAGGTGACTAGTGATAGGACAAGAGGCAATGGCCTTAAGTTGCACCAGGGAATGTTCAGATACTATATGAGGAAAAATTTCTTCTCAGAAAGAGCGGTGATGCACTGAAACGGACTTCCCAGTGAGGCGATAGAGTCACAATCCCTGGGGGTATTCAAGAACTGTGGAGATGTGGCACTGAGGGACATGGCTAGTGGTAATGGTGAGGACGGGTTGATGATTGGACTAGATGACGTTAAAGGTCTTACAAATCTTAATGATTCTATGATACTACAGGGCTCAGACAAAGAGTACTCCTCACCAGCCCATTTACTGGACAACCTTTTATTTCCTTTTCCACCTATGCCTTTTCTTTTACCCTGTACTCTTTCCTTTTTTCCCATACGTGATCTTTCTCTCATCTTCGTCATTCCTCTACACGGTCCCCTGAAAATGTAACGCATCTCCTGCATTTAACCATACTTTTTTTAATAATCCAAAAATGCTTCCCTACTCTCTACAGCATCCCACAGTGAGTCCTTTAAATCCCTTAGCCTGAAGTACAAGGGCTGCTCAGAAAGTAATGCCTCCTGCTTTACTGTGTTGCCTCATGACATCAGAGGTGGATGTTGGTGGTATGGCAGTAGACACTGAACCTTCCCATCAATATTCTGTTACATTTTATTGCCATGTGATAGATGGTAGCAAAGGGGCAGTCTGACAAAATGGCATCTGAAGTGGAAGAAGACAGTTTTTCTCTTGCAATATACTAATGCCAGACCCACACCAGTTTGAAGGTTGTGGAGCACATTGCTAATCTTAGCTGGATTCTACTACCACACTGATTGTATAGTATGGATTTGTTGCCTACTAACTTCCATCTGATTGGGCTGATGAGAGATGGTCTGTGTGGGCAACATCTTCCTAGCAATCGTACCATCGTAATAGCTGTGAAACAGTGGGTCATCTCTGCCGGTGCAGATTTTTGAGTGCAACATGCAGGCTCTTGTTTATTGATGGCAAAAATGCATAGCTTATGGTGATGACTATCTTCAAAAACAATGTTTTGTAGCTGAGAATTTGTTCAATCAAATAGTATTATTGTGATTCTTGTATCTGTTGTAGTTTCTACGCAAATAAATAAAAGACATTACTTTTGGAGCAGCCTACATGCCTACTTTATGACACAGAGACTCTTCAGATGATTACACTGGGTGACTTTTCACTCACAGCTCATGGTTGTGTCTCACCAATCAATGCTCCCCTGACCCTTAACAATGCTTCTATGATCAGTGTTAGGCACTAAGCAGTCTGTACCACACAAAGAGGAGTAGAAAATGTACCAGTAGATTTATTTTAAAACTGAAGATTTTCAACTAGTTCTTAAGGATGGGACAGAGTAACACTCTTAAAAGGCCTCAGGCTTGTTCCAAGGCACTTTTATTTCCCAGCTGGGTCTTTCCCCACCTCTGTTTCTAGCTTGTCTCTTCTTCTCCCCTGGTCCCACCCTCTCCAGGACAATACTCACATCAATTTTCTCTGTATTTTTCTATACAAGGTTAGTTGTCCTTTCTGTACTATTCAATCTGAAAACTTCAAAATCCATTCAAAGTGATTTTAAAAAATGGCATCTTTTGATTGAGAATGATCATTATTACTTTTGAATCCATATCATTCTGGTAGTACTGTTGTCTACTGATTTTCTGTGGTTTTCCAAAAATTTGTGGCAAATATACATGAAATATGTAATTAGCTTCTGCATATTCCTAAACAACATAAAAATGCAACTTCTTTTTTAGTGAATATAACTTAATGTTCAGTTTTGTGGTAATGTTTCTTCTGGATTTTTCTCTCAAATTTATGATTTTCTTTGTACACACAATTTAATGTATTTCAAAATGTATTTTCTTACATTACAGAATTCATTGCAATATCAATACAACTTTCTTATGTCTCAAAAAATTGCCAAACATTTCCTTTTACAGTGGCCAAGAAAATAATAGAATTATTTATCTTCTAAGGTAATCAGTTTTGGAAATATTACAAACAAAATACATAAATACATAAAATACTAATTCAAATGCCAGGTGACATTGTGAGATACCATAACTATAAATGCCACCAAAAAGAACCCCAGAAAGTACTGTGAGGAGAGACACAAAGAACATTACAAAACACTTCAGAAAAAAAATCTGAGGAATTTTGTTGGGTTCTTCTGTTGTTTGTCTGTTTCCTTTTTACCAGTGATTGTTATGGGAAACCTTCCATCATAAGACAGAAGATTTCAAAAGAAGCATGGCCAGTCTCACCTGGAGTACTGCATTCAGATGTGGAGTCCTCAGTACAGGAGAGACATAGACATGTTGGAGTGCATCCATAGAAGAGTCACAAAAATTATCCACGGAATGGAGCACCTCTCCTACAAGAACAGGCTGAGACAGCTGGGGCTGTTCAGCCAGGAGAAGAGAAGGTTGCAACATGACCTGCTAGCAGCCTTTCTGTATCTAAAGGGGAGCTACATGAAAGAAGAGGACAGATTCTTTGGGCGAGTTTGTGGTGACAGAACAAGGGGAAATAGTTTCAAGCTCATAGTGGGTAGGTTTAGGTTACATACAAGTAAAAAATCTTCTACAATGAGGGTGGTGAGGCACTGGAACAGGTTGCCAAGCGATGTGCTTGATGCCCTGTCCCTGGAGACTTTCAAGGTGAGGCTGGATGAGGGCCCTGGGCAACCTGATATAGCTGTGGTGTTCCTGTTCATTGCAGAAGATTTGAACTAGATGGCTGTCAGAAGTCCTTTCCAGCACTAAGGATACTATGCTTCTATGATAATTATGGAACAGTAACTGCTACTTCATAAAACTGAAACTTTCTGTACAATTTATTTCCCTTTCCTCTACTTTTTGGAACAGAAAAAATAACTCATAAATATTTCAATTTCCAATTACTGAAAGATAAAGAGCAACATTAAAATGCTAAGATCTTGACTAAGCACAATTTGTAGTACACCAAGGAAAGTATGCAAGGAAAGGGTTTTGCTGAATTGTGAAAACTAATGCAACACAAAGCTTTGGAGGAATATGATTTTGAAGCCTTCATGTTATGTTCCATTTGCTTCTTCTGAAATTCATGAAAAAATCTTGCTACTACTGAGATCAGTAGCAAAAGTCCTACAGCCTTCAATCTACAGAGGCACATTTTTCCTTTTTACATGTAAGTGTTGGTGTTAGTGACAAGAACTTCATATTTAGTATGCTTCTGTAAGACATGTTGATGACAGAAGCCTTAAGAATTTACTTGCTCGTTCTGTATGGATCCCATAGAAATACAGATATTTTTTTTTCTGAAACTGTATTAAACATTTTCACTGTAGCTGTTTTTTGAATATTATCCCTTCATACATACATTAGTACAACGTAGCTATTAAGTGAAATACATAAATATATGTATAGATGTACACAGAAATGTTAATTGCTTCAGAAATAAAGTATATGGTACCTAAAGTGGAACAATGAATACTTTCTGTTTTATGTATGTTTGAATCTAGTAATGAATAAGTTGGTTAAGATAATTCCTCATAACACAGTCAAAACACTCAAGAAATGGCAGCTTTACAAAAGAAGGCTGGAACTGAAGGATATATTCAAATATATTGCAGTGTAAAAAGAAACATCAATTTTAACATATGATAACTCTGATAAACATCAGTATTACCCAAGAGTGCTTTAGCATGACAGCAATCCAATCTATAATTACAAAAAGAAAACAGTTACAAAACCAAAGATGTTTTCACAGAATAAAAAACACTCTTAGGAAAACATACTATGATAATCGTGTTCCTGGTTTCATATGTATTTTTTAGTTTCTACTGCTTTTTTACTATAACTGTTAATGATTTTACTCTTTCACAATAAACAAGGGAAATAACAAGAAGAAGAACAAAAGCACAACCAAGCAAACAAGCAAATCAAACTAGCAAACAAAAGCAACAAGAAAAGCGCCTATAAGTGCTATTAGCATATGAGTATTAGTTGTCACAGTAACGCAGAGGCTCTATAGAAACAGAATATTTGATTATTACTTATTCCTGCTGCTTCTCGTTTCAGACTACGCAGCTAAACTATATTGCTAGGATGATCTAATAGCAGAAATTGTTGTTTTCTGAATTTGTTCTTTCAGACCATACATATGCACAGTTAATCAAACCAGAGGCATGTTGGAAGGTAAGGCCAGATTGTGGACATGCTTCACTTAGAAACAGTTGCGATGGCCTTGGACATTACTATATATTACCTGGACCCAGAAAGCTCTTGAATTTCAGGGGAATGCCCTTCCTTTTTAAAGCTGCTGTAATCTATCAGTTCTAGAGCAGCAAGACTGAACGCAAACACACAAAAAAAGTCTTACGGGGTTATATTTTAGTTATTTGAGTAGCTTTTCTCAATTTTGTTGCAAGTTAACACAGCTTCACATAGAGAATTATGCAGAGAACAGAACTGAAAATGTTCTTTTGTGGGAAAAGTCATGTAAGAGAGTTCTTTTTTCCATATAAGTTCACTGACAGCTCATCATTTCTTTGTGGCTGAAGGTTGTACTGAACACCTGGGAGAACTGGGTTTATTCTGCTGACAAAGCAGAATTTTACTGCAATCTGCCGAAATGCCTAAGCAGATTTACCACCTTTTCTAGTGCACAAGTTCCTGCAAGAAATCTTCCTGCTGGTAGTTTATGTGTAGTTACTCTTGTGGCTTTAGCAAATACATCATCTATGTTGTTTCAGACTGCAAGGTGGCATGTGAAATTCAGGAACAGATGAAGGGAGTCCCTACACTGGCAAGAAGCATATGTATATTTATATATAGATATTCAATGTTTTAAAACTAGGATAATTTTACAAAGTTATTTTTAAAAGCATTGCCTTCGTTATAATGCTTTAGTGCAAAAAATTGATTATTCATGTGTACCTTTATAACTCTGTGTACACAGAGCATACAGAAGTTATGATTACAGAATCACAGAATTGTAGGTGTTGGAAGGGACCTTTGGAAAACATCTAGTCAGACCTCCCCCTGCTAAAGCAGGTTCCCTAGAGTAGTTATATAGGAAAGTGTTCAGGTGAGTTTTGAAAGCTCAAGAGAAGGAGACCTCATAACCTCCCTGAACAGCTTATTCCAAGGCTATATATAAGCCTCAAAGTAAAGAAGTTACTTCTCTAGTTCAAGCAGAACTTGCTGTGTTTCAGTTTGCGCCCATCGTGTCTTGTTTTGTCACTTGTCACCACTGAAAAGAGCCATCCACTTGACTCTTTCCTTTAAGATGTATTGATAAGAGCCCCTCTCAGTCTCCTCTTCTCCAGGCTGAACATTCCCAGGTCTCATATATACTTCCTCATAAGGGAGATTACAGAATCATAAAATTGGAAAAGATCATTCAGATTCAACCATCAATTCATTACCACCATGTACACTAAACCACATCCTTCAGAGCCACATCTACTCATTTCTTGAAAACCTCCAGGGACAGTGACTCCACCATCTCCGCAGACAGCCTTCTATAAATGCTCCAGACCTCTCATAATTTTTGAAGTCTACCTATCTTACTCTGGGCTCTGTCTGTAAGTTCCCTATCTGTCTTGAACTGAGGAATCCAGAACTGGACAGAGCACACCAGATGTGCCCTCAAGAGGACAGAGTAGAGAAGGAGGATCATCTCCTTTGACCTGCTGGCCATGCTCTTTTTAATGCACCCAAGGATACCACTGGCCTTCTTAGCCACAAGGACACACTGCTGGCTCATGGTCAACCTGCAGTCCCACTGGGACACACAGGTCCTTCTCTGCAGAGCTCCTCTCTAGCAGGTCTGCCACCTAATGTATTGATGCATGTGATTTTTCCTCTTGTAGATGGAAGGCTGTATGCTTGCTCTTGTTCAACTTCATCAGGTTCCTCTCTGCCCAACTCTCCAGTCTGTCCAGGTTTTTTTGAATGGTAGCACAGCCTTCTGGTGTGTCAACCACTCCTTCCAGTTCAGTATCATCAGCAAACTTGCTGAGGGTGCATTCTGTCCCTTCATCCAGGTTACTGATGAAGATGTTGAACAAGCACTGATCCCCTGGGAAAGCTGCTAGCCTCCAACTAGACTTTACCACTCTTATGACCCTCATAACATCGTAACTTTCTGAGCTCTTCAAATCAGTCGTTGGCTCCTTCATCACCTGTATCAAAGTTATGCACTAAGAACTGCAGGAACCTCCTGGACTGTGCGTGCTTGACAGCACTGCTTTTCCAGCAAATACCAGTGTGAGTCAAGTCCCCCATGAGAGCCAGTGTTTGGTGTCTTTCAGCTGTCTACAGAAGGCATCATTAACTTCCTCTCATGATCAAGCAGCCTGTAGTACACACCACAGTAGCGTGACCCATACAAGCCTGCCCCTTAATTCTCACCACAAGCTCTCCACTTGCTCATTATTCATCTCCAGGAGGAGCTTAATACATTCTAGTTGTTTTCTCATAGAGAACAACTCCACTACCTGGCCTGTCTTTCCTAAAACGTACACAGCTATCCATGACAGCATTCTAGTTATGAGAGCAGTCTCATCACATCTCTGTGACTGTAATGAGATCATGTCCCTTCAACCACACACAGATCTCCAGTTCTTCCTGTTTATTCCCCATGCAGTATGTGTTGGTATACAGGCACTACAGAGAAGAAAAAGGAGCAGAGAATGCAGGTAGAGAGATGCAAGAAGATACCCTATAGTCATACATGCCCTTGAGGTACCTGGCCAATAAACATTTGCCACTCTTCTGATTGGCCTGGCTTATTACCCAGTTGGTTGCAATGGTGGGAACACTGCCATTTTAGACCCCAGTTCTCAAGTTCTTCAGTTCAAAGACCACCTCATTAGGTAGGCAGTCTGCTGCCAGAGATTGCCTTGTCTCTTCTGGACAGGTGGATAACAACCCTTCCTAACGGTTACAATCCCCTCAGAAAGGCTCCTTGTTATTAAAAAAAAGAACCCTCATGACAGCACCAGATATGTAGTCAGGATTTGATATACATTACACATGTATTTCTGCCTTTTAACATGGAGTCATGACTATAAACACACGGCATTTCTTTTTATGATACCCACTGCAGACTGACACTACAGTTTCCTGTATCAGACCTCTCTGCAGATCTCCCTATAGGGGAACTGGTTTTAGTCCTCAGGTGGGTGCCCAGTACCATAGTGGTGGAAATCAAGAGCACTTCCCACAGTTGTGAACCTGGAAGCAAGGTGCAGAACCCTGCCTGCATGAAGTGTGTTACAGAGTGTTGCTTTCAGAGCAGATAGAACGGGCTCCCTGTATGCCCCTCCTGAGCAAACTGCCAAGTAAACTGAAGGCACTTTTCACTGAGAACTTAGTTCACGTACAGACAAGTGTAGGTTAGCCAAATGTTCAGCAATTCAAACTATGTAACATTCTTTTTAACAATTTATCTAAAAGATGACGCAAACAGTAAATCTCATCGGACACAGTGGAGTTCTGAGATACGGCTATGAGCAACACAATGGTGAGGCATAAGGAATCCCTATCTATAACTTGTTATATCACGGCAAAAACAAAAAGGAAAGAAAAAGACAATAAGAAGACATTTCATGCAACATAAAAATCCAAGTTTTTCTCCAGAAAGTTCCTGGGGCTACTGAGGGCGCTTGTACCACAAGATAAAGCACAGGCATGGAGAAATCCTGTATATCAAGCATAGCTTGAAAGAAAACTAGTAGTTGAATAAAGCCTATATCCTCTCTCTGCAGAAATTTTTTTAAAAAATGTTTTAGTGGGCAGAATGACAGATATGACTGCAGCACCACTAAAATATCATTCTTTTATCACTTGCCCTCATTTCAGTTTTAATAAGCTCTCTTGGCTCTCTTATCTTTTTATGTTCACTCCGCAGCAATTAAGCAGAAATGCAAATGTCATACCCATTTTTTATAACAGCGGCTCTTATGAAACTGCAATAAAATCAGCAAATGATATGTTTGTTGAATTATCTATCATCTTTTTGTCAATGAAATCTAGCCAATATTAGGATAATGCTTGCATAGGTAGTATATATATGTGTTTGCATGTTGTATAAACACGAGAAGATTATTAGTCACAATCCAGCACAACTTCTGAGGAAGTCAGATTAGACTTGAAAACTCAAATCAGCTAAACAAGGCAGGAAGAGAGTTATGAATATTCAGTTTGGATTTCAAAACAGCTGTTCTATTTGACTGTTTAAAAAAAATACCTCTTTTTGATTTGCTATGTGTAAACACTCAGGAAAGTGAAAATACGATCACACAGATATCTGGTAACTACTTTAATTCAGATATGTTTTCATACAGCTCTCTTCCCCCTTTAAAGGAAAGCCTCATCACAAAACAAATAAAATAAATGGGATATATCTTTCTCTGTTTTGTTCTGAAACCATTCCAGTAATCCAGTCAAGAAAAACAGACTACAACACACAAAATAATTAACTAATCATCTGTCTTGAATAATGAACAAGATGCTGTCATAGTGGGCAGCTGATCACCATCACCAGTAGAAAAGACCTTACCAATGTAGGAGAGGTGCACTTTGCTACTAGACATATTCTGACACACACAGAAAACTCATCCATCTCCAACCCAGGTATTTTCCTGTGACCTGAACCAAAGACAGCCAAGTGTTTAATACTCTGTAATACATTTGCCTCACAATCCATGAAGTATGAAAGCATTATTTTGTTGAGAAAGAACTAACATGGAAAGGCTTCACTGCCACTCCTCCTAGAGATTAATATAGCTAAATATCACAAAAATAACTTAAAGAGAATTCTGGATATCTACCTTCTATAAACAACACCATTTCTGAATTAGCACATTACTAGCTGAAGAATCATGAGCTAGAAAGAATAAAGGAAAGAAACACTACATTCCCATTTTATTTTTAGCATATCAAGTCAATTAGTCCTTGTAACTATCATTTTCCCAACATTTGTTTGGATTTAACAAAAGCTTTTCATAGCAATGCGTAACATCAAATTCAGGGTGCTAACATCAGGAAAATGTTAGAAGTGAAATTAAGACCAAAGTAGCCTCAGTAGGGGGTGACTGAACCTTTGTCAAAGAGCAATACATCATGGTACTGATTAGAAGAACCAGGTACAATAAAAGGCTATACTGGGTTTAAATGAGAAGACTTTGAAAAGGAGGGATTAAAGGGGTGACCTCTGTGAGAAAAGAACGGGGCTACCACAGGTCCAACACAGCAATTTCATCTGTCTCCAGTGGATACAAAGATGTCCTGATGCTAGCCAAAGCTGAATCAATGGGAGATGTGGGTGGTGGCCCTGTGATAACTTATTTACAAAAGGCTAATAAGCACTACATGGCAGCTGTGAGAGAGAAAATGAGAAGCAGCACTGTATGCACCAAGGTCAGTGCAGAAGGAGAGAAGGAGGTGCTCCAAGCATTGAACAGAAGCTCCCTGCAGCCCAGGAGAGACCCACAAAGGAGCAGGCTGTTCTCCTGCAGCCAGCAAGCACTGCACATAGCAAATCTCCACATGCAGCCATGGAGGAGCCCGTGGGGCATGAGCAGATAAGGTCTGCAGGAGGCACAGCCCATGGAGAGTCCCCACAAAAGCAGGCCCTGTCTTTGTTTGTCACCATCCCATTCTATTTATTTAATTGCCAATAAGTCTGTTTTGCCAATGATGGTAATTAGTTTTCTATCTTATCTTCTCCCATATCCAGTTGAGGAGAAAGAGTATGAGAATGGTGTGGCAGGTGTATAGCAAATAGCTATACCCACAACCAGCTTGCCAATGTCAATTCAGATCATTCTGAATCTCAAGTGTATGAGAAGAAAAAAAAACATTTCTAATTTTCAATACTGATCAGTTTCTAAAGGGTTTTTATTAGTCTTATTGTCCTTCTGGACAGTATGCTCACACATTAAAAAATGACTTTAAATAGGCTATCATATATGAACTTCTTCAAAAAATAAGAGGGCTGCAACAAAAGTAATGCCTCCCATTTTTTTTTTTTTTTTTTTTTCTGTTGGCCCACAATGCAAGAGGAGCATGTTGGTGATATGGCAGTAGAGGTTGAATGTTCCCACCAATATTCCATTATATGTAGTTGCCGTGTGACAGATGGCAGAAGAGGGGCAGTCTGACACAATGGTATCTGATATAGAAGTGAGGATGAAACACAAATGTGGAACTGAAATTCTTTCCACATGGAGGAATTCACCCACTGACATTCATTGATACTTGCTGAACGTTTACGGAGACCAGTGGATGTGAGCGCAGAAAGGTGATACGTTTCAGCAGTGGCACAGTGACATGAAAGACAAGCCACATTCCAGATGGTCATGCAGATTTTCACAGAATTACAGAATCATGGGGGTTGAAAGGTACCTCAAGACATAATTGAGTCCAACTCATCTGCTAAAGCACTTTCCCTACAACAGGTCACACAGATAGGCTTCCAGACAGATTTTGAATATTTCCATAGAAGGCGACTCCACAGCCTCTTTGGGCAGCCTGAAGAAGTTCTTTCTTGTGTTACACAGAACTTCCTATGTTCAAGTTATAGACCATTACTGCTTGTCCTATCACTATGCACCACTGAGAAGAGTATGGCCTCATCCATTTCCCTTCTACCTTCCCTTTATATATTATAAACACTTACCTGAGCCCCCCTCAGTCTTATTTTCCCCAGGCTGAATAGACCCAGGTTACTCAGCCTTTCCCCTCATGGAAGACACTCCAGACCTCTAATTGTCTTTGTGGCCCTCCGCTGGACTCCTCCCTGTCTTTTTTTGAAAAGGGGAGCCTGGAACTGGAGACAGTATTCTAAATGTGGCTTCACCTCCCTCGGTTAGCTGGCCACACTTTTTTTTAGTGCATTCCTGGATACTAACAGCCTCTTTGACCACACTGATGGCTCACGGCCAACCTGTTGTCCACTGGGACACTCAGGTCCTTCTCCTCAGAGCTCCTCTCCAGCAGGTCATCCCCCAACCTGTACTGATGCATGCAGTTATTCCTCCCCAGGTGCAAGACTCTATACTTGCTCTTGTTAAACCTTATCAGTTTCCTATCTGCCTAAATCTCCAGTCTGTCCAGGCCTTGTTGAATGGTAGCACAGTTTTCCAGTGTATCAGCTGCTTCTCCCAGCTTAGTATCACTAGCAAACTTGCTAAGGATAGGTTCTATCCCTTCAAGCAGGTTGTTGATGAAGATGTTAAACAGGAACGGACACCACCAGTAATAGGCTGTTATGAGACTGCATAGGACATGCAGGGGATGTGCAGGCCCTTGTTCATCACAGGTGAAAATGTATAGGTAATGGTAGTGACTGTTGGAAAAAAAAAAATTATGGCTAAGAATTTACTTTAACAAATAGTATTATTGTGTGTATTTTTATGTAGTTTCTATGGAAATAAATAGGAGGCATTACTTTTGGAGTGACCTAAATTTATTCAATTAGACATGCCTTACATGATTTTTTGTACTGTTAAAGAAAAATAGAGGAGACAACCAGCACAAAGGTAAAATTGTAGGCAAGATTACCACTTTTTTAAACATCACTTTTGGAGACTAGACAAGAACATCATTTTGTACCTTACCATGTATTCTACTACGATTTTGAATACTAAATGGCAGAAAAAGACCATAAAATTTAGCTTAATTGGAAAGCTGGCTTCAAAAAAAGACTAGGATAACACTGCAGTGTAAGAGAAAATGCTTAAGTCAAATGCTGGGCCACAATGGACTAAGAAATCACTTCAAAATACATCATTACCTACAGCTGGCTGAAGCCAGAGTTCTTTTCTCTACTGGAAATAATTCATTTCATATATAGCCTCTTAAAGATGTGTTTGCCACATCTTGACTATGATTCAACATTTTCACTTTATTTTCTTTTCAACCTACATTGCATCGACAGTAAAAACATCTTGAATATAATCCTCATCTAATGTAATGTGATGAACAGAAAAATGAATGTAGAATGACATATTTTTTCAGTAGTACCTTTCACATGTTTTGCAAAATGCTGGTAGCACAAACACAAATGCTGATGGGGAAGTAGCACAAAGTACAAATCCAAGAATTGCAATAAATGCTTCATCTAAAATAAATCACTTCTAAGAATGAAGCTACGGAACAACAAGAAGTGCTACTGTAGACAGGACCAGCACGGAACTGTTACCGCTTTGGGTCCCAAGAAATAGCGGTGTTGCACTGAATGCAAACAATCTAGCCAGATCCCTTTTGAGGAAAGCTGAATGGGACATATAATTCAGCACTGAAACAAACAGTAAGAGTCATAAAGTTTGAACTAAGGTTTTAGATGCTTTCAGTGTCTACCTAATTGAAGCAATTTGAACATGGCTGCTTTTCAGTAAGCAGGCTGACCTTTGTGATCTATTTAGTAGGAAACAAATGCTCCATGGTAAGTGCATTTAAATGAACAGAGTTTAGAAATCTTTCTCCCTCTTAAAGTTTTAACCCCCTCTCACAAATGCCTGTTTACTGAGAAGAAACTGAAATCCTATGTTTACCTTATAATCCAAGTCTTAAAATTGTAACACACTACTTTTATTCTAGTAGTGTCAAAATGCTTCAGTCAAAATGAATAGCTCCCTTTTTAAGTTGCTGTGTGAAAACATAAAATAAGATGACTGAAAATCTTACATTAAGAAAGAACTTACAAAAAGAGGAGAAAGGGTGCTTAAGATACAAAGCCATATGTTTTTTCACTTTTTTTTTTTTTTCAAATATATGTATATATTTTTCCAAAATGGCAAAGTAATTAAGGGTGTGCTTAGACTGTAAGTGGAGTCAGGTAGATCAGTAAGAAAAAAATGAAAAAAGTGTTTGAAATTGATCATATCCTGAGGAGAAGCAGGAGATAGGCAGGGTAGGCAGAAAAACTGTTAGGAAGGGAGGGCTGGAGAAAGCTAGACACTGTAATAAGTGATCTCTTAAGCATCACAGAAAAAGATTAAGGTCACTTTGTTCCTGATCTAAAGTCAGCTGCAGTGAACAGGAATTTAGTTCAACAGATTTGGATCAGGGTTGTTTTTTGGAAAGTTTCTTTCTTGAGAAAGAAGGAAAGATGGAATAAATTCTGTAAGAAGTCAGTCAGTGTCTTCACAAGGATTTAATTAGACTTCCAGTGTCCTCAGCTGACCCTGCAAGAGCCAGCATCGGAAAGAGAAGCATAACGTTTCCCATTCCCAAGTCATCTCTGCAATTTGTCCTTATGATGCCAGAGCGTGGGTGCAGCCCTGCCAGCACTGCTCTGAGACAAGGCTCACATCATCACACACCGCAGGGATGGACCAGCACTGCAGCACACAAATGTGCTCTAGGACTGCTCTTGGAGGCAATTTCTCAAATTGCTCATCTGGTGCTTCCAATATCCTGAGGAGAAATAAATCTTGTTAGAATTGTTGTGGTGTGTGGGAATCTTATTCTTAAGGAAACTATTTCTGCAGTCCAAGAATTTAGAAGCCAACACATAATATCCCCATTTCCAACAGTATTTTTGTCTGAAAAGCTGAGGAAAGAAAAAAAAAATAAAGAAAAACCTTAAAGTTATATTAAATTGCTTTATAAAACAAATCCAAGTAAAGATGCTGCAGAGCATAAACATCTATATGCTACTTATATCTTCTAAGCAGATAGGAATAACTGCAACATGTCATGGACGATGTGTTCCAGCAAACAGAAGGAAGATATATATTTGTCTGGATGTTTGTTATAATTAAATCAGCATCTCATGAGACACAGGTTAAATACAGATTTATACTTCTGAATAGTATTTTTATAAAACGAGAAAAAGAATACAGGGAAGGAACAGCAAAATAAATAAATAAATAAATAGATAGATAGATAAATAAATAAAATTCCAGGATAGCCAAGTTATGTGAAATATTTTAAAATATATTTCTGTATCACATTAGTAAAAATGCTGTGACTATACAATTTCTTGTTTTCAGAGAAGTGAAACAAAACAGCTTTGAAAGCAGAGAAAAAGAATCGCTTTGAGAATTATTGCCTGTGTCAGCAGCTGTTACTCAAATTTCTTACATATGGTGCCAGGAAAAAATATGCTTCTTCAGACATATTATAGTACATTGCATCATTATGTAATTTTGACAGTCTGAGAAACATTTATTTCTTCAATTCAGTAGAGTACATATATCAAAGCTGAGGAGAGTATGAAGTTATATAAAACAAGCAAAGCTAACAGAGACCCATATGCCAATATACAGTTCCTCCCTACTCGCTCTCCAAAAAGCAGTTGTGAAATCAGGCACAAAATTGTGCAGGACATACTATAAAAAACAGTCTTGAGGGATTGCAAGAGTACTATCTTCCAAGGAAAAGAAGTGAGCAAAAGTAAAGTTTTGTTTTTCTTTTTATTCATTAGCAAACCGCTCCTATGTGCTTCAGAGTTACCTGTGTAAAGAACATTTCCACCATTTGCAGCTGAAGCTACCGCCTGTGGGGAAGGTGGATAATTTCAGTAACCTGTGATTAAAGTACTAATGAGAACCATGATGTTCAGCCATGGAACTACTCAGAAATCAATAAAAACTATGGAACAAAAATTGAAAGTACAAACAAGTAGGCAAGTGGTACAGGAACCAGTATGTCTTCAGGTGATAAGATACAGACCCAAAAATGTCGTGTGCCAATTTGCTTTACAGTTTTCCCAAGGATATATGGATAGTACTACTGTTTATGTAAGCAAGATCTGGTTGTATTCAAGGTTAATCTTCTAAAGATGTTCACGGAAATAAAAATTTTATGTAACAAATTCAAGTAGCATTACAGAATGGGTTATACTGAAAGAAAAGCAATTTACCACACTGCCAAATGCAGAAGGATATGGAAACTTTTTAGCTTATGGAATACTTAATCAGCTAGGGACACAGTATCTGTAGTGACAATAACTTTTTTTCAGAACTTAAATACTCTTATTTGAAAAATAAGAATGTGCTTTGCTGAGCCTTAAGTATAGTTGTTGAACATGATGAAAACTACAGAGAAAAGAAATTACTGGATATTAGAAGACTATTTTTCTTTGATATAGCTATGTAAAAAATCTACTGAAATATAATATTAATCATTAGTTAGAAATGTTTTAGTAGGGCCTAGGGCTCGCATACATACAACCCAAACTCTTTTTGAATCCCTGAGCCTAATGTTTCTTAAAGCCAGTTAAGAGATGGCTTTTAAATATATCAAGTTATAGCAAATATGGTCTCACAGACCTCTTTAGGAATTCTAGAATTTGTTAGAGCTCTCAAGTATGTTGGAGACAGTGATGGAGGAGGAGAGGGGAAAAAAAAAAAAAGATAATTCCCAATCAATTTCAGTAGATGAAGTTGTTAAGTGTGCCTCAAGTTTATTGCTAAGTCTAACATTTTAAGAATCTTTTACAATTTCCATGCTGTTAAATGAGTGTAGTGTTAGAAACTAATGATACAAAATACAAATCCTATGTATCACTGCATTAATTATACTTTCCAAAAATAAAATCTTGAAATTTTTTTTTTTGCTTTTTTTTCCATTTTTTATTATACAAAGCAGAGTAATTAATATTGGTGTCAATGCAACTTACTCCTTTCATAACAACTTTTTTAAAGGAACATATAAGAATGCAGTGCAAATCATAATGATGCTTATGTAACATGACTAATAAACTTTAATGGATAGGACAATAAAACATAAACTTTAAAAACTGGTATAGATACATATTTTGCATTATATGCTTTATGGCATCACTCTAGTTTATGGTATAAATAATAAATCATGTTTACATGCTGTTCACTAAAAAGCTAATAGTTTTTAAATAAAACAGTAGCCTTTCTAAGCCATAACCAGCCACTATAGATTATCCAGTTCTTGAATGAGTAGAATGCTGCCAACTGTACAAGCATCTACTTGAATAATAAAGGAGATCAAATAAACTCATTATTAAATAATGCACTGTTGTAGGACTAAGGAATTCAGTAACTATTTGAAATTTGAACAAAGTGCATTATAAATGTATTAGTATCTAAACACTTAAGGATTGTCATACCCTTTAGGACATAGGATACATAAGGATTATTTTGCTTACTCAGAAATCATGCTTCCTTCAAATACTGTTAAGTCAAAACAAACTATTATATCTTTACAGGATATAAAGTAGAAATATATTTACAAATGACAGATAATACAGAGTTTTACAGGCTTGAAAGCTTAATTAAGCATAAATCATAGTTTTTAGTTGTTCCAGTTCCAAATAATCTTCTCATGTTTATATGTTCAAATGACAACCTAGGAAAGGCTTGTAATACCTTGGTAAGGATCTTCTTTGGCAACCCACCGTCTTTATGTTACTCTCATTAATAATACCTATTTAGAAAATAAATACGGTTCTTCAAAGCTTAAAATAACCATAAAGACTATTCAAATAGCACATCCTTATGTTTCATTACCTAATTTCATAGAATCATAGAATGGACTGGGTTGAAAGGACCTCAAAGATCATCTAGTTTCAACCCCCCTGCTGTGTGCAGGGTTGACAGCCACTACACCAGGCTGCCCAGAGCCACATCCAGCCTGGCCTTGAATGCCTCCAGGGACGGGGCATCCACAGCCTCCTTGGGCAACTTGATTCCAGTGTGTTACCACTCTCCATGTGGAAAACTTCCTCCTAATACCTAACATAAACCTCTCCCATCTCAGTTTAAGAGACATTTCCTGTACTTTCATTTTATAACATAAAGTTCCTATCCGTACACTGAAAATTCTCTGCTCACTCCAACTTTGAAAATCTGCATCCTTTTACATCACAATGTAAAAATGATCATAAGAATAAATGCCACTGCCTAGGGACTATTAAAAAATAATTAAAGAGGTAAAACACATACCTCATGAAAGCAAAGAGTTACCTGTAAAGCAAAATGCTCACTCTTTTAAGGTCAGTAAAAGGGAAATTAAATTCCTTTGAGCAGCTCTTTTACTGTTATCATCAGACGAAGAAAGTTCAGACATAGATTCTAATTACAAACTTTCCTTTTCCGTATTTCAGAAGAACTTTTGAAAAACATTTCTTCATTTTAAAAATGTTAAAATATTATTTAAAATGTTAAATTATTTAAAATGTTAAAATATTATTTAAAATGTTAAAAGAATGTATCTGGAACAGAATTTCTTTTTTACCAGCTTTGGTGCTGGTTGAGTGCAGGCTTATGATTTCAGTATTGTTCAATTCAAATAACTAGAACCACCAAAATGTACAATCAGCAATGTTGGGAAAGACCTCTAAGATCATCCAGTCCAATTGTCCAGATATCACCAATATTTTTTCACTAAACCATGTCCCTTTGTACAGCATTTAAATGTTTCTTGAACATGTCCAGGGATGGTGACTTCACCACATCACTGGGCAGCCTGTTCCAGAGCCTGACCACTTTTTTGAAGAAGAATTTTTTCCTAATATCCAACTGGAACTTCCCCTGGTGCATATGGCAGTCTCTAGTTACTTGGGAAAAGAGACAAACCCCCACCTTGCCACAACCTCCTCTTAGACAGTTGTAGCGAGCAATAACTTGTCCCCTGAGTCTCCCATTCTCCAGATTAAAAAATCCCAGTTCCCTCAGCTATTCCTCTAAAGACTTATGCTCCAAACACCTCATCAGCTTCATCGGTCTTCTCTGGACATGCTCCAGGGTTTCAATGTCTTTCTTGTAGTGAGAGGCCCAAAACTGAACACAATACTTCAGGTGCAGCCTCATCAGAGATGAGAACAAGGGAACAATCACCTCTTTGCTCCTGCTAGCAAATCTATTTTGATACAAGCCAGGATGCGATTGGCCTTTTTGACTGCTTGGGCACACTGCTGGCTTGTGTTCAGCCAAGCGTCAACATACATCCTCAGATCCATTCTTCCACACAGTCTTTCAGCCACTCTGAGTCAAGCCTGTAGCGTTGCCTCGAGTTGTTCTGGCCAAAGTGCTGGACCCGGCACTTGGTCTTGCTGAAATTAATTCCAGTGGCCTCAGCCCAGCAATCCAGCCTGTTAAGATCCCTCTGCAGGGCTTTCATATCCCTAGACAGATCAACTCTTCCTCCCAACTTGGTCTAATCTGAAATCTTACTGAGGGTGCACTTAATCCCCTTGCACAGGTCAACAATAAAGATATAAAATAGAACAGGCTCTAACACCAACTCTTTGGGAATATCACTTGTGACTGCGCACCAGCTGGATTTAATACCATTCACCACTAATATCTGGGCAAGGCCCTTCATCTAGTTTGTTATGCAGCAAAGAGTGTACCTATCCAAGCCACAGGATGTCAGCTTCCACAGGAGAATACTGTGGGAGACAGTGTCAAAGGCTTTGCTGAAGTTTATGTAGGCTATGTTAACATCCCTTCCTTCTGGCATCCTGAATAGTTCAAAGTCCTCCCTCCAGAAGTCTCAGGTAGTAGTTCTGCTGCCCTTTGTCGAGGGACCTCGAGAGGCTAGAAAGGTGGGCCTGGGTGAACCTGATGAGGTCCACATGGCAAAGTGCAGAGTTTTGCACTTGGGCCAGAGGAATCCCAGGCATCCCTACAGACTGGAAGGAGAGGTCCTTGAGAGCAGCCCTGTGGAGAAGAACCTGGGGGTCTTGATAGATGAAAAACTTCATATGAGCCAGCAGTGTGCCCTTGCAACTCGGAAAGCAAATGGTATCATGGGCTCCATCAAAAGAGGGTGGCCAGCAGGGTCAGGGAGGTGATTGTTCCCCTCTATTTGCTCTTGTGAGGCCTCATCTGGAATACTGCATCCAAGTGTGGAGCCCCCAATACAAAAAAGACAGGGAGCTTTTGGAGAGGGTCCAGAGGAGGGCCACAAAGATGATCAGGGGACTGGAGCACCTCCCCTATGAGGACAGGCTGAGGGAGCTGGGCTTGTTCAGCCTGGAGAAAAGAAGGTTGCAGGATGACCTCATTGCAGCCTTCCAGTACCTAAAGAGAGCCTACAAACAGGAGGGGAATCAACTCTTTACTAGGGTAGATAACAGCAGGACAAGGGGAAGTGTTTTTAAGTTGAGGGAGGGAAGATTTGGGTTGCATGTTAGGGGGAAATTCTTTACAGAGAGAGTGGTGAGGTGCTGGAACAGGCTGCCCAGAGAGGTTGTGGATGCCCCATCCCTGGAGATGTTCAAGGCCAGATTGGATGGGGCCCTGGGCAGCCTGGTCTAGTATTAACTGGTCTAGTATTAAATGTGGAGTTTGGTGGCCCTGCATGTGGCAGGGGGTTGGAGATTCATGATCCTTGAGGTCCCTTCCCTGGCCATTCTGTGATTCTGTGATTCATCCTGACTTTGCCAAGAATAGAGACGTCTACCATTTTGTGGCCAGTACACCTAAGACATCTCCTAACTTCTTCATCTCCCATCAGTCCTTCTCCATAAACAGTGGGTCTAGCAGGGTATCTCCCCAGTAGGTTCTCTTACCAGCTGCATCAGGAAGTTATCTTCCACACTACAGAAACCTCTTAGACTGCTGCTTTTCCACTGCATTATATTTCAAGTATATATCAGGGAAGTTGAATTTCCCCATGAGAACAAGGGCTGACAATTGTACAAATTCTACCAGCTACTCATAGTATGCCTCATCTGTCTCTTCATCCTGTTTAGGTGGTCTCCACCAGGATGACAGCTTTGTTGGCCCTCCCCCTGATCTTTACTCATTGGGACTCAAGCTTCTCGTTCCCAGCCCTGAGCTCAACAACATCAAAACTCTCTCTGACATTGAGAGGCACACCACCACCCCTCCATCCTCACCTAATCCTTCTAAACAGCTTACAGCTACCCATTGCAGCACTTCAGCCATGGGAGTGATCCCACCATGTTTCAATAATGTTTCAATAATGGCAACTAGTTTGCCTGATATACTATGGCTTCCAGCTCCTCTTGTTTGTTGCCAGTGCTGCATGTATTGGTATCAATACACTTCATCTGAGCCCCTTGCCTCACAAGCTAAAATAGATCAATAAAGTCTTATGCTTGAAGAGTTTTAGCAGAAGTACCTTAACAAAGAAACTCTTTTTTTTTTTTTTTTTCTTTCCCCAGATGGAATGTTGCACTAGGAACCCCCAAAGGCACTTGAAACATATTCTTTCCTCAGCTGTGAGTAATCTCTTGCAGAGGAAATTATGTTACACAGTATTTCACAGAAAGATTGGGGTTGGAAGGGACCTTTGGAGGTCCAATCCCTGCTTCAGTAGGGATGCCCAGAGCAGGATGCTCAGGCCCACATTCAGGAGGCTTCTGAAGATCTTTAAGGAGGAGATTCAGCAGTCTCTATGGGCAGTCTGTGCTAGCGCTCCATTACCTGCACAGAAAAGAAGTGCTTCATGATGATTAGACAGAATATTCTGTTATCATATTCTGATTTTTATTTCTTGTTTGGAGCTCCTTGTCATCCTTAGATTCAGCTGTCTAATCCACACTCAATTTGGTGCAGTGCAACTGAGAGACTCTGGCTTAATTCTACACAGAAAATTGTTTTAAGTTGCAAGAGAGTATGTCATTTAAAGTCATATGAGAAAACCAATTATAAATGCTGGGAAAATAATAGCTAACAATTTCAAGAGGAAGCGCACTACTACGAAAAGGTATAATATTTCTTAAAAGTCTGAAAAATAAATCTCCTCATTAAGATTTTTGAGAGGGAGGAAAAAGGGAGGCTTTTTCAACTTCTGCTATCAGATTTTTTCTGTATGATTTTGAACTACTTCAGTCAGATACTTCTAAATGTGTAGGTATCCAAAGTTCATACAAAGAAATAGGATTTAGGATCCTTAATAACCAAAAGATTAGAATATGACTTACATGTTACCTAACGATATTTCTCCAGCTCAACTGCATTGCACACATGTTATGCATTGCACTTGAAATTTTCATGGTATTTAAAAACAGAGACCTGGAATCTCATCTCACTTTTCTCTAGGAAAATACAGAGACATTTACATACGTATCTGCTTAACTCAGTTTATCCATTTCATGCACAAGTGAATTACTCTCTGTAAAAATCTTGCAGATCCTCATCTGAAAATTGTTGTATAACACAAATTACTATTACTGATGACAATTGGTGCTGGCATCATTAAGTATCCAGAATGTTAAACAAAATTGTTGAGAAAGCTGTGCTACAGCGTTTTCAGAAACAGTAAGTATTTGCTATTTTTCAATTCCTAAAAAATAAACAACAACAACAAAAAAATTAAAGCGAGCAGTTCTGAGCAGTCTGATCACACTGGTATTAATATATTTTAATAAAAGCTCTTAAAGATTATTTGAATTGAGATGAATTATTAATTATTGGTATTCACTTACAAAAACTAAAACTTTGGGAATATATTACATTGCCTAGAATACCAAGCAACAAAACAATTAGTATATGAATAATTTTGTCCATTATATTTTTCTTTAATAGTAACACAAACATATTGAGAGCTACAGACTGGTTCTACTCATTAGGACAGGTGAAAGTAACTATTAGAACCAATTAAAATTGTGAAAGATATCTTACAAAACAACAGAATGTCACCAGCATTAGAAAAAGCTTTGATGACTGGGCTGTTGTGTAATTTTGCAGAAGTCTGAGCTCCCCATATACATCAAACTGTGCTCTCGAGTATCAAGCTCAATGAAAATAATTTCTCTTGTCATTATTCTTCCCTGAGCATACACTTGTGACTACAGTTCCTATTGATTTTCCCAGATAGGGACAGGATTCAGGCTGTACACAGAAGTATTAAATCATCTCCCCTCATTCCTCAAACAGAGAAAGCGAAAGCAGCTTGTGGAAATCAAGTCCCTGTAGAAGGCATTATATGTATATACATATATGTGACAGGTGAGGGTCAAAAATAAAAAAGGGATGCCTACAGATGTGACATGAGTACAAAGTATTATCCCTAGGGATCATGGAATCTCTCCACTCTTGTCCTCATATCTTTTTCCTCTACTGGGCTACAGTGAGCCAGTTTTTTAATAGCAGGAAAAGATGCAAGAAATGATGGGCTTTTAAAGAGAAATGAAAAATAAATTAAAATAAATAAATAAATAAATAAATAAATAAGGGAAAAGAAAAACAAAGAAACAACAAGATGTCTCAGAATTCAGCAAGGAATTATGAAACAAAGTACTCAATAGACGTTTGCACCAGAATATTCCTCTTACAACAGTCTGGGCATCAGTCAGGAGACCCTGTGAGCGATACCAGCAGTTTATACCCACTGCTCCAAAAAGACTTTTTTTATTTTGTGCTCCTGAGCTAATTAGCTAATTCCCTGAGTCACAGCATTCACAGGCAGCACAAATTTGCCCACTAATGGACCTGTGTTTGGATGAGAGGGTCGCAGGCGTGAGAAAAATGGAGCCACACATGCATGGAAGAGGCATTTCCTAATGACCGTTTGGGAGCTGACCTGACTGGTGTCAGGTCACTAGTTAAAGAAGTTTATGTGCCCCATGGGCATGCGTGAGACATATTTTCCCCTGTAAATCCCAGGTACAGAGATGGACTGAAAATTCAAGGAGGTCTCTATGTTTCAGCACAAAGGGTGGGGGGATTTGGAAGCATCTTCAGTGCTCACAGTCTCTATATTGAAAAAGGATGTCCTGCAGCTGCTTCTGGTCAGCTTGAGAAAGGAGAGAAATATGGTCTAAATTTTTTTATGGAAATTAAGCATTGCTTTATGCTTTTCTTGTCATTTATTCTTAGTTGTCTGATCCATTACGGATAGGGAGGAAGGGAAGAGACAGATAGATCATTATGGTTGTAATTAATGATCTTGAAGGTCCTTTTCCAACCCAAATGATTCTATGATTGTATGATGACAGATCAACCAATCGGTTGATTGATGATAGGCATATCATTACCTACTAAGCCTTTTTAAGGCACCATCATCTTAACTGTAAGTCTTCAGTGTTTAAGCAGTTTGAAAATGAACTGTTTTCTGCTCCATCTTTGATGTGCTAAAATCATTTATCTTCACCCTTGTTTTCATCATAGGATAGATGGATTGTGGGTCATTTTGTAGCTCTTCACAGTAATTTACATCACACAGTGGGGAAAATGAAAAGCAAAGTTTACAAGAATGTGTCCACGCAGAGCATAGGTTCATGGCTGGACTTAACTTGTATCATGTATACTCCTATGCATGTTTTTAGGTCAAGGTAAATGGCTTCATGTAGCAAATTAATTCAGGTCAAATCAAGCCTTGCGGGTTTTTTAGTCTTTTTAACAAGATATTTGTAGTTCATCAGATTACCTATTAAATCTGTACTGCTAGACACAGGACTAGTGTCAAGAATACACCTGAACTTCAAGTTGCCAGAGGACTATATTGCTCTTCTATCCAATCCACAATATATGGTAACTAATAATGGATGCTGAATATAGCAACTTCTATGTTTTGTTTGCATTACTAAATAAAATAGTTTGTTTATGATTCTTGTCCTGCAATTTCAGAAATCTCTTTTTTCTACTTATCCATTATAACAAGAATACTGATTTTTTAATATTATTTACATTTGACAAAAAACCTGTTTGGGAAGGTTTTTTTGCTAATATCACATGCCTATGAATATAGGACTACAAGTATTTCTAAAAGTAAAAATAGTAGAAGAGTAAATAGAACAATTGAAGTTATGCAGAACTAGGTGCAAGCAAGCTGGCCCTTTAATTTCCATAACTAGAAACGTTGATTAACGTTTAGAACATAAAAAGTATCTAATCTCTCTGCTGCTATATAGTTAAGTAGATAAATGATTGTAAATTGTGTTTCACACAGAGGCAGTTCCACATTATAAAGCTAGCTGTTGCTGAAACAGGCATCACATTTCCATCATGCAATTACTTTTATGCAATACACTGAATGATAATAATTCAATAATAACATTTGAAGCTCTGGGCACTACGATGAAAAAATAAATAAATAAAAAATATTGGAGTCATCAGTAATAATAGTGATTATTTACAAAGTGGCTGAAAGATCCTAGAGATACAGGATCCTCAGTATATTGAAGGAAGTGGCTGTTAAATCCTAAATTACAATCCCATAGAACAATGGCAAGAGGGAGTTAAGCCCGATTATGCATTTAAATAAACAAATAAATTAATAAATACATTTTCACATGATGAGAAAAATAATTAAGGTGTTAACTAACTAAGGCCCTGTCAAAAAGTTTTTACTGAATGTGTCAGGAGAGAAAGACCAAGTCATCTATGACTTCAGAAGCATGGGTTCTATCACTTTTGGAAAAAAGTTACATAGTTAACTGTAGCCTTATGGGCTATGTACACACAGCTTAAGTGAAGGACATCTCACCTCATCTAAATAATCCTTGAAAGAGCAGAGATTGTGAACTTGAAAAGAGGCATGTTCAAATTAAGGGAAAAACTAATATCTGTCATAGGATAATTTCCAATACTGAGCCATTCATTTTTCAAAAACTCATAAAACTTCTCTTAATTTTCATGTTTTCTATATTGCTCTCAAGATCAATCAATTTCTTAAGGTTGCTTAATGAATGAAAGATGAAATTGCTGATATCTGATCCAAAATTATATAAACATATACCCCTTGCAAATTAAGATACATGCAAGTGGTTATTACAAAATATGAAAAAAGTAAAGAGAATTCATCATAGTCGCTTTATAGATTTGTCCTAAATGTCCGCATTAACTATACAGGTAATGCCTATGGGGACATCGTTACTTGCATACTTTTTAGAACTGTTTTCATGTATCATTATGATGCAAAACATTTAAAATTCAGGTCTTAAGAGACCCAATGGCAATACTGTCACAATGCAATTTTAGACAATTCAATTTAGGTGCAGCAGCTGCTTTTGAATGAGATTTTGATGTTTACTCAATTTTGCTGCTGGGTTAATTGAGTCATACTGAGGTCAAGTGGCTTGTATGCAATCACCCATATGCGGGCTCAGTGAGAATTACAACTCAGGACTATCACAGCTAGAACCCTTTGTTTCCTCCATAAGGGCAAAAATACAAACAGAAATAAAATAATCACTGAAACACTATCAATAGGAAGCTGTCAGCTGCCAGAGCACAGAAGTATGTGGGTTTCTGGTATTCCTAAAGAACAATCATTAAGTAAAATGGAAGAAAATGCATTACTGTGAAAATGAGAATTAAAAAACAAAAGAGCTTTATCTTACCAAACGGACTTACTTTAAGTCATGCTATGTTAAATATGAGCAGTAACCAAAGCAGAAAAGCTTAAATAAAATCTCTTAATTCTACCACAGGACAGAACAATTTCTTACCAAACTCATTACACAAATAGACTGCTTTTCTGTCTGAAAGCAATATCCAGCATTGTAGGCAATGTGGAAAAACACGCTCAAAGAACAAGCTGAGATTCTCCCACCCGCTGTTGAACTCAGTTCAGCTGAAAATATTCTGGGAAAAGTTGTCAGAGGAAAAAGTCCTTCATACAGCTGCAAATCCAGCTGTAACAAGAAATTATTAAAAATGATAAATCTTACAGTGGCACATATAGATCATTTAAAAACATATTTTCCCTATGAATATTACATTCATTTTATAAAACAGTATTTGAAAATGTGAAGTAAGCCTAGCTTGTTACTTATCTAGCCCTAATTATGCCACAAGCTACAGTATGCATTACTATACACATGAGTTTTGACAAGGTTTTGGAAAGAGAAGGGAAACTACACAACTTTTGAATGAGAGTGTTGCTTTGCACAAACACCGGTAAACAATTACATCAGGGCAGAACTGATGACTCAATTAGTAGCAAATCTGACAGATAAAACATGGTTAAAAAGTGCAAGGTCAGAGAAGCAGAAGCAGTATATTGTTTAGAAGAAGAAAAGAGAAGTGGGTGGTGGTATAATTGGGACAGTGAACTAAGCAGCAGTAGTGTGTCAGAAGGGCTTAAGGCAGATAAAACTGAAAACATCAAAATGTGGAAAAGGAGTCACAGATAAGAAAAGGAGAACAGCAAACCTACATTAGCATTTTAATTTGGATCAAGAGAGCTCATTCAAAGATAATTTCTAGATCATCCATGTTTCAGCATAACACTGTACAGACCAGACTATTTCAGAGAAAGCTAAACAGAAGGATTGCTTGAGGATGATGCTTAATACATCCTGACAACCAACAGAAGGTCAATCCAAGGTTCCAGACTACGTACGGACTACAAAAACTCATCAGAAATATGTGTAATGTAAAAGTCAGATCCACTGCACTGGTTGTTCTGCTTTTCACATCAATCCTTATGGCACTACATTATGTTCAGTCAGACATAATACCTTAAAAGCATTTAGAAATACTTACAAAACTGTATTGGAATTGCATGGCAAGGTATTGTTAACAGCGGTCTGTAGGGGTGACCTGTGTAAGCAGAATCCAGCACTGCCCCATGTCAGAGCAGAGCCATCTTTAGTTGCTCCAAAGGGACCAGCTGCTGCCAGAGCTGAGGTGTTTTTATGGGTTGCTTTTAGTTTTATAGCTACAGTCTGTTGGTAATAGGCAATAAATTATATCAACTTCTCTATGTTGAGTCTGTTTTGGTCAGGAGAGCAATTGGCAAGCAATCTCTATGTCCTTATTTCAGCCTTTGAGCCCCTTTTCCTCATATTTTTTCCGCACTATTTCCTTTAAGGAGGGGGAGCCAGAGAGTGGTTGTAGTGGAATTTAGCTGACCATTGGTTGAAATGATCATAGAAAACTGAAACTGAGAAATCTGAGAAACCACAAAAAAGCAAGGCAGAATTCTTGGAACTTGAAACAAACATCTTTGTTTTAAGAATGTAGAAGAGGAGACATATTCTCTGTAACTGTCAATGTATTCATATCATCGTAACTTAGGCAGAAATGGACCTTCAGAGATTACCAAGTCTAACCCCTTGCTCAAAATGAAATTAAGTAACAGAGAGCTTAGCGAAGATGTGACTGTCATTTATTTCTTAGTACAGTAAAAGCCCTTCGTAGCCTATTCTGACAGTCTGAGTAAAGAATATTTATATTATCAGGAGCACCTCTCCTATGAAGAAAGGTGGAGGGAACTGGGCTTGTTTAGCTTGGAGAAGAGAAAGCTCCAGGAGACCTCATTGTGGCCTTCCAATATTTAAAGAGAGTGGATACACAGGAGGGGTAACAACTGTTTACAAGGGTGGATAGTGATAGGACAAGGGGGAATGGTTTTAAATGGAGACAGGGAAGGTTTAGGTTAGATATTAGGAGGAAGTTTTTCACTCAGAGGGTGGTAACACACCTCTGAGGCCCAAGGAGTTGTGGATGCCCCATCCCTGCAGGCATTCAAGGCTAGGCTGGATGTGGCTCTGGGAAGCCTGGTCTGGTGGTTGGCAACTCTGCACATAGCAGGGGGTTGAAACTAGATGATCTTTGAGGTTTTTTCCAACCCAGGCCATTCTGTGATTCCGTGATCATACTATCTGACTTAATGTGAACAACTTTCTAATCACTACAAAAGACCTTAGATCTGCAGATTTATGTAAACAATAACTAAAATATGTATAAGAAAAGTTCATTTTAAAAATTCATTAACTCTTCTGCAATAAAGCCAATACATATAATCATTTTGGAATTTCCTACTTAGTTGCAATAGACCTTGGAAACAGCACTAAAGAGTGCTATTCTTTAGAGACTTAGTCATAACAGTGAAATGTAAAAAAGTTCTAATAGCAATTATATCTTGACATAAAATATATTTTTACTTGTTGGAAATCAACAGTTAATACATTGATGCATACAAAATCATGTTCAAACAGCAAGGAATAAACTAATAAGGATGAAGAAATCAAAATCTACTGCTACCTAAATTGTGTTTTTACAAACACCATGTGTACACATCAGCACGCATCCAAAAACTCTTCCACACACACAGTCCACTTGCCAAAATATCAACTAGAAATGAAAAAGCTTAATTCTGCCCCTGAACATATTCTGAAGAGAGAGGACAGTGAAACAATAGCATATGCTTTCTTTCATCCTCAACATGGGAAAAGGGTAGAGATTCACAATGGATCTCTTACACTGTACATAGGAAGGCAGTAAGTAATTATTTTTCTAATTAAGAAGATAATCCATTACTTTAATTGAATGCTGCAATAAAAAGTATTCTGTAAAGCATAGTATGCGGAAGTTTAGGAAGTCAGTTACATTTATTCATCAGTGCTGAAATATTTGAAATTCACACTGCAAATACAAGATTAGTGGGAAAAAAAGGTTCCAAAGTCTTGGATTCTGCTTGCTGTTTAACATCAAACAAAATTTCCCACCTTCTCTATGACATTTTTTCTCACTCATCAATAAGAGGTTAACAATTTACCTTCCTTTTTCTGGAGTTGCACTGATTTGTTTGTCATTACATGAAGGCTTTGATACTGGGGAACTATGGAAATACCTTATAAGCAAATAAATATTAATGCGTAGTATTAAAACAAGAGAGTATTTTACGATTTCTTCTTCATTAACAATCTACAGTGAGTACAGTAGAGAAACACTAAAATGTCTCAGAAGCCAGAATATGTGATACACGACAAAACACTGGCTGATTTGAGTCAGCTTGAAAAAGATTTCTGTAGGTGAAGGGGCACTCTGGGTCCTGTCTTTAGCCACCCAATAGAGATAATGGCATGCAGTAATGGGACAAATATCAAAGGGCAAAAACTGGAACACACAAACATAAGAAAGAACTTTATTGTGAGGGTGACAGAGCACTGAAACAGGCTTTCCAGAGAGGCAGTGGAGTCTCCTTCTCTGGACAGAATCAGGACCTACCAGGACCCACCAGGACAATTCCCTGCTCAACTTCATGTAGGGAACTTTTAGCAGGGGGTTGAAGTCAATGATCTCCAGGGGTCCCTTCCAAACTCAATGATTCTATGATTCTAAGAGAGCTTTTATATTTCTTTTATAGCTCTTTTAGAAAAGAGAATAGACTATTATGGTTATTTCATTCCATTAAAATATTTTTCTCATAGATAACATTTTTATTAAAAGCAAAAATGTAGAATATGTCAGTATGTTTCCTTTTGTGCTTAGTTACATAAAGAAATACTGATTTCTGATGAAGTACTCTTCATACAATCATCAAATCTCATCTCTTGAAACTGTAGTAGAATCCTCTAATTTGAACTCAGATTTTCACAAAGCAACCCAACAGATCAGTATTAATTTTCCCTCTATTTTTAATTATCGATTGTTGACCCCACCAGAAGTTGGTTGACTCAAAACAACAACAACAACAACAAAACAACAATAACAAAAACACTAAAATATACAGCTTAACTCTTTGCTTTTGTAGTCATTTGTCAACACTAACTAAAGGTAATTTATGACATTAAAACTTTGCACAAAACCAGACAATGATTGAGCCAGTTCGTCAATGACTGAATAATCTCCCAATCTTTTATACAGTGACACTGCAACTTGGCAGATTTAAAATGTACAAATGTTATTTACATTCTTAGTTCAAGTCTAGTATTAAAGGTGCTGGAACTATTCATTTAGATTTCAGTCATACTGTCATGAGGAAAACATATTTTATGAGCTGTTCTCTCTCATTTTAAAGTCAGTCTCTCTACACAGTAATTCAGCTGGTTCACCAACTTATTTCTCTATGGTTATTTTGAGCCAAAGACATCATGCAAAAACCTTTAGTGTTCCCTAATTTCCCTAATAAAGTTTTTTAAGTGATATTTTGTGATTACATTGAATGGTTATTTAGAAATCTAATAAATACTGAATTACAGTGTTGGTGTTAATTCAGAAATACTCTACTTAAAACAACCTGCTGGTTGCCATTTAGATTTTTGAACTGAAAAACGAATAGGAAGATGACAGATAGATGTGGTGAAATAAAAACATTCTTTCTTGTCTTATTAAGACAAGACTAAGTACTTTAAAAGTTATTATTAAGAATTATTTGATTGATATTGTGCACATGAAATTGGCAACAGAAACCAAGCTAAGTTATTTCCAAATTGTAAAATAATAATAATAATAATAATAAAAATACAAGAAATAGAATAACAGAATTGCGGGAGTTGGAAGGGACCTCTGGAGATCTAGTTCAATTCCCTGCTAAAGCAGGTTCCCTACAGTAGGTTTCACAGTAAAATGTCCAGGCAGGTTTTAAATGTCTCTACAGGAGACTCTACTGCCTCTCTGGGCAACCCGTTCCAGTTCTCTGTCACCCACAAAGTAAGGAAGCTCTTCCTCGTGTTCAGATGGAACTTTCTGTGTTCCAGTTTGTGCCCACTGCCTCTTGATCTGTTGCTGGGTACTGCTGAAAAGAGCCTGGTCCCATCCATGTTTCTCCTGATTATTAGATAAGAACCTATAAGATTGGCAAAAGTAAAAAATCATTTACAAATTGTTGGTGAAATCTGATTTTAACTAACTTACAATATTAAACAGATTGTTTAGTTTTAGAAACTGTAACTTGCACAACTATTAAAACTCTCAAGTGCTTCTATCACAAAAATAGATGTAATATCTCACAAATGAGGGAATATCACTTTGTTTGACTGTATCATAACTGAACATACTGGGGATAAAAACCCTTTCTCCTACCCACATGCATGTTGGTTAGCATTAGTGCTAGTGGATACTATGTCATTTTAGAGGTTAGTTTTCCTAAAACACCCAATATTGTCCAAACTAATCCTGAATTTTGCTGGCTTTCTTCTGAATACATCTCTTCCTCATGTTTTCTACTTCTGTAATGTCTTCCAAAAAACTTCACTGTAAGGTGATGAAAGTCCTTATTGGGAAACATAGCCCAAAGATCAGAGAGACAAGATCAGAGAAGATGCTGCAGTCTTGAGATCAGAAACAGATGATGCAAAAGCAGAATTATTAGCTCATGCTTGTTATTTTGGTAAAACTTTATGGTGCAAAGCAAATAATATTTTTGAAATGATATGACCCTGTTTTATTTTTTCAAAAGTGATTATTTGCAGTTTCCAGTGATTTCTAGCTACTGACAAAGAAAGCTAGAATTATGTTATTAAAGTAAAGTACTTGCGCATTAAAGCCATGTGGATTGATAGGATGTGTTTAATTCATTCTTTCACGTGGAGTTAAGCTTTTATGAGAGAAAGAAAGAGGAATAGAAAGAATAGAGCATTTCTGACTAACAAATGAAGAAAATACTGAGAAACTGCAAGCTAAAATAAAAGGCGGGCATTGGAAGGATGATACTGTTTTAGTTATTTTGTTTAACAAATGATAAATCTGCAAACTAGCTTCATCCCATTAAAAACTCTACACAAAGCAAACATGCAAAAATTCATTTATTCTAGGCAACCTTACTAATTTAAGTGGAGATTCCAGCAAACTATTCACATGCACTTAAATTCTTAGTTTTGGTGTGACACTTTTTTGTATTTCTTTTAAAGTGTCCTACTTATGTTGTTTTTCTATAATATGGACATAATTTTCTGTTTAAATCTTAGGTTTACATAAAGATGCTTCACTTGATAGAAGAGGGAAGAGAAACAATCTCAAGTTTATTTTACCTAGAAAACGTTTAGCCATGGTGATTTACCAGTTTCTTAAAAATAAACCAAGCTAAAACAAACAAACAGCAGCAAATAACTAACCAAGAAACACAAAACAGAACAAACAAAAAAACCACCAAAGCATAATAATCTGACTCACATCAACTCTACGCTTTCTCATTTAAGCAAATGTTTAATACAACGTAGGAAAAAACATGCTATCGTTAAAGCCTGAGCTGCTAAATATTCTAGTAAGACTCATAGGAATACTTACCCTATGATAACAGAACTTTGCTCTTTATTTATTTATTTATTAAATGCAATTCCATCATCATAAACTGGATATGAAACTGCATCTGGACTCTGGAAATGTAGTTTCTATTAACCCTCCTCCACCTGCTCTTTTATTACATGGAAGTCAGTTTACTTTTGCTCTTAATGTTAACCTTTATCTATCTCATTTTTTATGTCTTGTGCTCTTGAGATCAAGGCTATCATTGAGTGAGGCTCCCATTTGGTGTAATACATCAGCTGTCACAGTGTTTAGTTTTAGCAGAGTAGGATCTTTTTGTTCTAAACAGAAACTGCTCAGTGTCAGCAGTTTGTATGTGCAAGTGCAAGAGAAATGAAGTCTAACATTATGGTCAGTTTTTGGCACATCACGTGTTAATGTCAATGATCCATGCTATATATCTTTTTTTTTGGAGAACTTTGGAGCAGTTAAAAAGTTCAGTTATTCTAGATGAGAGAGGATAAGCTGCTATTTAATTTAATTTTTGCCCTTGTATCTCACATTACTGATGCTTCAATACTTGGATGGGTGCCCCATCTTTTATCATCAAAATTAATTCAATAATTACTGTGTCAGAAGAACCAGTTTAAACTAGCAAATACAATTGATCACTAATTTTAAAAATGTAGTCAGAAATGGGATAGAAAGCTGACCTCATAATAGAATCATGAAAATAATATTCAAAGGGATCTCCCTGTCCGGAAACTACGTTAAATAGAACACACTCTGATTTTTGAGACTTTTTTTGAATTTAACTTTTCCACCTGTTCTAACTTTCCTAATGAGACAAGATAACAGTAGTAAAGAACCACTCATATGGAGAAAAAATATTATCTTCCTTACTGTGATAGGCCACAGACAAATGTATGTGCACACAAGCAATGAATATACTGACTACAATATGTGAGGTTTTTAGCTTGCTAAATCTGGAAACTTTAGTACTTGTTTTGTCTGTTCTTGCAAGATGAAAAAATAATATTCAAGTTGCTTGGGTGTGCTGGGGAATAAATTGTTCTGGCAGTTGATTAAATACCAGATCAAACCCAAAACATTTAATCGATGCATAACACACTTTATTCCCTGCACATTCCACTGTCATTAATGCAACTGTTATTTTAGCAAAAATAAGTCATTTATGAACAGCATGCCTTGTAAGCACTCTTATTTTCAAAGCTTTAAACATGATGTCATAGTGACACAATTCATAATCCTTAATTCACAATTAGTTCACAATTCAATTTAAAAAGAATCTGTCTGAACACGAGACTTCCTTGTCAATTTCACATTCTTTTTGTTCCTCACACATCATTTTTTCACAGAGCTTATTCTCATATGCAGAAAAAAACAACTTCAGACAAGTAATTAACCTCATTCTTTCCATTGACATTATTTGTTTCATTGCAGAAATCCATAGGCTATCTTGGCAGCCTGTCATTAATGTCAGTTAAGCATCTTGTTTAAATAACCTACACAGTTTTGTCTCTTCTTACATAAAGCAGTTCACAAATAACAGAAAATGCTAGACATGTATAAATTCAGCATGTGGCAAATATTTGCAAGGATCTGCCTTAAAACTTCCGAGGTTGTTCAAATGGTGTACGGGAACATAAGCTACATCTTGAAAATTCCGGGATTTTTTTTCTATTGTTGTTTATAACATTCTTTTTCATCTTTTGTGACTGAAATTCTCATGTTATATGTACATCACGTCCTCCTACACTGCACTATATACATGTAGAAAAAAAAAAAAGGTATGAAAGAATAATGAAGGATGAATGAGAAAGAATTAGTGATAATGCTATTGGTCACAATGAACACTCATTTAACAAAAGAATGCAAGAGAATAACTATTTCAAAGCAGTATGCTGTTAACTTTCTTAATGTCTATCAAAATTCCTTTTTAAGTCTCCTGGTAGGATTTGTTTTACAATCATAGAATCAGAATGGCTTGTGTTGGAAGGGACCTTAAGGATCATGAAGCTTCATGTCCCCTGCCACATACAGGGCTGCCAACTTCCACATTTAATACTAGACCAGGCTGCCCAGAGCCCCATCCAACCTGGCCTTGAACACCTCCAGGGACAGGGCATCCATAACCTCTCTGAGTAATATGGCATATTTTGTGAGGAACCAAACCTACTGTTCTATTGTCAAAAATGTTTTGGTTTTTTTTTTTTTTTTTCCCCTTTAATTTTTATTTATTAAAAAAGAATTAATAAATAAATTTCACCCAAACGGTAGGTGAGACCTCAAAGACAGCAGTGATAAATGTGCAACTTGCTCCTATCCTATAAGTAGTTTGTTTTCTACCTCAGAACTTATTCAGCATTCTACTGGACAACATTCTCCTCTCTTCTCTCATGTATTTAGTGTAATAGCAGAAACAAAGCAGAAACATGTTTGAGCATTATTTACAGCAGCTCCACCGACCTTTACAATTGCTGCACTCCTAGGCAGAATTCCTTATCCTCTGTGAATCATGCTCAGTTCTGGAAGTGTTAATTGATTTATTATGGGATTAAATATTCACATTGCTGAATTGACTGTGCATTATGAGGCTCAAAATCATTATATACAGCTATCTAATTCATCATCTGCCCAATGTCTCACTTGTATAAATCTTCCAGGAATAACTGTATTTTCCCTAGAAAATGGAAATCTGTGACTGACAGGGAAATGTTTAAGTGATAGCTTACAGATACAAAGTAGGGCTACATCTGACAGCTGCCTGTCTAGAAAGCTTCGAAGCCTCAGTCATCATGCTTTCCTGGAGGCATTTTGCTTATTAATTACCTCTGTCAAAGATTGGATAAATACTTTGAGACTACTTCCCCCCATGCCCCCTCCTTTAAAAACTATAATTACTGAGATATATTGATATTATTTATAATTATCAAATATCTATGTATTTACAGTCTTGTCTACATATATAAACTTCCTGAAAACTAAAATTTCAGCTTAGTTGTAAGAATCCTTATCTGCCAGTTTTTCAAGTTTATAATAATGGTGGCTATAGCACTGTCTGCATAACAGAGGATGCCAGAAAGGTGAGGATCACAGAAAGGATTTTTAAAATAGTTTTTATATTACACTACTTTGAACTACTATTCTTTACTCAAAACAGCATCATATAAATGATCAGACTTCATTTGTAACATTATATTTCTAGATGTTTAACCAGATATTTTTATTTTATATTCATTATTGAAAATAAAATGATTCTGAAGACATGATAAAGAATAAATTGTATTTTTTTTTTTTAATGTAACATAAAGAATATTCAAAAGCATTACAATTATACAAAGTAGTGGTCTCTAAATTGTTTAAGCCACTTAAGTCACTGCTTAAATCATCTTCTATACAAGTAATACATACTGCATGAATTTGCTCTAGAATGCACCTGTTCTTAACAGTTGTATCCTCCTCTGCTTCCTCTCATCCAGAGAACACTGTAAGTTACTGCTGGAAGAGATTTCTCAATTGTCCAACTGAAGATATTTATTACCAGCAAGAAGCTATCCTGTCATATTTCCAAAACAAAACCATGCTTGTGCAAAGTCTGTTTTCAGAGTCACAACAGATTAAAAGGGGAGGCACCATTTTAGTGTAGAAAATGGTATATTTCAGCCTATAAAGATGCAGTCTGCCACAAAGTTACAGTGGGAAACATAAGAATTCTCAGTAAAGATGATTAACTTACTTTTTTTTTTTTTTTTTTCTTTTTTCTTTTTTTATCTTTGGAATTTTAGCACATTTTGAAAAAAAAGTGAAGATTACTTTTTCCATCCACCACTTAGCCAAATGCAGTAATTCATACAAAGTTTATGCTCTATACGAAAAGACCTTTTTGTCACATGCTGCATGTCAAATTTCCTGAATTTTTTATAAATGAAGTGGTGACTTGTTAATTAATGAAGACTGAATGACTTAAAAAATAAACCCTTCAGGACTTCAAATAAGAATAGGAAAATATAAAAATCCAGACAGTGTAGTGCAGGATGAGTAAACCACCTACATTTAATCACAATATTGCAACATCATTGGCAGCAAGGGACTAAAAAGCAAGTAGGTGGTTTTATATTACAGTTTGAATGAGACTTAGAGAAAGTGATATCATTTCCTATAGTTTCCTGAGTTAGGGTTTTCATGCCATAATTGCTGTTCTGCTTTGTGCAAGAATGCTAAGCCTTTAGTCTTCTACAGAGCATTATCCACTTGTTTACTTCCCACTCTACTGTCTTAGAAGAAAGATACACATACTGGATAACTACCGTATACCCCACATATGACACTCGTTGTCTTATCTAAAACACTTTATGTCAAGTATGACACACAGCAGGGACCCCCCTGTCCAGAACACCTTGACTTATCAGGCAGCACTGCAATGGCAGGACCAGCATCTAAAAAAAATGCTGACCTTAAGGCAAAGATATGTATATGCAATCAGAATGATTTTGAGATTCTGAAGAATGCCCCAGAAATATCTGGATTATAATTTATTATTTTTTACATGCAGTCATATCTTTCATTTGGCAATGAAAGTATATCGCTCTCACAATTAATCTGATTGGCATTATTATTCTTAATATAAGCATGTTAGAAGAAAGGAGAAAAAAAAACAAAAGAAAAACCTCTGAACTCTTCTATTTTGGCTGATTTTGTTTCATTTGGCCTTTGCCAGCTTCCCTCATGCAGTGAACACCCACAAGATTTAAAGATGTGTGGGAGGATTTTTCTCATAAAGAATGGGAAAGTACAGCTTAGAACGACCACCCGAGACAAACCGTACATTATTACATACACTGATGGCTTATTGCTCTAATTAACAACTAGGTATTTTCTCTCTGGTGAACAACGTGAGAGGGTAAGAGCCCCTATTTTTCATTCACTTCCTGCTGAAGACTCCCTGTGACCAAAAAGCCTGCTGCTGGGACCTGTGCAGTTTTAGAATGAACCCCTAAAGTTAAATAAACATGCTCACAAAAATAAACAAAAATTTGCTTTGTTAAGGAAAACTGTTAATGGTGAAAAAACTGAATAGATTTTCAAAAGCAAAGGACAATGTTTCAGGCTAGACAACTGTTCTGGTGTAACACTCCTTGAATAATGAACAGACTTGAGATGAGAAGTTTCTTGGGCCCAAAAAGAAACATGCTCTCTATTTTGGCTTCAGCACCTGAGAGTCAAATATAAAAATCAGCAACTGCAATGAGCACAAGTGGAGTATTTAGTGACATAATCTCATACATCTAATTCTTATCTGAGGCATTTTTTCAACTTTAAAGTGGCAAATGAATCAAACTAACATTGTTGGGAGCCAAAAAGGGACAGGATGCAAGGATACTATAAAAGAAATATTACTGCAGAGGGTGAAGCAGCCAGCATTCTGCCAAGGGGAAATGTGATGCATCCTCAGTGTCACCACCATCCTCAAACTGCCTGCCTGAGGGCACTGTCTCCACTAAGTCTTACAAGGTGGCCTAAGAAAGCAATACAACCTGGAAATCAGGAAGCTGAACATATAACTATTACACTTCATCACTGTTTCAGGAACGATTTTAAGAAGGATGAGGATTCAATACTATTTCATGTAAACCTGAACCTGTACAATTTGTTAATGACTTTCCTACCTTGCATGCCATACAGCCTGGGGTAAAATATAAAAATATAAAATTCAGAAGACAGAAGAATCACAGATGACATGTTAATTGTAACAGTATATATATGCTCCATTAAAATTAAAACCATATAATTCTAACAAGCATCAAATTTGTAGATTTAAGGTACATGGAAAAAAAATGTAATGAAAAAAAAAAAAAAGATCAGTGGAACAGAGTCATTAAAGTTTCCTTAATCCTGTCACGTTGTGTGCTTATATTACAATGTTATCCTTACATATCACGAGCACATTTCTTCCTTCCCAATGTTTCTTTCAATAAGCATGTTCCTTTTCTTAAATGGTACAGTGGAGATAGAATTGGTACGATCAATGTACAACTCCCAGTAAATGTTCTGATCTCGTTTTACTTTCTATCTTACCACTCAGCATGCAGGTCCTGATTCTACTTACTCATATCCTGAATTGAATGCAAAGGATTTAATTTCCTTATAAGCTTGAATATAATTTTATTAGTGCCCTATCAAAGGTTCTAATTAACCTTCCACCTTTCAAACCACAATATTTGACTGCAGTCTCCCAGGCAAACTCTTTTCTTTTTTTCTATCCCTCTGCTCAAAACTTTAGACAAGCAATAAAGACCTGTTTGTTTTACTGAAGAGGTAACAGAAAAATTCTGTTTTCAGATTAACTGTTCTCAAATTTATCTTAACTAAGTGGAATTGTCTTTAAAAAGATATGCAGATGGAATAATCAGCTAAAAGTCTTATCTTACTCCACATGTAATTTACATAAATTCAAGAACTGAGCTTAGTCCCCTCACTACAATCAAGACTTTAACAAATAAATTTCCAGAAACACTCAAATTATACTTCAAATGAAAACACGTAAGTGTAGAAGAGAATCGTAGAATCATAAAATATCCTGAGGTGAAAGGGACTCATAAGGATCATCAAGTCAAACTCCTGGCTCCACACAGCACCACCCAAAATCAAACCTTATGTCTGAGAGCACTATCCAGACAGTCCTTGAACTCCAGCACTCTGGGCTGTGCCCACAGCCCTGGGAGGCCCGTTCCATGCCCACCGCCCTCTGGTGCAGACCCTTTCCCTCACCTCCACCTGCCTCTCCCCTGACACAGCTCCACAATTCCTTCAGGCCCTGTCACTGTCACACAGAGCAAAGCTCAGCACTGCCCCTCACTCTTCCCTGCTCTAGGCTGAAAAAATCAGGGTACTTCACTTGCTTTTCACACGCCTTGCCCTTCAGACCCTTCCCCATCTTTGTAGCCCTCCTTTAGACATTCTCTGATTGTTTTATGTCCTTTTTATACTGTGGTGTCCTAAACTGCACACATTATACAAAGTGAGGCTGCACCAGTGTAAAGAAGGACAATCACTTCCCTCAACCATCTGTAATGCTGTGTTTGATGCAGCCCACGATATGGCTGGCCTTCCTGGCTGCCTGGACTGTTGATTCATATTCAACTTGCTGTCAATCAAGACCTCCATAACCCTTTCAGCAGGGCTGCTCTCCAGAGTCTCATTCCCCAGTCCATACGTATAACCAGGGTTGCCCCTTCTCAACTGCAGAAATTGGCCCTTCTTAAAGTTCAGGAGGTGATTGCCCAGCTCTCTAATTTGTCTAGATGTCTCTGCAAGGCCTCTTCACCCTTGATGGAGTCAGTAGTTCTCCCCAGTTTTGTATCATCAGCAAACTTGCTCAAAATACCTTCTAGACTTACATCTACCTGTTTATGAAAACATTAAAGAGAACTGGCCCTAAAATATAGCCCTGGGAAACCCCACTACTGACTGGCCACCGGGCTACTGTAATCTCATTTACTATAACCCTTTGGGCCTGACCCATCAGCCAATTGCACACCCACTGCATTGCGCTTTTGTGTAGCCATATCCTGGACATTTTCTCCAGAAGGCTACTGTGAGAAAAATAATTAAAAGCTTTACTGAAATCCAAAAGGTAACATCAATTGGCTTCCCTTGGTCAACTAGATGAGTGACTTTGTCATAAAAGGAAATTAAGTTAAATAGGAAGAATATCTTCCTGGTGCTGAACAATTCTGCAGTTTATTACAAAAGATAATAACTGCACATTCAGGATTTGTTTGAGTTATCAACGCATTCCCAGAGACCATAAAAAAGAATCTCAGTCAAAACTCAGAAACGTTGAGAATGAAGAGCTCTCTATGGAAAGGTATTTTCTGCACTTTGATGAGAGAATATTTTTGTTTACCGAAAAAATAATTGTTCCTAAAGTATTTATTTATTTATTTATTTATTTCCAGCATTGTTTAAATGAACAATCTCTAAATGCGGTATTCAATATCATCTGTGAGTAGTAGCACTGAAAAATCTAATGCCAGTCAGTCCTAGAATATTGTCTAACGAGTGCTGCTGTAATGATTTGAGCACATATGATTATTTAGAACTTTCATTTTGAAACTTTTATATAAGTGTTACACAGCAATATATTGCCGTACACTTCATGCTATGTGTCCCTCCTTTGCATTCCAGTAGGAAGACCTTGTGCTTACTGGGACCGAGAATTTTCTCTGATCATGTGCTGGATGGCTACACAGCCTTGGGATCTAAACACCTTAATATTCTTTCCCTCAGCACTGAATGAAAAGGGTAACTGAAAGCACATTTCCATTAAAAGATAAGGTTTTGTATTTGATTTTTCATTTACACTCATTGTGAAATAAATGATTAAGTAAATATATTTTATAAAAACTTGTCTTTTTCTAAGAAATGACAAACAGAACAATACAGGCAAACTGCAGTCAAATACAAAGATGTTAGCAAAGCTACTTCTACTATGCAAAACAAATAATGAATACCCCTTTGAAAGCATTTAAGCAAATCTTTGACATTAAAGTACTGTATTAACAATCCCCATGCTTGAAACAACACTGAAAGTATTATGAATATGTGAGGGCTACTCTGAAAGTAATGACTCACTATTTTATTATGTTGACCCATAACATCAGAGGCAGTTGATGGTATGGCAGTAGGGGTTGAACCTTCCCACCAGTATCCCATTACATGCTATTAGCATGTGACAGATGACAGTAGAGAGGCCGTCTGACACAATGGGTCTGACGTAGAAGTGCAGATGAAGTGTGTCATTGAATTCCTCCATACAGAAAAAAAACAAAAAACAAAAAACAAAAAACCCTGTACATATTGATATTAATCAATGCTTGCTGAATGCCTGAGAAGACCAAACATTGGATGTGAGCGCAGTGAGCGGTGGGTGGTTTGTTTCAGCAGCGGTGACAGCAACGGTAATATGCAAGAAAGCCAAGGCCATGCACAGTTGTCACACCGTGAAATGAAAACTGTTTTGATCAGCTCATCTGCAAAAATCCTCCAGTGATGTTGACTATGTTGAAAAATAGTGTTTTGTTGCTGAGAATTTGCTCTATCAATGATATTGTGCTCTCTGTATCTGCTGTAGTTTCCACAGAAAAAAATGGAGGGATTACTTTTGGAGCAACTTGCATATCTTCAAATACAAATACATACATAGATCTATGCATGAAGAAGAAGTGTTCAGGTTACTAGGGAAATATTTAGAAGCATATTTTCTAGATTTTTTTTCCAACAATTCCAGAAATTGTTCATTCCTGTTGCACCAGGAAATGTAACAGTAACTCAGTTCTGCTTTCTGAATGGGTGAGCAGAGCCTTAAATACAAGACTACAGAATAACAAACGCATTAAGAACTTGAAAGGGGATCAATGGTAGCTTTTATGTGCAACTGAAATGCTGTAGTTTCCTGAATTTTCCCTCCCAATATTCAAAACATTTCTTTCTGAACAGACAAATAAAACTTTATATTTCTTTCTGAATATCTATAAAATGCTATCTATAGAATCACTTATCTCTCCTGCACCATCCCTCTGTCTTCTTCCTCAAGTCCTTATTAAAGCTGGCCTAGGTATGCAACAGAAATAATTTATATTTTTCCTAATAGCATATGACTTGCAACATTTCTCCCTGCAGTTCTTCACATGCCTTTATCAAAGCATTGTCCCATCAGTTATCCTGAATTTTTTTAAGAAGGTAAGACACAGCAAATCCGAGAGATACAGTGTTGTTGTCTTGTTTAATAGACATATTATTTGTTGAAGTCTAGCTTCCTTGGGATTGAATATATAATCTTAAACCCTACTATAATCATAACAAAAACCCCAAGCTGCCTGTCCTTGGTGTGAGCCTACGTGCTACAAAGTCCATAAAACTTCTCAAAAAACGCAGGAGAGTTAGTGTGAATACTGAGGCAAAGAATACCTGGGCCCAAACACTTAGCTGAGCTGCTCACAGTTATGTCCATTAAATATAAAATCCAGACAACACACACATACATTTAAGAACAGCAAAACAAAGAAAACAAATAAACAAACAAACAAGACCACAAGCTTGACATCTCCCAAAAAAGCATGCCATGAAAATATAATTGAAAATGCATTAGTTCTTATGCTCATTCAAGGAATGTCTGTCACTTTACTAGCCTTGGTTAAAAGTGACACACTTTAATATGTACACTTTGGCCTTAGAAGCCATCCAACTTAACCACAGATATTCAGCATCACAGAAATAACTTTGTCTGTGTAGTTTATTATTCCCTGTTGTTGAATCTCTCCAGTTCACCTTATTTTTGAGTGCAGAAGGATTTGTTAAGCAAGGAAAACATACATAACTGTCTATTATTTGTTCTTTTCCTATTGTAAATTTTACCTATTCTAAATAAATGAAAATTGAATATAAAAAATGTTTTCTGCTTGCCATACAGCAGCCTAATATATTAAGCAAAAATAACCACAATTGTTATAATTTTCCTTATGAGACTACTTTTCAGAAAGTTCATTCATTTATTTTTATATACAATCCTCTAATTAATTTTCATTGTGCAAGTCCATTAAATGCTTCCCTTTGGGAGCATTTTAATGCTCTGGCAGCAGGTATATATATAAAACTGAATCCAAAGCAGCTAGACCAAAAAACAATCTTATCTCTTTATATGCTGCAAAGCATTTTAAATCGCTTATGTTAAGATTAGCATGCAAGGATGAAAAAATAAATGCCAAAATAATGCAAAAAAATGTAACATGTTACAAAGATTTCCTGCAGACTGACAAATGTAATTTCCAGTTTTTATTATCAGGATATCATTGAAAAAGTTGAAAGTATGCCCTACAGATAACAAAGTTTAACCCCAGAGCAAGTGGATAAAATCCACAGTGTAGCCTCAGAAGGGCCAAAATGGTTCACATGACTTGGCTATATTCACACAAGAAGTCTGCCTGAGACAGCAGTTAAACCCTTTTGGCAAGCACATTTTCATTACAGGTAGCCAGACTATCCCTTCACTCCTTGAATTCTCTTCCTTATACACTGTGTGCGTATAAATATGCTGGCATGTGTTTATAAATAGATGCATATGTATTTATGGACATATTTACATGTTAACAGTATATCTTGCAATAAATGAAAATAGGAGCCCCCCTCACTGTTCAGTAATGATTAGCTTTCCAAGTGAAGTCTAAACTTAGTACTCAAAGGTTATATCATAATCCTTCCTGCATTAAAAGGCTGAACTAAAATCATGGAACAAATCTTGATGTCTGATCATCACCTTTTCACCCTTTGCAATTAAACACCTCCGGACCTGTTGGGTCAGTCACACCTATGAAACTAGCAGAAACAGGATTAGCAGCCAGTGCTAATTTGACAGATGGCAGCACTAAATAAGCAACCAAGATGCAATTAGCATTAGTTTTTCTCTATAGAGAGATTGTCTGCATAACATTATTTTCAGTGTTACAAATAGTTTGACTTGCCAAATTGGCTTGTAAACATAATGCCTGGAAGATATAAAATATATATCTATAACTGCACCAATGTAAGACTACATTCGCCATTAGAATTGGCCAAAAATTCATTATGAAATAAAGTCATCACAACATGCACCTTTATTTAGGTTATGTTTACACGTAAACTCTCACTTTATCATAACAGAACAAGGAAGAGATACATTTTTTGGATACAAAGTATTCAGGTGCTATTTTATTACTTTTAGCAAGCCTAAAGCATCTTTGAGGTCTGGCCTGACTGAAAGCAAGACAAAAAAATCTAAGAACAATGTTTGGAAACAAAATAGTTTTGAAAGTATCCACAAGCTGTTTCAGTTATTTGCCTTTGCCTTCTATTTTCTCAAGCGTCTGAAAGTACACTAAAAACCTATTTCATTTTTTTCACTATGGATCACTGTAGCACTTTAATATAAATCTGATTCCCGCCTTATTCTCAGGCTCCGCTCACATCAGCTGTTATTGTATTTGGGCATTATTGGACATACTGTTATAAAAGTTTGGAGGCAGGGAAAAGAAAAGAAAAAAAAAGATGAAAATTGTAAGATAATATCAGTTTAACAGAATGACAGTATTTCAACTTTTTTTACCTCCTTTTGAAGGAGGTAAAGTTTGACAGAAACTAGTATGCACTGACTCCTATCCCAGGTGTATACGTGTATTTATATAAACAATTTCTGCACGTTTAAGTTCAATATATACTTTCTCTCTTTCTGTGACTCATCTAGTTTTGCTAACAGCCCCTATACACAGCAAGCAACTGTGTGATGTTATAACCACTGAAAGACTTAATACAATGGTGCCTGAAACAAAGAACATTATTGTCTTTCCTTGAAGCACTATGTAAGCTCATACATTTTCTACCAGTTAGATTAGACCTTGTATTGACAGCTGCAAGCTGAAAGTTACTTCTGCCCTCACTTCTCCAGCTATGGGTGTACCCCAGCTCCTTGGTAATAAGAACTCAGTCCTGATTTTCTGAATTTTCAGCTTCTGAATCAGCTTCTCATCAGAACAGTGGGGATAATAAATTAAATATGAGAGTACTGCAAACAGTTATGAATAAGGATTAAAGTTATTTCTTTGCTTCTGAAGTAAAAAGAGCTACTACTATCTTCAGACTAATTTTTCTAAAAATATCAACTCCTCCAGGCAATAAAACCTCATGTTTCAACTGCAATCTATTCATTGTAGAAACTAGTTTGGTCCGCCGATTAGTTTTTTAATATGTGCATTTACTTGCATACAGCTAGCTTTCATTGTTGTTTGTTTGTTTGTTTGTTTGTTTCTTTGTTTTCACACTTCCTTTGCAATTTCTTCTCCTTACTGTTGGCACAGGCAGCAAAGGCACAGAACTGCGAAAGGAGTTGCTGAGGGAAAAAAAAAAAAAAGAAAAAAAAAAGCAAGTACTGGACTGTTTCACCCCTTCAAGCAGATCTGAAATGGAAACCAGGAATTATAGTGTGGCTTAGGTTGGAAGCAAAAGTAAAGCCCACCCAGCCCCAACCCCTGCCATGAGCAGGACTGCCTCCTACCAGCTCAGGCTGCCCAGGGCCCCATCCAACCCAGCCTTGAGCACTTCTAGGGATAGGGCACCACAGCTTCTCTGGGCAGCTGTGCCAGGGGCCTCGTGGCCCTTCAAGTAAGAATATTTGCCTATAATCTAACTTAAATCTCCCCTTTGCTAGTTTTAAGCCATTTCTCCTTGTCTTGCCATTATTTTAACCCACAGGCTCTCCAACCATGGGTTTCTCAGGCTCATGACTTTCTCAGAGGCAGCAATTTGCATTCTATTTACCTCTTAAGATAGAAGGCAACCTCTTAAGTTCCTCAGCCCTTCTTGCCCTGGCTATCCCTTCCAAAGAGCTTGTAGACCTCAGCCATGTATTCCAATTGTGCAACCTGTCCTACTATGTTTCTGTGATAACAATTAGGTCATAGTTTTCTAATTCCACCATAGTTTCCATCTCCTCCTACTTGTTTCCTATGATGTGTGGGTTGGTGTGGAGGCAATTCAGCTGGACTACTGACTGTGTTATCTTGGAGGAAGAACCATTTATTCAAAGCTCAGTTTTCCTTTTCCCCATTTGCTTTTTACTGTCTGTTATTACAGCCAGTCTCTTGTTCCTATCTACTCAAATTGTTGCAAAAACCACAATGAACATTGTTTTTTTTACTCGGACTTTTAATTGAGCTTCTCAACTAAGTCTTCAAAACTAAATAGCTCACAATATCGTTCTGAAGGTATATAAAGCTCTCTTCATTAAAATAAAAAAAAAAACTTATAATGTGCAAAAAAAAAAAAAAAAATCACTAAATCTCATCTCTGCCATCTTCACCACAATCCTTGACAAAATAACAGTTCTTGTTCTCTAATCCTTCTTCAGATTCTTCTATATATTCTACCAATATTAAAGCCTAAAAAGTGATAGTAGAGATGAATATTCTGATTTCAGTTATGAGAGCAATAAGCATCAGAAGAAAGTTATTTGATTTGTCTAGATATTTCTATAACAGCAACTTTGGAAGAGCAGATAGAATACATAAATTCTGCCTGATGGCATCAATTCAGCCTCTACTTTTCTTTTCTTTTTTTTTTTGTTCAGATAGTATATAGTGTACGAATATGAAGGAACAAAGGAAGAAAAAGAAACTATTACATTGCTGTTTTTATTACATTAACTTATTTCTGATAAAAATACTAAATACATGTTTATCTCAGGAACATAAATTATTCTGTTTTAAACTCGATTGTAAGTGGGCATCCAAAACTATTTCAAAGTAATTTTTAACAGTAAGCATAAAACACTCTGAGATGAAGATGAAGACTCTGTTTTCTACCAGTAACCACCTTGATCATACAATTGAAAGGTTACATGAAACAAATTTATATCTGAAACACTGATATAAAACATTAGGCAGAGATTTCTGCGTACTCTCCAACTGATACCTGCTTACTCCAGTGGATCTCCTCAAAACGATAAGACTTTTTAATCTTGTCATACGAGTATTCAGGATCACAAGCTAATCATTATTATTTTTATAATCTCTCCTCTCTCAACACATAAGAGCACTGACAGTTGGAAATTAAGCACATGCTACAAAAGCAGGATGTAGCTTAAAGTAGATTAGAAAAAGTTTTAATTAGTTTAAAAAAATATGCTTAGATAAAACATTAACACAAGTTGAAATAATGATCAAATTTTAAAGAATGACTGATTATCAAAATGAAGCATTTATCTATAACTTTTAGAAAGTTCAAAATCAGATATTCAAAGTTTTCTTTGTCTAAAGAGTGAGAGCTATGGAATAACTGACAAAAGTGTTGCCATTTTCATGGCTACTATTATGCACTTCAAAACATTAATCTAAGCATAAATATTCCCCCTAAGTAGCGTAATGTGTAATATTTTCTTAAAACCATCCCGATCAGAAGAAGAAACTTAACTGAAAATACTATTGAAGAAATAAGGCAATAAAAATCTCTCACAAATTACGCAAAGAGCTCAGAAACAAATTTTAAAAATCACGTTTAGTGAAAAAATCTTTCACCACGCACAATTCAGACAGCATTGCCTCCCTGAACCCCCACAAAAGGAAGAATAGTAGACAGTAAATATCACAGGACTCTTCAGGCACTTTCTCATTTTCCTTGTAACATCAGAATAGCTTCATTATGCATTTCTGGTCTAGTCCCTCAGCTGCTTTATTCTTTCTTTTTTACTCTATGGTGTGTGAGTAGCAACACTGCTTTTATAAATAGACTGAAAGAGTGGAACACTGCTTCATCTGTTCACCTAAGTACATCCAAGCATTTCAAAACATCAAACAACAATTAGTAGCAACTCTGTACCTGTGATTCTAATTTGCGTAATTTCAAATCAAGTTAAAACTTGTATAAATCTGCTAGAAAATAAGAAATTGCCTAGATAATATTTTTGATTTGAAGGGCTGGAAGCAATACCTCAGTGCAAAGCATTATAAAGGTAGAGAAAGAAGCTCTATATCTGTTTTAGAAAGCAGAAATTGGAATCTAGACCAAGGTATGGTGATAAGGTTTGATGCCTTGAAGCTCAAATACCTTTGAAAGACATCTAGTATCCAGCCTCCATTATCAGGTTAAGTCAGCTGCAATTAGGATATGTACATCCATAAATTTTTTTGAAACTTCGCCATAATGATACTCTATTTGTATTTATGCAAATTCAAACTTTACATCAAATAGCACTTTTTTACAGGAAAAAAAAAAAAAAGAAAGAATTAAAAGAAAGCAAAGGACAAAACTTCTATTAAAAAAAAAAAATAAATAAAAAAAAATCCAGGTATGAAAAAGGAACTTTTAACTCCAGAAAAAATATTATAGGAATTAAACCAGAATCAGAAGCAGCAACACAAGACTTACATATCCAGTTCTACCCACCTTATAAATGTTGAATATTGCAATAAATAAATTCATATAACTTCCCTTGCCCCTTCCTCCCCCCCAAATATCCCAAACATTCAACTGTAATTTTTAATTAAGCATAAAAAACTTCAGGGAAGGAAACAGCAAGAGAAGAAGAAAAAGGAAAAATTCAAAAAACATTTCTCTTTGCATAGAAGTCCCACTATTGAGAGCCATGTTTGATATATCTATTATTTAAATGCAATATATTAAAACATAATACCTTATAACACATGCATAGAGTCCGCTGTCTTGTACCACTGTTGGTCGGAACCAAATGGAATCTTCTTCTTTGCTCATTCTAGTTCCATCAAAAGCTATAGGTTCCTCAAAATCTCCTGGTCCAGAGCTTTTGTACCACATCAAGCTGAGTCCAGCACTTTGGGCTAGGGAGTAATTAGCTCTAATATATCCATAAAAGAGTGCACATTTTATACGAACAGGTTCTCCCACTAGAACTTGATATTTCTTGTAATCCACAGACCAGTCAGTGCATCCATCAGCTGAAAGAGAAGAGAAGATGAAAAGAGATTACCAAAGGCTTCAGAGACTTCTGCTTATATAGTAAGCTTCATTCTGGGAGAGAACTGCCTTTGAGTCCATTGAGTGAATGGTTGTAGTCTTTTGATCGCTGAAAAATTAACCTCATTTTAACATCATTAATTTAATGTACTTTTCTAGGAAGAACACAGAAATGCACTTGCGTTAAATGCTGGTAATTTCTGAGATAACTGAGCAATTGTGCTTTTTTTTTGTTTTTTTTGTTTGTTTGTTTGTTTTTAATTTTCTGCGACACAAGCACGAACAAGCAGAATTAGAGAGGTCAAACTGTGGTGATAAGGTGCAGGGCTTTGCCAGACAAACACAGTAACTGACATCAATTTACACAGAAACAAACTTTTTACACCTTTTCTTTGTTCCTCTTGCCCTTCCTTTCCCCTGCAAAACCTCCATGGTTCTGCAGAACCTTACACTTTCTACACCCTCATAATCTGGTGCCCTTGGCTCACAATCCTATTGACTACAATGGAAGAACGAAAAAAAAAAAAAAAATTAGAGTGGCATGTTCTTAGGAAAGAGATTACTGTGAACACTCAAATAGATGACAGCACGCATGTGCTGTAATGGGCACTTCCTACATATACTCTACATGTGATGCATAAAGTATATTCTTCAGTCTAGAAAAACTTGAATGTATGGTAAAACAAATTAAAATCTTGATTTCCAACTCATTTAAGAATGTAATTTTTCAAAGAATCAAAGACAATTACATTCAAAGTACAGTTTACTTTCAGACAAATATTTGGAATATTCTTTTGACGTTGGTACCTTAAAAATATTATATATTTGCAGTTAGAGATTAAACACTTGTGCTATTATCCACATAAGTAGGAAGAGACAAGAGCAAAGACATGTTAATATTAAATAAATTTAGGGATTTCTGTTAGGTTTTGTGTTCTAACAGTGGGCTATTTCAGTTTTGACTGGATTATGTTTCCTTTAGGGTATTTTCCAAAGAAAGTACCTAGGGTTTCCTTTTCAAATTATAGCTGCTACAAGCAAATAACCAACAAAAAGGTGGCAAAAAAAAGAACTGTGAAAAAATTAACTTCAAGACATATCAGATGTTTTTATTTCAATTGTCACATCAAGCAGTCAAGCATCCTTTATTATTATTATTACTTTATCTTATAAATTGGAAAATACTTGAATAATTCAACAGCTTTGAAATTTCAGAACAACATTCAAAAGAATGGTTTTAGTCCCTGATCTCTATTTTAATACACTGCCATTTATTGCTATACATAATTGTGCAACACAGGGACCAGGCTGAATATAATTCACTCAGTTATTTCCTTGAGCGATTTCAAGGTATGAAATCTACACTACATCACTGTCCTAATAATGAGTTTGTTCTGATAGATAAACAAGCTCCTTGCAAGCTGTAATTTTTGACAGGACCCAGCACACCAACAAATAATTTAACATTACAGAAAGGGATTTCCCTTTCATTTTTTTCAGGATCACATGCAAAATTTTCAAGGGGAAATTCAGTTCTTAAAAAGGAGGAAATAGAACTATACTGACTCCTGTGTCCATTGCCAAAACTTGACTTCATTCAAAAGTTCTGATTCAATTTATAGGTTTCAGAGCCCATGTAGATCCTTAGGTTACCTTAGGTTTTGATGGAAATCTGAATTCCCGAAATATAAACAGTTTAGGTCTGACATTAGTTGAAAACAGTTACCCTAAAGCATCTATAATAGCAATACAGTAACAGTAAATTCTTCAAAATCTATTGCATTTAATACAAAATAAAAATTATTATTTCTTTTTCCCATCTTTATTATTATTATTATTATTATTATTTTTTTTTTTGTATTCTTAACCTAATGACCTACACAGAGAGTTGTGCAATGTCAAAGTTTACTATTTGCCAGTTGCCAGCCACTTCAGGATTCCTGAACACATAAACTATTTGAAAAAAAAATAAAATAAAAAAAAGTGACAGGAAAGAATAGATCTCATAAATTGTGAAAGATGAGTACATAAGACAGAAGGCATCAGGTCTTGTTTTTAGAACTGGGAATTTATTGAGGAAGTCTATTTTTTTAGTGAAAGCAGAAATAAGTTGGTAATAGTTAAGGATATAAAATATGATAGAGAAAGTGCACAAAGGATAATGCAGCAATGTGGTGAAGATTTTTGGGTAGAGAGGGGATTTCTGAGTCCTAATCTGCTAGGAAAATAGACTTCCATTAATTGGCTTTTCATAGACAACCTTGTCAGAAGTTTATCACGAGATGCACAAGACTTTCTTTTCAAAATTATTCTACCGTGACAGTTTTCACAATAATATTTTACCATCAAAAATCACAAAAGTTAAACTTCCACTCTGCTCTGTATTATCTCATTTCAACCTGGTTGTTTCTTTTTAGTTATACGAGCCAGCATTAAAAAGAAAAAAATATATATATTCCAGATGGGCACTGATAATTATCCTTAATATTACACTGTCTATACTTACTGAAATACTTGAGCCTATTTGCTATATGCAACATAACACATGTTATTCTGCTGTGTATTCTTTTTATGAGAAAGCAAAGATTCACTATTTTTGGCTCATGTATCCTTTCCTTCGCTATAAAAATAAATTCCAACATAAATGAAGTAATAGAGTTAAAAATGCAATGTGCATGGGGAGATGAGAAAGAAGAGCATGGTCACTTCTATTATTAGACCACTTAAATTTTGTACTTTCAAAAAAGTACCAGTGTAAAATTGGAAGCATGAAAAAATATATATTTATCATTAGTAATACAGTTTTCAAATGACCACATAAAATATATTTTATACATGATTTCCTTTTTTCACTAAGTCTGCTATTACAGATTTGCACGTTACTATGTGGCACTTATGTCTGAGACAGCACTTTCCATTTGAAATCCCAATTTACATTCCGTATAAAACTCTCAAAAATTACTTTGTAAGCTAAAAACTTAAATATTTTGATCTCTGTCTAGAACTATGTGAGGGCTGGTATGAAGTGATGTCATTAAGGGAAAAGGGGGGTGCTGAAGGACATTTGAAGTCGATGGAAAAATTATTTTGAACCATACTGTCTATTAAATAAGCTAGGTCCTATAAATTACAATCTTCTCAATCTCAGCTGAGAGAAGCACTAGATGTTGAAGACTTGTTATCTCGCAAACCATGGCAAACTCATAAGTCCACAGGAAGAAAAATAATGGAGAAATAAACTCAAGGTTTGCCTTAAGTTAATTCATAATTCTCTAGGTTTTGGCTTCAGAATGCTATGCTAAGATTAAACAAAGTACATATACCCAGATACTGGATTACACAGACTCAAGATATCTTGTTGAAAGTTTTTATGTCATCCTTTTTTATTATTATTTTTAACCTACTATAGGCCAAATTAAATGATAACCTTTACTGACATATCAGGTTGTGCTGGGTTGACCCCTGTCATCAGCCAATCACCCAAGCACCAAGTCACTCACTAAGCCCCGTTTACAATGGTATAGAAGATAAGAATAGGAAGAAAAAAAGTACAAAAAAATCATGAAACAAGGTAAAGATGGTTTAATGAAGAAAAAGAGAAGAAAAATAAGACCCAAAACTACTAATGCAAAAGCATTCACTTGCAACTTCCTACAAGGAAACCAATACTCATCCAGCCTCCAAGCAGCAGCTACCACATAAGCCAAACTGTTGCTTTTTACTGCTTAGCATGATGGTATTTGTTGAAGAATTCAGCCAGTTTGGGTTGACTGAGCAGGCTGTGTCTGCACACAATCTCTTATCCATCCCTTCCCACCAATCTTCTTTCCTGGGGGAGCAGAGTGGGAGAAAGCCTTGATACTGAGCAAGCACTGTTCAGCAATAACCAAAACGCTGGTGGTGTCAGCAACACTGTTCTAGTCACAAATCCAAAACACAGAACCTTGCAAACTGCTAAGAACAAAATTAACTCCTAGTCAGATCCAGCAAACAGGTACCTAATTGTTTCTGTGCTTCTTTGTGCTCCCTTCTTCCAATAATTCATTTTCAATAAAGAGACCTTATGTACATTTACAGTACAAAGGTGGCAGCATATTGTAATCAATAAACACAAAACACGATTAGTTTATTAGTATAATTTCTATTGATCTGATAGTTACCTGCATTAATGATCAGTGTCCATCTGAAATGAATTTTCTTGTTAGTATTATTTACTATACACCTTTACTTGAAGACTATTCTGTTTCTTCTGTGACAGCACTAGATTATCTGTGGTACTTTTTTAAACCTTAAGAATGAAAGCCTCTTCCTTGCCTGGTCCCCAAAAGCACGTTAAGATTTACTTTGATAGTTAACTACATAATTTAGAAATCTGAATCCTGATACTTTTTGATCTTAGACATCCTGCTGGAATTGCAAATAAATGTAATACTAACTCAAACTGAAGAAAAATTACCATAGCAAGTGGCTATGTTAATTTCTCAAAATTTAACAAATCAAACTAGGATGGATTTTGGAAAGATTTCCAAGAAAAGAGATTCCCTGAACTGTACTGGTGTATTGTTGTATAGCAGATGGCAAATTATTTAATTTTTCCCAGAAGCACTTCTTACTCTTGAAATTGCTTCTGAAAAATTCATTCTGTACTCCAGTAGTTTCACTTCAGAGATTATGAAGGAGATCAAGTTTTTCTTCCACATTGAAATTTCAGTAGCGTTTGGGTAGCAGCTGCACATTTAAACTTTTTCTCCTACAAAAGAACATAACTGCATAATCATGTTTTGAAATATCAGCGACATTGAAATAATTAAACATGTAAAGACTCTCCATGTGCAATAAATACAAGAGAATCCAACAGATTAGTTTGTAATACAAGAGGATTACTGTTGATCAAATTGCCCTGTGTGTAGGAGAGTGCAAGCACCTTGCTGCTGTGACTTAGCTACTGGATGTTTCTTAAGCTGCAGTAGCACAAGTGTTTGATTAGGACTATGCAGAATTGAAAAGATTTGTAGTGTGTGCTTCAGAGGATCTGAGACCCAAAGAAACATAATTTATTTCAACCAGACTTTGAATCAAAGGATAATTTTTGACTTTAAAAAGTTCAAAGATTAAAAGTTATAAGCATATAATTAAGTATACATAGGCCATGAGTTGCCAGCAATAACACATATTAAAAACTCATATTTCTGTTTGGTCATCTGTTCTACATTACTTTTAATCTTTAAATACTAGGAGATAATTAATATACTAAAAACAGTGATCTCAGACTGACAATATTAGTATTACTTATCAAAGTATATGCTAACTGCATGCAACTCCTATAGATTTTGATGACTATTTAGAGCTCAGAAGTAGTACTGCTAGAATCAAAATGTAGGGATGGACTTATTGAAAGATATAGATCTGTCAGATAGACATTTGTATCTGTATCTGCAATTGGATAGTGTTAAAATGCAGTATGACATTTAATAGCATAAAACAGTTTTTGGAAGGTTTTTCTTTTTCTTTCTTCATAAGATAAAACTGCTCATTTCTCCAAAAAAAGAAGATTACTTTCAAATAATCTTCAGTACATGTAGCATCACTGCTTCAATTTGATTAACTGTAACAAAAGAACTGAGAAAGTAATTAGAGTATTCTAAATGGTTACAGTTCCAACGGGTGACTGGAGATCAGTGCCACATTGGGAGCCAGAAGATTTTTCCACTGGATAGGTCAAGCCAGAATCTGCACTATCCTATCATAAGACTGTAGTAAATGAGTAAATAATTACTAAAATAAACAGCAAGAAACAACCCCAAAACAACCTAAAGCAAGCAAACAAACAAACAGAAAAATACTCACTTTGGTGTAACTGTCCTGAGGGCAAAGCACACATTTACATTAAAAAATACTTGCCAGTTTAAACAGATTAATCTACTCTATGTTGTGAGATTACAGAACAGTAGCAAAAAAAAGAGTCACATCAGTTAATAATACTAGATTTTGAGTGCATTACTTTATATATATATACAAGTATCTTGGACTTAGAGAAGGACATTTTTCTTCACTTCAGCATTTGTTTTCATTCCCAAGGGCCCTTTAAATGTTTCTGTATGAATACCCCAGTGGCCAAAGGAATTTTTTTTTTTTTTGTATTACTGTGCAACTTACTACCAGGACATTATACAATGATCATCTGCATAACAATTAGAAAACATACACTTGCCAAAATAATTAACTTATTCATTGCCATTTGAGATTTTTTTTTTTTAATTAAAGTACATTTTTTTTTATAAAAAAAGTACTTTCATTTATTGAAAGCTGGATATAAAAGGCTGCAGGAAAAACAACAACAACAACAACAACAAACAAACAAAAAAAAACCAACCGTGATTGCTCCATGCAACTGCAATGAAAGCTTACGTCCGTATGCAATATAGGAACCTTTTAGCATTGAAATGCTTTAAAAGAAACAATATGCTGATGTAATAGAAATAAAATTTTAATTAAATAACTTTTTATGGTATATTTTCTTTTCTTGCAGGTGCTATGAAGTCCAAAACATGATAGCTTAATGGCTATAGGAACCTCATGAACAACTTAGCAGGAAACAATAATATTAACTGAACTTTAAAGAGGAAATATTAACTACAGTAAATCTGCTCTCTGTGGATTATAAAAAGTCATTATAAATCTGTCTGTACACTTTTTCTTTTGTTTTAGAAGGACCCATCTTATTACAGCATCTGGCCTTTTCCTCTTTTTTTTTTTTTTTTTTTTTTTCCCAATATTAAGTTTAGAAGCTAAAGCTTACAAAGATATTAAATTTTGTAAATCTTTGCTCCCTAGCTTGACATTTCCTCTCTTCCCAGATGCCACATGCCTGCCACAGTTGAGCCAGCTTACCAAAGAGGCCACTGGAGTAATATAGTAGTTCAATACTTTAATCTCATTAGATAACGGAAATAAAAATCATTACCATTTGAATTTGAGGAGAAAACTTTGCTTCTTTCACCAAAGTTTACTTTTAAGCTTACCATGAATGTTTGGGTTAGAACAAATCTAAAGAAACAAAATGGGTTTAATTGAGTTAGGAAGCCAAATCTTGTGGGATTCAGAGATAAAGCTCCCTCAGGTAACTTTATAGATCAGGTAAGTATGCTGAAGAGCACTGAATTTTAAAGGCAAATCACATCAGAGCATTTCTCTTCCACTATGCTATTCCCCAGACTACATCCAAAACAAAATTAAGACTTGTTAGACAAGGTAAACAAAACACATTCTTAAATTCTACTATATTTTTGCAACCTTGACTCAATAAATACAGCATACTTTTTTGAAGGAATGAAAGACTTAAATCTTTTTCAAGGGAAAAACATATTGTCTTGAACTCAAAGTGGTTTTAACTTTTATATTTGGAAATATCAGAGTTTAATTAACAGACTTATTTCATGGAACTACTTCTCTGTGATCATGTCAGATGGCTAAGATTTGCCCTAACAGGCACAGTTCCTAGTAATAATCTCATAGAAAATCCTTTCAGATACAAAAGGTTCAAATCAATTTATACATAGACACAGCATTCAGCATTAAAGTTTCAAGGGAGAATGAGCCTGGACTTTGGTCATTCAAATTGTAACTTCCAAGGCAGGAAAAATATGAAATTTTATGTTGATTTATTTCAAGAATTGTTTCAATGCACATCTACATGAAATGCCTCAAATTGGGTCAAATCAAGGTCAAAAGATGTTTCTACTTCTCCTCAGTCTAAGACTAGATAAATGTAGCAGACAAAATGTAATCTCATTAAATTACACTGAACATAATACATATATTATATATAGTCTCACACAGTCTTCATAGCTACAGCATATATAAAAAATAGGCAAAGTGCTTTTTGACATTTCTCAAGCCAGGAAGAATTCAACTCAGACACATTCTCAAACTTCATCTTTTTTTCCTGCATATCTAACCTACACAATTTATGCCTGTACTATACTTATGTGTGGTTCACTGCAAGATTATCTTTCTGTTGTCACATTTGTTTATGCTACAGAGCCTAGTTAACTTCACCAACTGGCAGCAAAAAATAAACCTTTGTATTTTATTTGTTTTTGTCTGTCCTGAATCTTAAACTTTCCTTTAAAATGTTTTCCAGTAGAAAAGCTACAATTTCATAAATGCTAAGAGCTTGGTTCAAAGAAATTGAATCTCATGGCTCTCTGTCTTTCAAGGGCTAGACAGATTTCTTGGCTGACCTGTAACTGTTTTTTAGAGAAGGTTAGTATTCCATCATTCAGTTGTTACATGGATCCTTACAGAATATATTATCCAAAGAAGCCTAATACGCAAAATCAGCAGGACTAGGAATTACAGCATCGAACAACACAGTGGTGAAACCTTCACTCCTATCTCTTTTTCTTTTTTTTTTTTTTCTTCCCTCTCTTTCTTTAAAGAAAGGGTTTTTCTTTCCACTTTGGGATGCAAAATATCCCCCCCAAACCAAAACTGTTTATAATAAACTATACTTTCAGTCAAGCCTAGAACTCACATGTCTGCCACAAGCCAAAGCTTTTGCTTTACTCCAGAGCAGCATTAGGCATGACAGCACTGAATAAAATGTCTTAAGAAATTTCTTACTCTCAGTGCTTTTAGTGAACTGTATATCAGATGGCTGTACTTTAGTTATATGAAAATTTGAGTCACTTTAAAATAAATGAGTGAATGTTCTTAACATGCTCAAAAATCAACTAGTGCAGAAAAGAAAATAGTTATGTCTATATTTTAAACTAAAGAAAGGACCCACAAGCACACAGTACATCGCTGTAGTCACCAAAGGAATGAATGCTTTTATAAAGAAAAACAATGAAGTTAGAAATGGTTGTAAGAGCACCTTATAACCCAAATATTCCTCTGTCAGTAACTTTTATTAAGTGATCCTTCACTCTGCTTGATCTCTGTGCAGTCTTTTTGCCACCTCAAATGCACTGAGGTAAAGAAAACGCTGGTATATTTTTCAAGATAAGGTCACAGAGCTGAAATAGATTTTGATCTGTTGTTATTTAAATTTTCTTCAGGGGTTGTTCAGTCTAGTAACTAATTCACCTTTTCTCTATACTCAGTGTCCACCTGTGCACAGATACACACATTTACATACAAATTTTAATTAATAATGATGAATTTTGCTCCACAGTGTAAGGAATACTGAAGAGGATCAATGGTTTCACAGCCTGCTGCTAGTACTGAAGGCATTAGGCTCCGCATGCAATGTGCAAACATAGGCTCCTGTCCAAAGGACAGGAGGCATGGCTGAGGTAGATCAATAGACACAGATCACATCATTTGTGCAGACAAAGCTGCATGTATGTTCATGTATCCAGACTGAGAGGAAAAAGCACTAGGGGCTTTTTCTGTCAGAAAAAGGAAACCACTTTCCTCTTTCTTTTCTCCCAAACTAAGGGCAACAAAACTGAGAGGAATTGAGGGAAACAATAGGAAAAAAAGAAGAAGAAGAAGAAGAAGAACAACTATATTATAGGCATTATAAGTAAATAAGAGTTTATAATTCTAAAAAGCCCTCCTCCCCCCTCCCATCATGAATCCAAGTCTTTATAGTAAAATTTAGTAACAACAAAACTGGAGATCCTGGAGTAGTTCACATTGCCTCCCCATTTGCTTTCCTGTACTAAGTTATATATATCAACTTACAGAACACCACAATGTTATGAGTATGCATGGATATGTTCTATTCATGTATTATTGATTAGTTTAATATCTCTGTCTTATTTGCTTTCTTGAGAGGAATACTTTCTGAAGAGGAATTTCTGGTAGAATGATGAAGGAAGCAGAATATAAAACTGCAACATTCATTTCTGAATTTCTAGCAATTTGAATACAGGGAGGAAATTTCTTCTGACTGAAAGATCCTTAATCAAGGTATTCCTCTTGCCTTGAATTCTTGCAGTATCTATACATTCAAGTGAAATTAATTGGGACATTCTAATTGCTCCAATGAGTGTCTGGCCATCAGGTTAACTGCCTGAAGTAGGAATACAGCAGGAGAGCCATACTCCAACAGGACTCAACTTCTCAAAAGTACCAGGAAAAACAATCAAGTGTATGAAAATATACATATATATATATAGTTTTGAATTACTGATTTTTTGTTTATTTGCATCCTGTTGAAATATTCACACTTGTTCGGAGTGAAAAAAAAAAACAGCAAATACAGATTCAAAAAGTAAGGCAAAGTTGTCTCAGGTTAGCCCTGCCTGGACATAAATCATCTCTACTTTAGTATAGAGTGCCCAAAATGTTTTCTTCTTTAGGTTGGGAGTAACTCTGCTAACGAAACCACATTACAGCTTCTAGTCTGGAGAGTTGCAAAGCTCACAACTGTCAGTGCAGGCATCTCAAAGTGAGATATGATTTCTATTTCCTTTTCCCATCAGAAAAGTTATTTCAACCCCTCATTTATTTTTTCACACACTTCCCTCAGGGTTTTATAGCTGGTGGTATTCATTGTGCCATTTTACAGTAATAAATTACTGCTGTTCAGTAGCTCAGAATGGCTGTTTACATCTCATTTTTATACGCATTAGCCAAACAGTAGGAGAAGTCATATGTGCCTCCAGTTTGAAACTGGAGTTCTATTTGACACTTGGAATTGTAAACAGAATAAGGAATAGTACTTCTTCTCATTGTAGTCTTCCTAATATCAAGGGAAAATTGTCTTTGATAGTGAAATCATTTCCAGCTGAGCAACGTCTTCTATACTGCTGGGCAGCAGTCTGTAAGTAAACTAAGCTCCTATATGGGTTATCAGCAGTTTAATTACCACCTTCCTCTAAGGCATTATCTTTAATGGCAATAAACATACCTGAGGAAAAGGTTTGATTTTGTCTGTGGCTTAACCATAGCAAATAAATTCCTCCAACAGAAAGAAGAAAGATTATAAGTTTACTGAAAAGACCTGATTAATATGATATAATACTCTGCTGCGGAAGATATTGTTAGAAAACTCTTTCATTCAGCAAACCACCGAATGTAACTCCGACATTTTTCTAAAGGTGTATTTTCATTTAAAAACAAACAAACAAAACAACAAAACATCGTATGTTGCCCAGAGCTAAAAAGCACAAGAAATCTAAGAAACAAAAAATACAAGTACATGACCCCTGAAATGGCAACTGCAAATCAGTTATTCAATGCGTCATAAACCAAGAAGAGTAGGCAAGAAAAACAAAAACAAGACAAAAACAAATGCAAAATTAAAACATGTACAGTTGCAGTATGAGTGAATATTTGATGAGATTAAGCTTAACTGCTAATGATATATTTTTTCATACCTGTAATCGTGTAAATAAACTGAATGAGGCACACAAGTATCAATACCACGATTTTCGCAGACCTCAGGAATATCATTTTCTCTTTCCTCAGATGTGATGTTAGACAATCACAGAATTGTTATTTAGGAAATTTAAGATCACCTAGTCTAAACATTAACCCATTACCACCATACCCATTAACCTTGTCCCTCAGTGCCACATCTGCATGTTTTTTAAACACCTCCAGGCACTCAACCACTTCCCTGGGCAGCCTTTCAAATGCCTCACCATTTTTGCCGAGAAGATATAAAACAGTGATAGAAGACAGATGGAAAGACTATTGTTAATTGTAGGAATTTAATTATCCCAATTAAAATGCAGGTCACAATTTATTTGGAGGAAGTTACATGATTACATGTACATTCTATATGACTTGACTTTTTATAATTACAGAACTGTTACTATTATCTTAATGCTTAAAGCCATGTTGACATTTGGACTGAAAGTGACGAGGAATAAATCCTTCCATTTCAAATTTAAGTGATTGAATTATTCTCCAGACATAACACAAGAATCTTCAGAAAAGATATGGTGGTTTTTGTTGTTGTTGTTGGTTTTTAAATCCAGAATATAGCATCTTTTAGAAAAAAAAAAAATAATAACAATAGAGTATTAAACTGATATCTTCTGGATATCTATTTGACCTGATTTGTGGTCAGAAAGATCATATTTTGTACTAGGTAGAAATCTCTCCCCTGGTGTCTTATATTTTGCTTCTGGTATGCAAAGATGCATTTGCCTAAAAGAGAGAGGAACCTACTGCAACTAAGAGAAGTAAAAAAAAAAAAGATATGCCCATGAGAGTCAGACTAGGATTTTGCTTTGGCAAAAAGGTCGTGAGAAATATAATGTTCTCTTGTCCTTTGAAATGTCTTCCAGGCATAGTGGAAAATTTCAGCTTGACAAGAAAATTAATTCATATGAAAGATTTTCACTTAATGACCTCTCCACTCTTTTTTCTAAGCCAGCTTGTTTTCTTTGCTATCCTCAAGGTATCCCGCCTAACACTATCAAGTTACTAAACATTGTAAACAGTTTAAAAAAAAAAAAAAAAAAAAAAGAAGGATCTCAAAACATTCATATTACAGGTAAATATGAAAAATGAAAAATAAATAATGATTTTAGAAATAACTAACAGAATTTTGTGCTGCATATTTGTTGCCATCTTGAAATATCCTGAAAATCTATTGTGTTTAAAAGGATTACTTGAATATCTGGACCCACCAAGACAGGAAAACGCGAAATTACTAAGTCCCGTGTAAACTAAGCCCTGCTGAAAAGCAGACATACTAAACAACTTAACAGTAAATGAAGCAACCACTGCAGATAAAAGACATCAAAATTAAATTCTAAAACATTAGAAATAAAATCTTACATAGTAAACATATGGTGATACAAATCATCAAGAAAATAAATAAGAAACTAAATATTCATTAATTTATATAAGAAAGTAAAAATACTGCTGAAGTTTATGAGGAATATCTTTTAAAACAGGAAATAATTCCCACTTTTTCCTTTTCTTATTAAAACAATCCACAGTTCAGCAGAACATTAGATTAGTTAATCGTTCTAGTTGTCTGTGAGCTTCATGCAATTGCAGGTAACAGCTTTAATATAATAATCTAAATCTTAATGCCACTCAAACCCTTTTAATCTGAAATTCCTATTGGAAATTGCTTCAACATTTTCTACTTTCAATTTTTTGAAACTATCCCAAACTATTTATTTCCATTTCTAAACACTTTGATTTTAAAATTATCCAAATAATATTATTTGGACTATTTCTTAGTCCAGATATAATTTCCGCTGTACTGACTGTGGTCAGTTCACATCTATTTTCACACGCGTGTATACATATATATATTTACTTGAAAGTATATATATTTTCAAATACAAGATAAATATATTGTATATTTGTAGATCATATGCAAGAGTATCTCATTATTTTTTCTCAACTGTGACTAGTAATTTGCAAGAGCCCTGTAACTAATTTATGTTCATCTCTTATGTCTATCTGAAATACAAAAAGGAGAAAAAAAAAATTGGACTCATAGATATATACATTGACCACTGTAGTAGAAGAAACAGCCTCCTTTGAACAGGTGGGATATTTTTAAGAAGCATACTTATAACAAAATTATACTGTTAAAATACCAAAACAATCATTTGAACATACATTAAGAGTCTTGGAACAAGTGTATTTTAAAGAAGAAATTACAAAACTGCAGCACTGAAAATAATTATTTCAGCTACTGATGCTACAGATTGTCTTCTATCAAGTGGGTCTACATTTGTCTTTAGAAAAATAAACCTTTAATGATTTTAATAAATCCTTAAGATTTTTTTGTTGTTGTTGTTCTCCCTTAATACAGACTATATTCTGTTATTTCCTATAAGGATTTCTGCAAATTAACTGTTAATTTTATTCCAGTGTCCATATAGACTATAGAAAACTCATTTTATATGTTTTCATGTTTTCTTTGCTTAATTTTTCCCTTGTGTTCCAAACAGAATGGTTTCACAGCTTGAGAATTACAGCTAAAAGCTTGACATACTACTCGGCAGAATTCAAAATCTCCTCAACAGAGCAACCAATTATACAATTTTTTTTCTGTTTGTTCATTATGATATATAACTGACCTATAGGATCCAATTCAACATTTTTTAGCAAGATCTTGACCATATCAGAAACAAACCAACATTTTGTTTTTGATAAAAAGAGAAGATCAGTTTCCCAGTGAAAGCAAATCTGATTTACAGGCTTTTACTTTTGTGGTCCAGACATAGTCACTACAAATATACTTCCTTAACCCTTTCCCCAGAGAAAGGCCAAGAGGAGGACCCAGAGGATGGCTAAAGGGAAAGAGAGAAAACAAAGATGGTTTTGCTTCTGAGAATTAGTTGTTAAGCATGTTTACTCTCTTTTCTAAAAAATAAAAATAAATAAAAAATAAAAGGAAAAAAAAAAAAGGAAAAAGAAAAAAAAAAACACAATTTCATTCTGTGAGTACAAGTCTTCATGTCTTCACATATCGTCCCTAAGCAGCTGTCAAGTGAGAATCAATTTAATCAGCCTGCGTGAAGAAATCTGGCAACTGAACCAATCCAGGGATGGGAGTCAACCTTCAGTGCTCCATAGATATTCTGCTCAAAAACATTTCAAAATCCACAAAGAAACACATTACAGCAGATCTGTTTCACCCGGTGAGAAACAAATTAACATCTGTCTAGAAAATGATGCTCTGTTGTACACTTCGTCCTTCTCTTCAACTCCCGCTCCTATTTTCATTCAGTTTTAATTCCTGCTCAGTTCTGTCTTTTGAAGAGTGAACAACTCAGGGATTGCAACCCTGAACTGCATGTTTTCTACCTAGCGGAGAATAAATGTGTTTTAGTAGGTGTTCTTGCCAAGATAAACACAATGGAAAAACATAGCAATTTTCATTACTGAGCCTGCTTTGTCAGATATGGGATTTTCAGAATCCCTGAATTCAGGAGTAATGTTATCTGCTATAAGAGATTAGGTAAACAAGTGCTAATTAAACTGCTGGACAACAGCCAAGCTATCACTGCTAAACAAGTGTTACCTGAACAGATGCATCTCAAACAAAGGCAAGAGCTACTACTTTAAAACATCTGTTGTTTCACTTCTCTAAACCTTTCAGATAATGATATAGTCATGAAACTTGCACAGATATTGGATTTTTTCTTTTATTTTTGGAAACAACTAATGATAGGGATTGAATTTATAATATTAAAAAAATACTCTCAATGGCATAAAACCTGCAACATAACTAATATTTGATTTCTATGAACTCGGTAAGTTTTTGATAGAAAACTCTCTTTCAGCAGTGGGAAAAGTTTTGTTTCACAGCATGTGGAACAGTGTAGTATGGTTAGTCAGTGAATTGAGATGTTGCCTACTAAGTCTAGTATCCAACAAAAAATATAAATATAGTGATACAGTAAATTAGAATAGAAACTACAGATTGGTGTAAGCAACAAATCATACGTACACAGACATACAAAAGACCTCATTGTATTTCAGTGATTTTATAACGGAAGTAACACTGAAAGTGTGATACCCCCTTTCTCAGAGAAAAGTTTTTCTTTTAAATGGAGACATCATTTAAAATTCCAACAACCTCATCCATATTCAAAATATGGAACAACATTTAATGAAAACAAATTGGAGATACTAACTAGGTGGGCTTGAATACCTGTTCCAAAAGGAAAAATACAGATCAGAAAACAAGAAAGTAAAAAAACCTATTAGTCATCTGGAAGTTCACCTCCATCAGTTTCCTTAATTATGGAAAAAGAAATAATTGCAAATAAAGGAATGCAATATGATATTAGGCTAGAACTGAACAGGAGGAAGAGGGGAAAAGGGTGTCGATGTGAGCATTCCACATTATACTAACTGGTGGAAGTAGAAAGTTGACAAAATAAAAAAACATACAAGTACACAACAAAACAACAAAAACAAAACAACAACAAAAAAAACCCTTCAAACTCCTTGATATTAACCAACAGTTCTTTAAACAACTTTTATTCTACTTTGGAAATAAAACATTTTTTTTTTTCTTTCTTTTTTTTCCCTGGCCTGCATCAGAGTATGAACTAGAACATGGTTTTCTGTTACTTGGTATCTCAAAAGGTCTCTGACAAATTAAAGCTTGCAGGGAATTAGTATCTTGATTATCTCCTTTCCTACTGAATATAAATCTACCTCATGACATTCCCAACTACTAGGAACCCATGATACAACAAGTCCTTTGTAAGAGGATTTGGAAAGAAAAATAAGATCACACGTGAAGTCAACAGTGTTCGTATGCTACAAATGAAATAAGGTATTCTTATTCCTGACACCATTTCCTCCTCTCCATTCACTGGAGAATGAAATATCTTAAGACAAGATGAGGCACAATTTTGCTTCTTAAACAAGAAAGCTTTAAATGGAAATATTTTTTTCTGAAGACAAAATTCTTCAAGAATACCTTGTTGCTTCAAGATAGCAGTGTAGCTGTGCAGCTTAGCAAATCACAAAACAAAGACCATATGAGGCTGGAAGACACTTCTTGAGATCATGTAGTCCCGCCTCCTGTTCTGAGCAGGATTAGAAAGAACAAGCTGCTCTGGGATTTGTTTTTGTCTTTCACATACTGAGTAGTCACCTTTTTGCCCATTACAGACTGAGTATAAAAGAAAGATTTGAATATAAGAACAGCCTTTCCAAAGTAAGTCATTCTAAAACTAATAACTTATTAAAGCATGGTCCATGCACTCTCTTACATTTATGTGACTTCAAAAGAGAATTTGTGAGCTACTGCTGCTGCTTTTTTTTTTTTTTCTTGAGAAGCCACTGCACCATCATTAGTTTCTAAGTTGCTAAGAAAGATGTTCCGTAGTACGAATAAAATACTTGTGTGCATTAATGTTCAGTACTTCCCACAAAATAACTTGTTTTATCCTACAGATTCTACTTCTGACATAAAGTCAAATCTCCTTGTTCATCACCCCCAGACATCTGCTCCAGTAACAATCAAATATACCGTTAACCAAAAAAGAGAAATGTAAGATAGCCTTTGCAAAACAATGCCCCAACTTATGTGAATAGTGCAGAACTGCAATATGCGTACCCATATGGCAGATGAAGTAACACAAAGGAGTGGCGACATCAAAGTATACAACTTCTTTGACACAAAGGTTGAAATTTGCAGGCATGGTATTTCAGGCAGAGTAACAAAAGAACTCAAAGCCTTGTAATTTCTCCTTAATACCTACATTTACTTCATAATTCCATGTAATAACGATGGGTTCAGAACTCCCTAAGCTGAGTACTTCCAACCCTTCTATTTTGATATCTTTCTAAAGATAAATGTCCACCTACACGTTGTATAACTTACCTGTTTTTTAAACAACAAAAAATTTAGCAATTTAATCTAGCCTTTATCTGTATTCAATTCCCCCTTTAAACTGAAGTGATTAACATTTTTCTTAATTTCATATGACAAGCTGTCAAAACCATGCTTTTCCCCTCCTATCTTGAAATATCTTGATTTGTGTATTGAATTATTCAGAATTACTAACCAGAATACTTAGTGAGCTTAAAATAATAATAGTAAAGGAAGAGAGGAAGGGAATCACGAAGGTTGGAAAAGACCTCCAAGATCATGAAGTACTACCATCCACTTGTCACCAATATTTCCCCACTAAATATTTCCCCACATGTCCCTCAGTACAACATCTAAATGTTACTTGAACACCTCCAGGGACAGTGACTCTGCCACCTTCCTAGGCAGCCCATTCCAGCATCTGACCACTCCTTGGAAGAAGAAATTTTTCCTAACATCCAACCTGAATCTCCCCTGGCCAACTCGAGGCAATTCCCTTTCATTGTATCACTAGTTATGCAGGAGAAGAGCCTGACACCAACCTCAACATAGCCTCTCTTCAGGTAGTTTTAGAGAGCAGTAAGGTCTCCCCTGAACCTCCTCTTCTCCACGCTAAACAACTCCAGTTTCTTCTGCCGTTCCTCGTAAGACTTACACTCCAGACTCCTTATCAGTTCTGTTGCCCTTCTCCAAGCATGCTCCAGAGTGTTGATGTGTTTCTTGTAGTAAAGGGACCAAAACTGAACACAGTAGCTGAGGTATTGAGTACAGAAGGAAAATCACTTCCCTGCTCCTGTTGGCAACACTATTTCCGATACAAGGCAGGATACCATTGGCCTTCTAGGCCACCTGGACACACTATTGGCTCATGTTAAACTGAGGGTCAATTAAAACCCCCAGTTCTGTTTTTTTCTGTGTCTTCCAGACACTCTGCCCCAAGCCTGTATCATATCAACCCCTGTCTGGGGTTATTGTGGTGGAAGGGAGAGAAGGGAGGTATGGAGGGATAGTACCACGTGACAGATCTATATATAATGCTATCTTTTTTTTTTCCTCCATGCATCAGGTCAAGTACTGTCACAATTCTCAGGCTGCACGAAGACAGCATGAGAACACATGAAATAACATTTAAATCTTTATTTGTAAATGCAGTGAAGCAAATTAGTGAACCATCTATTTCTTGAAAGAGGCTTGATTTTCACTTCTTTCCCATCCTTAAAAGACATTTTAGATATGTTGCACTGTACTATATTGATACTCTTGTATGAAAAAGCGTAGTCCCATTATTATACTACTCTGTTAATTAGATTTCAGAAAGCAGACACCTTAATATCACAGAATCACAGAATTGCAGAAGTTGGAAAGTACATCAAGAGATCACTGATTCCAACCCCTCTGCTAAAGCAAGTTCCTTACAATGGGTCACACAGGTAGGTGCCCAGATGGGACTTGAATATCTCCACAGAGGGAGACTCCACAACCTCTCCAAGCAGCCTGTTCCAGTGCTTTATTACTCTTATCCTAAATAAGTTCTTTTGCATGTTAATACAGAACTTCTTATGTTCAAATTCTGCTTGTTGCAGATATTTTGCTATGTATCTCCTATTGCTGCACATATTTTCCTCCCACCTCCCATTAGATTTTTAAAACATTAATCAGATTCCCTTTTGGTCTTCTTTTCCCCATACTGAACAGACCCAGGTTACTCAGCCTCTTCTCACATGGGAGATGCTTCAGATGCTTGATCATCTCTGTAATATTAATTTTCTTTACAGTTACGAAAAAGCACAAGATTTTATATAGCCTTAGCAAACATAAAAAAATAAAAAAATAAAAAATCACCAAAACAAAAATTCACTGCATATCAAATACTTGATTCATCTAATTTGTCCAGCATCATTTGTCAAATATATTACAGAAGTATCAGTTGCAAAATCACAGTTCATACTGTACTGAGATGTGCACTTAAAGCAAGATTAAAATTTTCCCATTTCATCCTTCGGTGATTAAAATTAGATTCCCAGTGATGTGGCAACTCTTCAAAAGATAGCTAAATTCTAAGCAATTTAAAGATGAAAAGTAGAAAACAGTTTCCTTTTAAGTATTTTCTCCAAGATCCTTAATATGCTGGCATCACCTTAATACAAATGTGTTGAATTTTCAGAAGTGTATCATAGTCTTAGAATGCTTCAAATCCAATATGTTTGTTAAAAAAAGTGTTTAAACTTCATCACTGACTTTGTTTCTCTTTTTCTTACAAAAGTCTAAAAAGGCTACACGCAACTCTTTCAGCTGTGCCTAGGCCGGTAAGTGCTTCCAAGCTTATTGTGCACCAGGTCCTGGCCTTCTTCTTAGCCCTGACTGTAGCTTTTTCCTATAGCCTTGCTCTAGGATGGGCTATGAAAAGAATACGTTAATGTCAGAACTGAGAAATTCTATATCAATTCCTGGGACGTTCCCAAACTTTTTTTTAACTAGAAAATCCAGAGAATTAATACAACTCATTAAGCAAAGAAAAAGGGTGTCAAAATAACTAGACTTTAATTAAAATTACTAAGAATAGTGTAATTTATTTTGCTTTTCTCAAGTACCCTTTCCTCACTTGGATCAGGGATGTTCTAAGACAGCTACATGCCTGCGAAGAAGTGCTAGGCTGTTGCCCAGCAAGATCTGCAGCCCTTACAAGCCAAAACAACTGCAATCCAGCTCTTTTATCAGGTCATATACTTCCCATGAAGTAGCTATCTTAATATCTTCAAGATCAGTTCTAACATATTTTAAAAAACAAACAACTCAGATCCACAAAATCATAATAACATTCAAACTTTTAACTAGTTACAAAGTGACAATATCTTCTGTATTGTATACAAACTAAGAAGAAAGAATAATGGATAAAAGTAAAGTTCTTATATCAGCAAGGCTTAAATGAAGTACTGGATGTATCAGTGTAAATAACAAGAAAATTCATTGAATCATCATAGAATCTTCAAAGTTGAGACCCTTAAAGGTCATTTAATCCAACTCTCCTGCAATGAACGTGGACATTCACAGCTGGATCAGGGTGCTCAGAGCCCCCTTCAGTCTGACTTTGACTGCCTCCAGGGTCTAAGCATTCACCACGTCTCTGGGGAACCTGCTGAGTGCCTCACCAGCCTTACTGAAAAAAAACTTCTTCCCTACATCCAATCTAAATCTCCCCTCTTTCAGTCTGAAACCAATTCCCCCTGTTCTATCACAACAAACCCTGATAAACAGTCTGTCCCTCTCAGTCTTACAGCTCCCCTTCAGATATTAAAAGGCTGCTCTCAGTCTCCCTGGAGCATACTTGTCCTTGGGCTGAACAGCCTCAGCTCTCAGCCTATCCATGTAGGAGAGATGTTCCATCCCTTGAATCATTTTTGTGGCCCTCCTCTGGACACACTCCAGCAGATCCATGTCTTTTCTGTACCGAGGACTCCATATCTGGATGCAGTACTTCAGGTGAGGTCTCACCAGCACAGAGCAGAAAGGTAGGATCACCTCTCTCAACCTGCTGTCTACGCTACTTTTGATGCAGCCCAGTTGATTTAATAACTACAAATGATTCAAGATATTTTAGAAAAAACTTTCTGTACACTGCAGCAGAAGTGTTGTTTTTTTTTTTTTTTCCTACAGAAAGACCTTACTAGTTTTATGAAATTATTGTGAAGCACATTTTAGTGTAATTATAATCTCTATACAAGGGTACCAAAATACTTCAAAGTACACAATTATGGTTTTGAATTTATATTATCCTCTATTTTGAAGCCTCAACGTACCTGCCAAAATCTTAATATATTTTAATATACAAACCAAATTAATATATTCCGGCAAAATTGATGGTTTCTTACCGAGTTGAGTTACCAATGGTATCCTCAATGTAAATTGTAAGTGGGGTGATACTATGCAATTTGCAATTTTAATTTACTTAGTTTCTTTTAAAAATTCACCATGTGTATTACTTGTTGAAATCTCAACAGGTTTCTCTCTGGGCAGTGTGCATGAATACACATAAAAGTCTTCATGACACAGCATCTTACTGTTGGATTCTTAGTAAAGAGTGCAGCAAACTTCTTCCAATTTTAAAACCTTTCATGCTACCATTAAATCCAACTAAAAAAAAAAAAAAAACAAACCCGGACTTTTTTTGTTTTCTCATAAAATAAACTTTATTCAGCTTAGACATACTGATGAATCAGGGCAGAATGAACTATTGCCTAATTATTTGCAAGACAACAGGTAAGCAGCATTTTACAGAGAAAGACAGTGATCCCTCCCTATTCACTAGAGGAAAGAACCACTGGAAGTTGTAAATTTCAGGTGCTGTATGAGAACTCTAGGTTTCTCAACAGTCAACTAAGTAACTTGATTTCACAATAGAGCAAAACCACCAAAAAGATCACAAAAACTAACTGGTAAGCACCGGACTATAGTCAGATACAGCTCTGTTCTGCACAGAGTCACAGTGTTAGTTTCAGTCTTCTCATAGTGATCTTATGATTGGCGTCCCTTAGACAAATAGTTTTCATTCAAGAGCTTCCATAGGAAAATTATATGAGCTGAAAGCACTAAATTTGATTCCCTCTATTTAAATTGCAACTGAATTTTGATCTGTAGAGGTAGTTGAACCATTTCTTTTTCCGGGAGAAGGTTATCTGAATATAAATGAGTTAGGAATCCTGCTATACCACTCTTTCCAAGTAGTTTTAACTTTTGTAGTTTTAACTTTTGCTCCCTGTAATAGTTCCGTTTATGCTTTGCATTATCCTAATGAAGCTAAAAAGTCTAGTTTTATGCAATCTGACATCCAGAGAAATAAGGATGTACTTGATGTGATTGGTATCCCAAAGAACCCCAGACCTTAAATACCATACAGTGATTCCCCAGTAATGACACCGTCAGTTCTCTGATGATACCTTCTGGAAACTTTCTAGTATTCCAGTCTGTCTCCCAACCCATTTGAAAAACGCCAATTTTGCATATAATGAAAAACTCCACTCTGAAATATTAACACAATTACAAAATTATTTGGCCAATTAAAAAAAAAAAAAATTGTTTTTGGCTTTTTTTGTTGTTGTTTATTTTGCTGCAGTTATTCACACTGCCAAAAAAACAAATGGCTCTGCTTGAAATCCTATAACATTTCATAGAGATGGCAGGCTTTTTTTTTTTTTTTTTTTTGTATTTTATTTGGAGAGAAGTAACTGCAGAGGCTGCTCTGCTATCCAAAAATAGCTGTCCATGAAACAGATTACTTCTACATTTATATTTTATAGCTTCTTCACAGTGAAATATTTTTTTTTTCCTCAAAATACATGACTTTAAGAAATGTAACATTATTATTAGTCATTTTTTCAAAAACACTGAACATGCAATATATATTATCTAAAAGACTCTGCTTTACTTCACAGCATTAGTTTCTTTTGAGATGGTTTACATGAAATACATGACAGAATTGTCAACTTCTTCTGGAGTTTATGTTATAAATAAGGTCACTGCATAATTCAGAGCATAAAAACTTGTTTTCTGATGGGAAAAAAAAAAAAAAAATCAAGTCAGTGCCATACTAGAAGGATAATTGGGCCACTGGGAACAGATATTTCAGGTAAGCAGAAACCATGGATATCTCCTTGCTACCATGTATAGACATCAGTCTCTATATCTATTGGTTTGGTTTCATTTTCTCTATGACAGTCATTTAGATCATGCACAAAGCTTCTCTCTAACTTATTTTATTCTCATACAAACAAAATACACAAAACTTCAGCAAGGTGCTCTTGTACGGAGATGAATTTCTCATAGACCTGTAGTAGGCTAAACTTAGAACTGTGAAGAGCTATTTGTTGTTTTCTGGATCTATTCTTCGTAACGGTAATTGCTTGAATCATTCTTTGCTTTTAGTATGCCACAAGATAATTCCTGTAGCGTGTCCATATTGTGATACACACTGCACATCATCAACAGAGAAACACAAAGGCTACAACCAGACAAGTCTGAAGCAACTGTAACTCATTTATTAATTTCAGTAATAATAATATTCCACTTCAAGCAGAACTATTGATTTTTGGTCATATCTTTTGATAAAGCTGAAAATGTAGAAATAATTAACACAATATAAGAAGAGAGATCTCTTAACCCTTACCAAGTATGATTTATCCAAGCTTAACTCTCGGTGACTATGGCTAAACCTAACTATAATGACATCATCAAATGACTTTGATGCATATTCAGATTGGAAATGCTAACTTAGTCTGAGTCCCTATTAGGAAAGCTTTATAGTTCTCTAAGCTCTACCTACTGATCTGACCTTATCCTTAGCCGGCTCACTTAACATGTCATCGTTTACAAATAAGTAACTTCCTGAAGAAGGAAGAGAAACAAACTTTGTATTTTCCACAGTGAAACAGAAGACAGAAACAAAGATAGAGACCTTAGAAACCTTCTAAGGCAATAAGAAAGACAGTGTACATACAAGATTTTTTTCCAAAGGACTGACATAGGTCTTAGAGCTTTTCCCGAATTCTACCTTCAAGCAGTGTCAAAATAATATTTGTTCTATTTCTTAAAAAAAAAAAAAAAAGAATTGATGTAAGTATTGATACAAATACCTGTTCTGCATGCAGCATTTCTGATGCTAATCGTTTCAAACAGAATTTCCAATTACATTATTAGTATAATATTTTGAGGTACAACCTGGAATAAAATGAATGACTATGAGTGAGAATAGTAAATCATATTTAAAAAGTACATCCAGCCGTCAAAGTTTTGTCTCCTCAAAAAGTCACTCCTTGAAAATGTGATATAAATTAAAAAGACAGCCTGTGTAACAGAACTTAACACTTGCACAAGGATATTTAACAGAAAAATATCTGTCTCTGAAGGCTCTCGTGTGAACATTTGTTTTTAAACAAATGCAATTATAAATCTTCACAGCCATATAAATTTAAGAGGGAAGCAAAACATTGTAATAATGGATAAAAATTTAATTTGCACTCCTTTTTTCTACACACATATGGGAAAGTGGCAAGTAACTTTAAACAAGACAGTCCTTTTCATATATGTGTACATATAGGAATAGTCCCTTAACACCTTTATAGTTTTTAGGGTTGTTGTTTGTTGTTGTTTTTTTTCTCCTCTTCAATCAAATTATACCTTCTAATGGTAAGACTGAATTATCAGACAGTGAAGGTCTAGCTTTCTTCCTGGAATGGTCATTCGTAGGAAGAGGAACATTTGGAGAAATGGCATTTATCTTCCCAGGAAACTGCTACATGTGACAGAGTCCTGCTTTGTAAGCAGAATATCTGCCTACTAATGGAAAGCAAGAAATGAATTCCTTGTTTTGCGTTGCTTGTGAGTGCTGTTTTTGCCTTACATTGCCATTATTTCCACAAATGAATTTTCTATTATTTCTCTGATTTTCTCCCCCATCCCACTGTGAGGAAGTGAGCTATGAGGGGCTGAGCATCCAGACTTGTTTATAAAACAACAGCTGGATAAATGTTTCCATGTACCTCTGAATTTATGTGCATTATAAAAATAAAGATATCTCCCTCCAAAAATTATTTTGACAATACCAATTTGTTTGCATCTGTTACAAAGCATTCTATCACCAATCTAAGTGGATTTTTCCTTTGCAAATGTTGATTTTTTTTTTTCTCCAGCCAGCTCACAATATTGGAAGATTGAGGCTTACTCAGTCCCGAGCCTGGAAAATAGCAGAGGATCTCTTGTTCCTGCTGAGTCAGAAAAGGTTCTTCATATCACAGGGAGGAAGTAACTGACAGCTTTATAATAGCATTCACTACAGGAGGTAAACACAAAGCTGAGGAGTTACTTCATGGTAGGTACACTGGTTTGCTGATTTTGATTATATAATGTTACTTGCATATAAAAGACAAAACTCAAAGGTGAAAGAAAACCTTTCAAGATTACTGGAGAATATATTTGTGGAATGAATTCTCTGATTACTAAACTACTTTCACATAAAGAAAATTTCCCATTAGTCCCTTGCTGTGAGACTATATAAAATTAAATCATGGAACATCAAGTACCTGAGGGTTAAGTCAAAGACAAAATCTTTTCACATTTCATGTTAGATGGAAAGCAAAATGAATAGCAAAAGTATTTTTTCTTTAATTACTCACTTCTAATTAGAAGAGTCCAACAACTACAAGCTTATATTGCATCCTCTAGTAAATTCTGTCCTTCATCAATTCTTCATAATGACATTCTTTATCTCACAGCTTTGTTTTATTTTTTCCACATTGACTTGATAGTTATCTAAGGGTAGGAAAGTGCTTTCTTGAGCATATACAATGCTGGCCACTGCCAGATTGACTGCTGTAATACTATGGTTATGGCTTGCCACTCTTTTTTCATCCAAAATGACTTTAACTTTGCTTTTGATATCCTTTTTTTTATTCTGACAAATTACATACAAAGACACTTGTAACTTGCTAACAAGCTCTTGAAATTAAAAAAAAAAAAACAAAAAAAAAACTAAACCCTAGAAAGACGTAATGAAGTACTATTTTGCAATTAAGAACACAAGTAGCAAACTATGAGGAATGAAGCTCTCCTATTAAATCTCCCTCTCTATGTTCTAAGGTTTGAGCGTGTTATTTTTTTTTTCTTCCTTATTTAGTGTGCACAGCTGTTAGTCTGAAATGGATGGAATGACTTTGAAATGGCATTTCTGTGAAAAGAAAGCCTATCTACAAAGAAATGTTACTAAAAGAAATGTTGCATTTTTTTTTTTTTTTTTTTTTTTTTTTTAAGCAAAATTAGCTTTATTACCTATTCCTTAAATTCCTGTAAGGTATAAAATCAGTCTAAAGGTTTCAACAAACTCAGCAGGACTGGTAAATTTGACCTAGAACTGGTTTTTGGTGTTAAAACAATGTTGGATAAATGCCTTCTTATTGCTCTCTTCTAACCCACAGAGATTATCTGTTTCTGATCTCCAAGCATTGAGAAACATGTGCTGTTTCAAAAAACATGTATTCACTCATTCATACTGTACTTTGTAAGTCAACAAGAGTTGTAATAATAATAAATAAAGACACCTCCACTCACTATCATTTCAGCTTCTTTCATTTGCCTGAATTTAAAGGGAAAATAAAACCGAAATACTTATTGCCTATTTACTGTGCTCATTTGACATAATGCAAATACAAAAGGGAATGATTTGTGGAAATATGAATTGATGTTTGCAATTTTCTGACTGGATGGAACTGCTTGAAATTATATTTATTTTAAAAGTTAACCTTCAGGCTTTCTGGGATGAAAAAGAGCCTAATAATGATGTGGGATTATTCACTAGACCTGATCACAAAAGCTTCCTCTAAGTTCTCTTTGCAGACATATTTGGCTTCTTACAGTAATGCAGTAATGGAGTATTCATGACAGAATTGCCATAAAATCCCTATTTGTTGGACTTCCACTTCTCTTGTTAGCTTTCATGCCCAGATCAGATTCTAACAGTACTTGTTGGCACCTTGATGCTTCAGTTCTGATACAGCAACTTTCTTCTTTTCCCTCACAACACTGCTGCAGCTTCTGTGTCCTTCTGTACCACATGGCACTTGTGAGTGAAGACACCTGAGGATTATAAGAGAGTCCTCAACAACTTTTTAACAGTGGTTTATAGAGTCCTCAGGTGGGAGAAACTATAAATGGAAAAGTATTAATATTATATTCGGTGCTGCAATTTAACCCTGCAAGTGGCTGAGTACCATACAGTTCACTCACTTCCCTCCTTTCCAGTGGGATGGGAGAGGAAGTTGGGAAGAAAGTAAAAGTAGAAGGATAATTATTATGACAAACATACACATATGAATGTATATAACAAGTAAAGTGCAAGCAACTGCTTACCACCCCGCGATCAATGCCCAAATAGTCTGTATTAACAATCAGACTATCTAGTTTCTTCTTGGTTCTACTTTTGTTGTTTTGTTTTGTTGTTTTGTTGTTGCTGCTCTCATATTTTGGACTTTCAATCATGTGGCCATCACCATCTCTGTTTGAGTGTTTATGCAGCAGCTACTTGAAACTGTTGACTTTTGACATCCACACAGTATAAATGTCAGGGTAACAATTTTTAATTCTGATTCTGATCCTGATTCTGATCTAACTTGTCTACCTACATCCAGTAAGTAGATGGATTTTAAACCATTTATATCATGCATTTTTATGAACAATCAGCAGTTGTTCATAAGCATACTCAAAAGCACTGATAAAACAATAATTCAGCATTAGTAATCTTCTAGGAAGTTTATCTTAACTTCCTTTAAAGAAGAGGAAAAAACCCTAATATCTCCATCCCTCATATTTACCCAAGAATCTCAACTTCAAGACAAGAACAATAGAAAAAGCATACTAATTTGTTCCTCTATAATTTGAAAGAAGCATTGACTTGAAGTGAAACTCAATAGGTTATTTTCAAAAAAGTTTGAAGGTGCCTAATCATTACACTTCTGAGTTGCTGACGCAGATCTGAGTACACACATCTCATTTGAAAGGCAAAGCCTTTTTCTGCCCCAAATTCATCTTATCAGCACAATAATTAAAGTCAAATGGAAACTGCTTTCCCTTCTTATGTCTTAGACTGCCAAAAAACACAATGCTTATAGCACTTTCTCCACTTGAGCTAACTATAAAGCCACACATTACAAATTCCTTATTTTTACCATAATGCTAACCCTGAAAACTGTAAAGTCATACAGCTCAGTAAATATCTGTTCTACGATACAGTGATGTACTACAATTCCCCAGATTGCCAATTCTTCTTGCTACTCAAGGCTAAGAGGTAATGATACAATAAATTTTCTGTGCAACTTCTATCAGGCCCACAGGACTCAATAATCATTTCTCTTTTTATAAAAGAATAATATGTACTGGAGTAAAATATATATATAAAAAGAAAAAATAAAAAAAAAAAAAACAGGTTTAGGATTTTAATAGCCTAGTTCTAACTTGTTACCTACTTGTAAAGGATCCTTTCCAAATAAATAAGTTTGATAGTTTTATTCAAATCATGCATTTTGCTTTCTTTTCCTGATTATTTCTAGTTTTTTAGCTACTTTACCTTGCAATCTGTCTACAATGCTGATTTTTGCTCCATTCGTTGGATTCCTCTATCAAGGCACAAACTATTTCTAATATGACTTACTATGCTACATCTTTTCTCAGCATCTTGACATCAACTTTTAAAGTTAACACCCAGGAAAAGAGATGGACGATACAAAGTCTATATTTGCAATAAATAATATGCACATACAGAAATACCTGCACAGTTCACTCTAGGCTTATCTATCACTTCATCAAAATTCTATTAAAAATTCATAGAGACAAAATTCCTGCCTGTCAGCCTTTTACATAAATCTTCATCTTCTGCTAATCTGTTTAAAGTTACAAAAATCTTGTAGATGGACTACATATAAATAATTGATTTTTCCATAATATGTCAGTTATTTAGATTACAGATATCTTTTAAAGTCTGTATGTGGAAAATACATTTTTAGTACCTAACACAAGGTTTTCTGCACCACAATACTTAGGACCATAAGATACATGTCTTGAAATTATTCAGATTAACAATTGTTAGAAGTTACTTTTTCCCAGTATTGTGAGTTATATGGAAGAATAAGTAAACAAATATTCCTTGCAGAAACTTCCGGAAACATTTTGAAATGGATTTCTTAATCTCAAATTCAGTCTCAAAATCCAAACTGAATGACAAAATATTTTCTTCAAACCCTCTCACCTCTGGATCTAAAAAACTGATAACCAACTGATGAGACATCAACTGTAAGTAACTAAATTGTTTCTTCAAATAGCAGTAGATTAAGTGTTATATTCTGTAAAGAAAGTGAAGACAGTGAAATAGTCCCATCAGATAAGAGAGAAAAAAAATCTGGAGAATTAGAGAGCTTATTTTTTCCTTTTCCCTGGGGGAGAAAAAAAAAAAAAGTCTAGAAAAAAATGTCTTATTCTGCATACATAGAGGCATCCAACGGGATGCTCACAAAAGAACTGTTAGAGAACAACTTCTCCTACAGAGCTAATAAAATAACATATACAGGTTCTCACAGTGAGTCACAGGCAGCTGCACAGGCCAACATAAGTAGAATTAAAAGGTTCTACTGGAACTATTATAATATCATATCTTCAAAGTATGGAATAATAATATATATATATATATATATATATATAAACACACATGGCCTACTTAAACAGGTTATATGGTCTTGTCTTTGAAATGGAGAAAAAAACTAAAGTATCATCTGAAAATTTTGTTATGTGTTTTACAGCGATATGCGAGGAAGCAGAACTGCTTCTCTACACCCAAATAAGTCCAGATACCTAAAAATTTGGCCTGGTGTTTTTAATATAATTGTGTAAAACCTTCCAGACTTCATGCAGATGAAGACTTAACCCAATACTACTTTGTCCAGTACTAGGACTTCGAAAAAATATATTTTTATTATTCATATTAATATTTATTTAACTATCTCAGGAAAGGAAAATAAGCATTATCTTCATTCAGCTATGTTAGGCAAAGAGCAAATTACATTATTATCCATTGAAGGAAACAACAAACATTAAAACAATTCACAGGCAGACCTCTTTTTAAAAAGTGAAGTCTGATGGAGAGAGTGATGTCCATGAGAGCCCACCTAATGACAGCAGGATGGTCAGAAATCTGTCAACTATGAGATGAGCTAAAATTTCATGTAAGAAATTTATATTTCAAGCTCATAAGCACTAGTTTGGACATCATACTCCATCCCTTACTCTAATCAAGAGAAGGACTTCAATGTTCAGAAATCTCCACATGATGGCACCATAAATACCTGAAAACACATTTCCTTGACTCTGAAATAAGGCAGAAAGCCTAGCGACAGTATCAAAGGGTTGATAAACCATACCTATGTTCCACATCATTAAATCCAGCTACTGGTTAGTCCTTAACATTCTTAAATAGTTTTGAATGTTTCTCTATAATCAAGAAGCAGAGCACATCTCATTTTTTGCTCTTTAACCACATGTTTTGAATAGCAAACAAATAAAGAAATAAATAAATTACAAATAATGTAATTTCAGTAGTTATTGTTTCTTTTTTTTTTAATAGCTGTTATTAATCACAAAGTATATCATAAAATGAACAAGACATAATAGTTTATGGGTAATTTTAGTATATTAATTACACATAGGCAGTGGTGACAGTCTTTTAAGATAGGAAAGTTGCTAACTACTTAATTTTCATCAGACCACTAAAGTCTGCTATTCATTGTAATTATTCGTACTTACTTCAAGCAGTAAATAAGAACTAGTTATCCTTATCACAGAATGTATCATAGGGTTGGAAGGGTTAAAGATCATCTAGTAACAACTTCCAGACTTGGGCAGGGCTGCCCCCCACCAGCTCAGGCTGCCCAGGGTCCCACCAACCTGGCCCTGAGTTCCTCCTGGGATGGGGCACCACAGCTTCTCTGGGCAGCTGTGTCAGGGCCTCATTGCTCTCTGAGCAAAGGTTTTCCTCCTAACATATCACCTAAATCTCCCCAGTTTTAATTTGAAGTCATTTTTGCTAGCTTGCTGAATTACTTCTGACAGCAAACTTTATGTAAACAATTTATATGTCTGATTATTAAGACCTTATCTGAAGCAAAAACGTGTATTCAAAACTTTGACAGTTTCAATTTAAGAAAAAGACAATATTTTCCAAATAAAACATGTAAGATTAATGTATGTATAGCACGCTTCAGATAATTTCTCAGATTCACTGGAACACTGGAATGATAGAATTATAAAACATGCCCATAATGAGGTATGATGGGCATTTTTCATCATAAAATATGCCCATTATAAATCATATCATATGTCCATTCCAAGTGCTCAACCAATCTCTCAGCGAAGAACATTTTCCTAATCCTTAACCTGACCCTCCCCTGATACAGCTTCATGCTGTTCCCTCAGGATCTATCACTGTCACCAGAGACAGTGACGTCTTGAGGGAGTCCACATCTACTCCTAATTGAGTATCATCCACAAACTTCAACTCCTGTATCCAGATCATGTATAAAATCATTGACGAGAACTAGCCCTATCATGGAACCCTGAGGAACCCCACTAATGACTGTCTGCCTGCACGATATAATCACATTGACTATAGCCCTTTGACCCTGACTTGTATGCTATCATACTATGCTTTTGTCCAGCTGTATTCTGGACATTCTGCACAGTGTGCTGCGAGACAGAGAATCAAAAGCTTTGCTGAAATCCAAAAAGATTACATCAACTGGCTTCCCTTGGTCGACTAGATGAGTAGTTTTGACATAAAAGGAAATTAAGTTGGACTTTCCCCTCATTAGCTCATGTTGGCTGTGACCAAAGCATTATCTTTCAAGTGTTTTTCAGAAACTCCCAGGATAATCTTCATAATATTACAAAGCACTGAGGTAAGACTGACAAACCTGTAATTACTAGGGCCTTTTTTCTTATCCTTCTTGAAAACTGGGACATTTGCCAGCTTCCAGTCAACTGGGACCTTTCTAGACCACTGAAAGATAATTGAAGGAAGAAAATAACTTTCACTAAAGTTAGACACTTCTACTTTCTTTCTGCTTCCAAAAACAGCCCACCTTTCACAATTATTTGTGAATACATTTTTTTTTTTTTTAAGATGACATCAGAAAAATGTCACCAATGGCTTAAATATATATATATCTCCTACTGTTACAGTGGCTGCCTGCATCAGAAATATAAAGCGTGTATTTTGCTTCAGTGAAATTATAGAATGGTTTAAAAAATATCCAGCAAGTTGTTTTAGTTCAATTTACAGTTAGTATTAGATGAAACGCTTTTCCTTCTGTCTTTTTTGTGGGACCTTCATAGGATTGTGTGAAATTCCTTGTCTAGAAGACTGGTTTTACTTTTAGCATCATTAGATTTAAAGTAGGTAACGATTATCCCATACTGACCACCATACACTCCCTCAAGATTGTGTGAGTTTCAGAATCAAACTTCTCTGCTCACCTCCACCAAGGTTCAGAGCACAATTCTCCTACTGATCTTTAAATCTCAAATCTTTAGCTCATTTTTTTTTTGTTGAATTATGCATGTACTATAAGAGCATACCACAGAACAAAATACATTATCATATTTATCATCACTGATAACCGTATCAGAACTAAGAGAAGAGTTCTCTATATATCCAGCTTGTTTCTAAAAACAAGCCTACAGTTATTTGCCTCAGAGGAACAGAGCTGTTGGAGAATATGCATGTGGTTAGATAGAGCACTGTTGTTTTTTTTTTTAATAATTTATGACATAACTCAGGGTCCTGTCAACGAAGCCTCAAAACATGATTCATTAGAATTTGTACTCTGAAGATATTCATACCACTATGTAATTCTTAAGACAAACCACAGCCACAATTAAATAAAGATCTGACATTTATAGTTTTAAAGAACTGCAATGAGTTCCCCATTCCCCACCAGAACAAGCACTAGCTCTATCTCTCTGTTAACAAGCTGAACATCTCCTACTGAGAGCCATGTGTGAAAGGAGGAAAGGCTTCCATACTTTTCCAACAAGTTACTCAATTGTTTTAATCCCTTCAGTGTGTCTGCAAAGCAGTAAGTGTTTAAATGACTGCAATGATTGGAAATAGAAGAGGAAAAATCAAAATGGAAATAGGATACGCATTAACTTGTTAACTATATCTAAATTAACATCAATTTGAAGGCACGTAATATATAGTTCTATAGCTAAATATAAGGAACTATCACAATCTATCAGTACAGAAAATACAGTAACAACAAAGAAGTTAATATCAGTAACACCCAGTACAGTTTATTTAATATTCATGAGCAATTTGGAACATGCATTTGAAAGAGGTTCTTTCAAATATAGTTGCTTGCGCGTGACTTATTTTATTTTTGCTAATGGAACAATGTTAAGACGACACGATGATAAGTCTTTTAAAGATACATCTTCTCTCATTTTGAGCCCGCATTCTAGTACGATTTCTCTCGGCTGATATATACTGTGACTAGAGTAACGAAAAGATGCACCCATTTGCCAGTGTTTATCATCTACACTTTCTCTGTGTGTTCCCAAGTATAGCAAGCTTGGTGCCACAGGGAGAATAGAATGTGCGTCAGTGCTGGAAACTCTGCCTTGCTCTAATCATTACAGATCTCCTCTTGAGACATGGTAGTCCACCTCATCCTCACTGGGCCTGAAACAAGTAGATATAACATCCTCTCTTAACTAGAAACATCATACTGTCCTCCTTGCTAGAGGGTATGTATAAAGATCACGAGCCATCAAAAGCGGACAGGGTTAAAACAAGTGCTATTTTAATGTAGAATACAAACCTTTAATCATTCCTACTAAAATAAACTAACATACTTCCTAACCCTTTTTTACTAAAGAAATACCTTTGATTTTATTTATTTATTTATTTTTAATTCATAGACTACTTATTAACAATTCATTCTGAAATATGTCTCTTTCAAATGGCAAAAGGTATATCTAAATCGAAAGAAAAAAAAAAGTTAGTTTCACACACAGTTCCATTCTATCCCACAAGAAGCTGCAGGAGTGAGAAAAACAGCTCTGAGTCAAGTGAAAGCATGTAGAAATCTTTGGCTTTCTTCCACACTCTACAGGGTATATTCACATCTTGACAGGGTAGGCTGTAGAGTTTCTTATCAAGTCAACACATCAAAGTGTCTTCTAGGACATTGTTCTCTCATAAGTGGGAACAATCCATGGCCTGGAGAACTGATTGCCGACATTGCATCCAAGACAAATGCAAGACTGCAACATGTTGTTGACATATTAGGTTATAGCATGTATGTTCCAATAGAGTATTAATGTAAGTAATATCACTCAAATCCCATTTCAGGCCTTTTTTGCAAATGCATTCAGCACAGCTCCAGTAGAAATCAATTCCTATATGAGAAATACTAGGTCTGAGAAGCCAAACAATTCCTCTTTCATGATTAAAAGCCCTATCTCCTTCCTTTACAGCATGATGAAATTAGTTCAAAGAAAAGTTTGATTTTCCTTTCATATCCTCAACTGAAAATGTTTTACTCTGGTAAATAAAGTGAAAGCAGAAATAGTGCTTTGGTGATGTTATTGCTATGGCTCATGGGATTTACACTGGAGAAAAGTCACACTTGACAGAGGACAATTTCTTCCCAATACACTTCTTGATTTATAGTTAGTTACAGGAGACACAGTGGATTCCCATACAAGAATAAAGCTTAAATGGTAGATTTTATTTGCTTACATATATATAAACATTCCTATCCCCAATCAGTAGAACATGCATTTGATTTTATGAAGTTCAAGGCTTGTTTTGATTACTCGCTTTTTTCTTTTTTAAAAAAAGTTTGTCTCTAAATCTACTTTTTTTGTGAAATTATCATTGATATTAAAAAAATAAAAGTTTCAGCTCTACTTTAAACGTTTTATGTTTTTAAGACGTTTTAGTCTTCCAAACTCCTCTATGATTTAATGTTTTTGTTATGATACATACAAAAATGATCTTTGTGTTAAAAAAAAAAACAAAACACATCAAAACAACACAAGTTGATCAACCACTTTTGGTTTGTGAAAAAAAAACTTCACTAATTAGTGTTCCAGTCAGTATATTTATGGCTTTTAGAAAAGGCTATAATCTTTTAAAAGTTTTCTCCTTTGAGAAAGGAGACATTCTTCATGTGGAACGTTATCTTTTATTTGCAAATAAATCTTAATCTTGACAGGGAAAGAGGCACCTCTAACAACAGCAGTAATAGCAGTTCCATTGATGTCAACAGTCACCTTTCATTGTATCTAGTTGGACATATAATTTCAGTTATTGAAAATTTATCTTTAACCTAGATAAGTCAAAAAGCAAAGAAAAATGCTTAAATGTTTCTGTAGAGATTGACAACAAGTAGACGATAATATGATGTCACATTACTGCAAACATGCAATGTTACTAATATGTTACCACCCTCCTTGAATATAGGAAACTGAATCAAATGAGGGAAGGAACAAAAAAGCAAAACAATGTCACAGATAACATTCCCACACTCTTTTATGAAGGACATTTAAATAATTTTTAGCCTGACATCTACTCAAATAGTCAATTTTCCTCATCGTAGATAGAAATACCATAACCATTTTGGTCCAGAAAGGCAGCGAACAAGTGCACCAGTGCTGTGTTGACAACAGCCTATTGCAATACAAAGTCAACCCATCCAAAGAAGAGATTGGGATAACTGGGTCAAAAGGAACTGTCAGCAGCAGGGAAAGAAGGCTTTCCCTTTAGTGAAGACAATCACTTCCCTAGTCATGCTGGCTTTGCTATTTATGATACATTCCAGGATGTAGTTGACCTTCTTGACCATCAGGGCACGCTGCTGGCTTGTGGTCAGCCAAGTGTTGGCCAACACACACAGATCCTTTTCTGCCACACAACTTTCCAGTCACTCTGCTCTAATACTGTAACATTGCCTGGAGTTGTTGCGATGGAAGTGCAGAACCTGACACTTGGTCTTGCTGAACTTCACGCAACTTACCTTAGCCTAGCCATCCAGCCTATCCAGATACTTCTTTAAGGCCTTCCTACCCTTAGGCAAATCAGCACTTTCTATCAACTAAATGTCATCTGCAAACCTACTGAGGGTGCAATCAATCCCCTCGTTCAGATAATCAGTAAAGATATTAAACAGGAACACCACACATGACTGGGCACCAGCTGGATTTAACTCCATTCATCATCACTCCCTGGGCCTGGTGACCTAGCCAGATTTTTACTTAGCAATGAATACACTTTAATAAGCCACAAGCTTCCAGGCTGTCCAAGAGAACACTGCCAGAAAGAGTGCCAAAATTTTACTAAAGTCTAGGTAAATTATACCCATGACATTTCCTTTATCTACTAGTATGGTCACCTCATCAGAGAAGGAGTCAAGACCTGCCTTTTATGAGCCTATTCTGGCTGGGCCTGATACACTAGTTGCCCCCCACACACTGCATAACTGCAGTCAAGATGAGCTGCTCCCTAACATTCCCTGATAGAGAGGTCAGGCTGATAGTCCTGTAGTTCCAAGATCCTTGTTCTGATCCTTTTTTGTAGAGAGATGCCATATTAACAATCTCCAGTCACCTGCTACTCTTCTTCAATTATAAGTTAGTAGCTAACAGTGCTGGGCCTAGTACACCCCAGGATATTATTGGCCCTTTTGACTGCCAAGGCACTGCGGTCTCAGATCCAATTTGCCGTCAACCAGAATACCCAGACCCCTCTCTAGCCTTTTATCCTCCAGTCTGGTCATATTCCCATGATTGCTCTGTCCTGGAAGAACTCAGCAATTGCTCATCTTACATTCCATATAGCTGATGATTGTCCAGCACTTTCTTTCTGTCAAAATCTTTCTGCAATGTCTCTCTGCCCTTGACAGAGCCCACAGCTCCTCCTAATTCAGTATCACCCATGAACTTTATTAGCGTGCATTCAACTCCTATATCCAGATGATTTATATAATCACTGAAGAGAACTGGCTAATGTGGAGCTCTACAGAAACCCACTAGTGACTGGCTGCCAGCCTGACATAACCCTGCTTACTATATACCCTTTTCGTCAGACAACTGTTTACTCATCATATCATGTCCTTGTCAAGCTATATCCTGGACATTTTGTCCAAAAGGAATGTTCTTCTATTCTGTGGTATACTTATATAATAGCCTTTAAGTGTAGCAAGATTTCAGCCTAACAATGCATTTAAAAGCTGGTGTAGGTAGCATAGTTTCTTTTTGGAATGTGGAACAGAAAACAAGTGCTGTCGTTGGAAGGTGCACTCAAAAATAATTAAGAGAAATTTGATGTATAGCCCTCTCTGGCACTATAATATCTGTTTTATATTACCATGTATTTGTATTTTGCTCATTATAGCATTCATGGGTTCTTAAGTGAACCTTTAAATCTAATGCCTAAACACAACTGGTTTAGACTTTGAAGCCCATCCAACTACAAACTTGACTAGGCTTATATGAAGAAAGGAATACTACTTTCTTACATGGAAGTAAGAGTCACTTTTTCCTAGAGAGAATATTCAAATAAAAAGGTTCATATGCAACTCAAACTGCATGCTAAAGCTGTAACTGTAAGGGCAGCAATAAACACATAAATCTTAAAACCTGTCTTTTACTAAAATGAGGTGGGAATAAGCTGTCATATTTAATCATGAGATAGAATGGGGCATACACTAATGAAGCTTAAAATTATGAAGTAATACAGATTACTGTAATGGGGCTAAATTGGTCAACTTTTTCAAGTGAATTCCAAGTAGTATTTTATTTGCATATTTTCTTTCAATTGAAAATGACCAACAGGTTTTCTTAAAACTGTGAATGCTTGATGAAGAGAAAATACAGAGCTCTTTGTAGAACGCTTCATATTTTAAGACTATACTGGGCATCCATCTGTATAACTTCAAAGCAGTATTTCAGAGAACATTATAAATGCTAAATCAAATGCACTGGTGTTCTCTTCAAATGCAGCAGACATTTCTGCTTAATGAATCACAGTTCAGTTTTCAAAATAGAATATTTAAAGAGAAAAGCCAGGAAAAAAAAAGTCATCATTTTGAAATTTAGTTACAATTTATTTCAAACTCATTAAATTTCACAGCAAACTCTCACTAGTATCAGTTTTACTAGATTAGATATTAAGTGACAAATCTTCATTCCGAAGTCAGACTGCCAAAGCCATTTTTGTTTTCTGCGCTGCTTTTGATCTTTACTTCATCACTTCTCACCACTTCTTACTGACATTCCTAAACCACCAGTTGTAGTTTCCCAATCTGCAAATTGCCAATATCACTAGAGATGAGTTTGAAATTGTATTCCTCTGCCTCAGTTATCAACTTCTCCATTCCTCTTCTGCTGATAAACACAGCAAAGCTAGCACGTGCTAGCACTGCAAGGAGTCTTGGACAAACAGTTATTTCTTCAACTGTCGTATTTTTATTTTAGATTTGAAGTTTGTGTTCAGATGTTATTTCCCAATGATAAATCTTTTTTTTTTTTTTTCTTCTCTAGAATGAAGAATTATATCCTGAGTGGAAAACATTTTCCTCACAGACTGCCTTGGAGGAAGATACTATACTCTAACAAGATGGAAATGGGAATGTAGGTCTCTTAAATTCAGCAATAACATTTAGATAAATACCCTTATTAGTAACTTATATGAAAACAAATAATTAAATAACCTACTATGTTTTACAAATATCCTTCAACTGGAACATTCAGACAGTTTTCAACTCAGCTTTCATTACTTCAGTCTATTCATCTTCCTCTCTTTCACTCCCCCAGAAACAGACTAGAAGTGAACTACAGAAAAAGTGAACAAGAAGATTTAAGTATTTGAAACCAATTTAGAGATGACTTGAGAATCTCACCTTGATTTAGAACGTTACATTTTTAGACAAAACTGCAGAAACTATCTAGCATGTACAGCATTAGGGAATATGTACAAATGCTGTTTCAAAAACAGATATTGTTTTAAAAAAATACATAAGATAGAGACCAAGCTTTTCTCTGAATTACACATATTTGAAATAATTTTCATATATTTCAAGCATCTTTTTTTTGGGTAGTTCCTATATACTTACAGCATATGGATAACCATCTAATTTAGTCAGCGAACAGCTGTAGCTAACCTGGGGGAAAAAAGATAATCTGAGGAGACAGTGATTGTCAGAGAACATGCAATGAGAAAAGGGCTGCAAAAGGTTTTAGAACATTTATCACCCCTTAAGACTTTTAGTCAATAAAACAGCTTAGCAAGTCAGCCATTGGTGCTGACAAAGTGCATTGATGTGAAAAGCTAAGAAAACATTCACTGAGAACTTAGATTTCATCTTCCTGTGAAAACAAAAAACAAACAGATTATATATATATTCATGTACAGAGAGGATCAAAAAGTACAGAAAGCACCAAAATTTAAGCAGTGTTGAGATTTAATAATAAATCACAAGGTTACATATACATAATTATTGTTATTACAGCACATTCTCTGGAAAACTAATAGAGGATCACCCAGCAATAATTACTGAATTACACTTACTAAATTTAGACATCTAATGGACGTAAAAGTTGACTGCAGAAAAGACCACAATAATTATCTTGTATTGTAGAGAATAAACTCTCTAATTCAGATCATTCAGTCTAGTACAGAAAACCCAAACTGAAGCTATCACAAAGTATTCCATGGATTTCCTAGCATTTGACTAGTTAGAAAATAAGCTGTGCTGATTAGTAAGTCATAGAAACCCAAAGTCTTACAAGTCAAGCCTCTTTGCATTACCAAATCTCAGAATATTTTATTAGTTTTATTTGTAACACTGAACATCTCTAATTCAAAATACTTTCTCTTCCTAATACATTCACCAGCTCAATTAGTGCTGGTAAGACACGCCATATGCCTTCTGCTGTCTTTCAAAACTTTGTGCACATACAAAGAACTGAAATTCTTAATCTTCTGTGAAGTTTCACCAACCACTCCTACAAGAGCAAAGGATATGCCAAATATATTTCTTTAAGTTCCAAAGGTTTCTTTTTCCTTTTTTTTTTTAATTGTATTATTTTAAATAAAAATCTCACCGCTTGATACATGTAAGTGAATAAATATACAGTCACTGGTAAATATATTATTTTACTAATTTTAATCTCTGTATTAAAGTAAAGGTAAGTTGTCTGGACCTGTGCAGTAACATTAGAGACACGTAGATTTGTCATCTAGGACTAAATGATAATAACATGCTTGATGTAGGTTACAGAGTTCACAGAATCACAGACTGGTTGAGTTTGATAGGCACCTCTGGAGGTCTCCTGGTCCAAGCCCTTGCTCAAGAAAAACCCTTAGAACAGGTTGCCCAGGACCAACCAGGTCATTTTGTATGTGCCCTAAGAGGAAGATTCAACCTCTCTCTGTGCAATCTATGCCAGCCTCAGTCACCAGCACAGCAAATAACTTCTTCCCAATGTTCAAAGCAAACAGTGTTCTATTTTGTGCTATTTCCCTCCCTTTTCTATCACTGAGCATCAATGGAAAGACCCTGCTTTGCAACCTCCTTTCAGGTATTTATAGACACTGATAAGAATCCTCCTGAGCCTCCTCTTCTCCTACGAGAGGCACTGCACTTGCAGGCTCTCATCCTGGGGGATAAGAAATTTCATTTACCAATGTCTGCTGGTAAAGCAATATACCAGGCTGCAAACAATCCAGGCTCTCCGTCCTCCATGGTAATAAAGCAGAGGAGGCAGGAAGCCAGTACAGCTGAGCAAGAACCTGATCATCAAATTGAGGCAAAAGCAGAAGACAAACCATGGAGGCACAAAAGAGTGGCCTAGGAAGAACACAGGGATGCCATCCAGACTCATAGTGACTAGATCAAGAAAGCCGAGGTACGGATGGAACTGAACTAGGCAAGAGATATGAAAAATAACAAGGGTTTCTACACATGCATTAGTCAGAAGAAACAGAAAAAGGAGAATGAACCTCCTCTGCTAAATGAGAACTGGCTAACATAGACAGTAAAAAGGCTGAAGTATTTAAAGTTCTTTGTCTCAGTCTTCAACATCAGTTAGGCTTCCCACAGCTCTCATGTCTCTGAACCTCTAGGCAGGGGTAAGGGAAGCAAAATCCCTTCCTTTCCACTGTAAGACCAGAGCAATTTAGAGACCACCTCTTAAGAAAGAAGATGTATAAGTCTTTGGGGTCAGATAGCATGTATGCCAGGGTACTGAAGGAATAGGCTGTTAGGGTTGCCAAGCCACACTTGGGCCAGGACAATGTCAGATACACACACAGACTGGGAGAAAACTCATTGAGAGCAATTCTGTAGAGGACTTGGGTCCTGATGGACAAAAAGCTGGACACGAGCTAGCAGTGCACACTTGCAGCCTGAAGTCCAGTGGTGTCCTGGGCCATATCAGAAGAGGGGTGATCAACAGGGTGAAAGTAGTAATTGCCCCCTTCCACTATACTCTCATCTGGAGTATTTGTGTCCAGGTCTGGGACTCCCAGCATAAGAAGTGGAACTGTTGGAACAGATCCAGAGGAGGGCAACAAAGATGACCAGAGGGCTGCAGCACCTTGCTCATGAAGCAAGGTTGAGGACATTGGGCTTGTTCAACCTGGAGAACGCTCTGGGGAGATCTCATTGTAGTCTTACAGTACTTCAAGGGAGCTTACAAGCAGGAGACTGACACAGTCTGATAGTGATACAACAAGGAGAAATGGCTTTAAACTAGAAGAGCAGAGATTTAGATTAGTGATTAGACAAAATATTTACTCAAAGGGCCTTGAGGCACTGAGACTCTTGTCTCTGTTTTCCACTATCACATAAGAAACACAGGGAGGTTACTTTTCTTACACTTTTTCCACTACACACTTACTTGCATTAGAACTGCACAGTCAAAAATCTCACTCTTCTCCCTGCAAGTTAATTTTTACTCTTTCCACATTACATGCTTTAGTTTATTTCACTGCAAACTTCTGCAGCTAGAAAGATTCCCACCACCATACTGCTACTGTGATAACATTTTTTTTTCCAACCCAGGTTTCTTTAAAAGCCTTAAAAAAAAAAAAAGCAAAATAGCATGCAAGCATACTAATACAGAACTGAAAATAACCAAACAGAATCAAAGAAAAAACAACCCACAGAATGCCATGACACCCAGGGCATTTACATGATAGTACGTAAGTCTTCTCTCTTCTACTGAATTCTGCTAAATTTTTAAGTGGAAAACTTGTCTCATTACTGTTAGTGCTTATCATCATAATTATCAACATATCACTGACTCTAATTCAGCAACTATTTATAGGTGCAGTTCTTTACCACACTTGCTTAAAGATCCCTTGAGTCTCATAAGTATTCAGTATGGATACACTCTTACACGTTCTTAGTTAGCTACAAATCTGGAACCATTGCCAGTACAATTCTTCAGAAGTGTCAGAAAAAAAAAATATCTTCTTGCCTTATTAACAGTACTAACAGAAATACCTTCAACTTAGTTTGAAGTAAAATTCCACCCCAAACATAGTGGTTAGCAGGTTAAAAAGCAATGGTTTAAGTATCACTCAGCTCTGTGTCAGCAATGTGAAGGTCCAAAACAACTGCATGATCTGAAGTGAAACACTTTCACCATAAGTCACCAAAGCAGTGTTAGTACAATTAGGTCTCAACCTGTCTTCTACTGGTCTCAGATCACTCTTATTTGTGAGGGAAAAGAAATAAAATAAGCATACTGAAATTACAGTGCCACAGAATGCATTTTAATCACCACAGTATCTTGATATCTAAACGATGGTTAATGCTGGTGATTGAAAATGGGAACATTACTGTACATACTTTCCCTGAACCAGGTTTAAAACCTGAAGCGATCACCCAATCCTCAGCAAAATCACTAATGACAGCACAACTTCTTAGGATAAACTAATTTGATAGCTATTTCCATCCTTTTGTAATGGAAAAAAAGTACTGTTTTTTGTTGTGAAGAACTAGTTTACAATAGATGCAGCATTCAGTATAGAAAGAGTAGTTTATGGAAGTTCATAGAGAAAAAGATACTGATCAATCACTGTTTTTAACCAAACTATATTTAATCTCCACAGAATGAAGAATATTCAAGATACAGGTGTTAAAACTACAATTGTCTTGATTTGCCTTGAACATGTACAACTGTAGTTTCAGAAAGCATAATGAAACACTTATAAAGCAAAATAACCCAATTCCAAACTCTTTGTAAAAAAAAAAAGAAAAGAAGGGGAATTAAAGGTTCTCCTGCTTTAATTGTTTGCCTGAAGATACAGGCAAGGAAGAAAATTCACTGCTGGTAATGAAATGGAAAGCACAGCAATGACAGCAGAGTAGCAAGGTGCATTGCATGCATCTGAGTTATCCTAGGAATGCAGGGCCAAATCACCAGGTGCTCAATCACTGTTCAAGACATGACTTTGCATTTCCACTACACAAATGGATGTAAATAATTTCTCAAATTGTTGCATACACAAAAGTTCCTTTCAGCACTACTTGGGATAGTAAATTAAAGAGAAGAGGACAAGGCAAAAAGCAAAGAGAGACCCAGTTACATACACAATATATCTAACTTACCTTTCAAATTTTAGAATAGATGAGCAATTTAAGTAATGTTACTGAAATGATGGCCAGAGGCATACAAACTCTGAAACTGTTAAAGCATGTGTTCTAGTGGATGATAACAGCATATATATGATAATTCTTATAGTGCATAATACCACAGTTCCACAGAGCAATAGCTTTTCTTATTGAGAAAAGCACAAAAACTTACTTCTTCAAACCATACAGACCCTTAATTTCTGATGTTATGAAATATAACCATCAACGTTTTATAATGAAAAACAATGTTGATCCCCAAGAATCACCAGAGAATACAGCCACCACTACAGAAATCACATAACTCGGCCTTAGAATATATTACACAGATAATGAAGTACCAAATGTGTTAATGTTAAATTAAGAAGAGATACTTCAATTATTTGAGAGAGCAAAGCTACCACTGAGGTTTAACTCCAGTGGAAAATAATAATAATGCAAACCTCCCTTCTCTTCCTTTATTTTAAAGGAAAAAAAAAAACCACGTAGCAACATAATTGTTTATGACCATTTTTTAAGTTTTCTAATTTCTCAACTATGCTGTCTGTTCTTATATAAGCAAGAAAATACATGAACTTTATATTTTTTCCTTTAATAACAAAGCTAGAGGTTACCTAAGTTTTTTTCCTGATATCGAACCTGAGTATCTATCTGAAACACAGGAGAGGCATTGGAACAGACTGCTCAGGGAAAAGGTGGAGAAATCCCTGGAAGCGTTCAAGAAACTTGAAGATGTGGCACTGAGGAACATGGCTCAGTGGGTATGGGATGACGCATTGACCATTGGACTAGGTGATCTTGGAGGTCACTTCTAACTTTAATGATTCTATGATCATAATTTACAAAATAGCATTAGGCACCTATGATATGAAAATGATTCCAAACTAGAATATAGTTGTTCATTTCCAAATGTTACTGTTTAAAAGACAGCTGTCTTTTTACCAGTAGTTCATTACAACTTTGTAAGTGCTCAGAATTGTTTTTAGTATCCTGTGGAGAACATGATTGACAAATCAAGGCTTCTGTTTGACATAGCAGAAAAAAATAATCAAATGACTTGCTTGAATAGGAAATTAAAACACTTTTATACCATTGCCAATCTAACAAAACAGACTTTTCCTGTAAGTATCTCGTGAAAATGACCTGCAGGTGACCAACATATACAGGTTAAAAGGGTACTTCATTCCAGTGACTATTCAAGAAAAATGGAGAGAACAACATTATAGGCATAACCCAATTGCTCATACAGACATTCATCCCATGAGAATGTTCAGTTCAAAAGCCAATTCGGTTTAACTTTTTAGTTCTTGATAATCAAGATCTCAGTTTATTGAGAAATGATTTTTGTCTATTGTTAATATCAAGTTTATCACATAGAAAACTTGTCACATTCTCTAGTAAAAATTCTTCTGCATTCCAAAAGTTCTTTCAAAAAAATCTCAGTTTTCAAGTAACATTTGAAGCACAGGGATTCAACCCAGATTTTAGATACATAAAAGTGAAAACAATAATCCAAGTGTTAAGTGCTCCCAGAGCCAAAAATATCCACAGTAATCAAAATTATCTATAGTGAAAGAAACCTGATGGAAATAATCTATAATGGAATCTAACTACAGACCATGTCAGCAAATTTTAAGGCAAATAATACTGACAATCAATCTGCCTAATAATTAAAACCGTAGCAATACTTCCATGTAATTCACACATACGTTATTCAGTTCCCAAGCATGTTATCTCATCATTAACAGTCTGTGGTTTTATTTATTTTATTGTTTTTATGTGTGCATAACATACAACAACTTCAAATAATGACACATTATTAAAGAGTCTGTGAATCCTAGTAATTAAAATAGCTTGGTATTAGGAATATAATTATGCAACCAATCCCTGAAAGTAATTTTACAAGTATCATTAAACAGGAACCTCTGACTGTCTAAAAGAGTATGGTTAGGTCTACTTGCAAAGTTACGAATGAACATATTTTGAGAATACAATATTACACTCACACAGAAGAAAAAATTGTTTTGTCTTTTTTTTTTAAGAATACAAATGAAAGGAAGTTGTTAAATTGGTTATATTATATTGCTTCCCTTTCTTTAATATGTCTTGCTTCTTATAGTAATGTAGTTTACGCTCCAAAATACAGACATACTTGCAAGAGTTGACAGTTACCTGCAAGATAATATTGGTTGACTTCTACAAGAGCCTGATACTTATTTTATTGTTTTTCTTCCCCAGTCAGATGTTCTGTGTCATCTAACAAAAATAATTTGATCAGTATGAAATAGGAATGGCAAATAAGATAGACAACTTCCTCATTTATGGATATTTTAAAATACAGCAAAGTATTTCATGATTTCCTTGACTTTTAATATTTCCCCCTTTTATTTTCCTCTCCTTAGCTCTTCTTTCTGTCCACATTTTTGTTTAATAAAAAGCAAGGAAAAAAACACTAAAAAAACTCATCTTACAGAAATAATGTCAGTCTTATATCCTGCTTAATAGCAGTAGGCATCTGCTGGTGAGTTATTTTCAAGAGAAAACATTTGCATATGCCAAATGCAGGTAGGAAAATTCCCAAAATGAATAATTCTCTGAAATGGCAAGAATCAATTTTTTAGACATTGCTCTAATCCAGACATTTTATGGGAGATACTTGATGAAAGAAGTTTCAGGATGCTATGATACTAGCCACTTTAGTTAGCAGAAACACACTGTAGTCTGCAACTATTGAACAGGCTGAGGATGTTAATTAAAATCTTAATTCTACTAAAGTTGCTATCGTATTTCAATATTAAATGTTCTAACACACCTCATTACTAAAAAATGCCAGAATAATTCTGGTATAGCAAGGTACTATATGCTTAAAGAACAGAAGAGATGCACAACTGTTTTTAGCACCTTACTCCTTATTATTCAGTGAAAAAATTTCTCTTTCAAAATATACAACTTTTTTGAAGCCTTTTCCTATGAAACTGGAAGATATTTTACACAGTTACATAATGCTGCAAGTACACTGTAAGACACAACATAGTAGTCTGCAATAATAGCCATGAGATCATGCAAAAAAATATACACACACACCTAGCTGTAAGCTTAATAGAAATAGCTGAGATGATGAAAACAACCTTCAAGAAAAGTAAACAATCTTGGCTTCAGATTTCCCAACAATGAAGAAAACTCAACAGTTTGGAAAGAAAACCTTAGAAAATTTTAATCTGAGAAGTACGTGCTACTGATTTACCTTAATCAAATGATCTCCAAAATTTATAGTTTGCAAAGATATCAGGTAACGAAACAAACAGAAATGAATGTATTACAGGCTGATTTCTCACAGTACTTAAGGCAAATTTTCAGGTTAGATCAGTAATATGATATGCACAGAACTTAGAGCAATCATGGGATCATTTACTCTGATGGGAACTAATATGTATGCAATATATACGATGACCACACATCATGGAAACTTCACTGAGCACACAGATTTTAAGAACTAGTGAAATATCTTCTGCTATAGTGCATTCAGTATCACTGAAACTTGGATTTAGTATAATATATCTGCAAAGAATTCTGAAAATGATATATTTACAAAGTTTCTTAAATACTTAAGAGATGAGTATAGTACAGATAACCTGTTTACCTATTTCCAAGCTATTCAAGGAAGTCTACCACCCTCAAGCCTTCAACAATAGAGGATACAGAGTTTCCACTCCTCACCATCATAGCTGAGGAAACATTAAGGCCAAGGAGAATAAATTTCATGCTACATTCTAGATGCTTTTCAATTATGTTCTGCCACCACCAAAGTATATTGAGATGAAATTTATCTAGAGGACAGATATAAATGGAGGCTGAACACAGTGTGTTTCAGAAGCAAACCCAAAGTTAGATGTGGTAATACAATAAGAGACAATACAATAAAAAGGACATCTGAAACAGTACAAATAACCCAAAATACATTACATTGTCAGTCTACAGGAAAATGCAAAAGTACTCTTCAAATGACAACAAATGGTTTTATTTTTAGAGCACAAACGTGACACTGGCTTCTGGCATTTTAACTTTATCTGCTTTATATCTGATAACTCTTGTTTTGAGCCAGCTGTGCGATACTTATGACTCTTACTGATGAAGTAAATCTGAAGGTCAGACAGAAGGAAACCTCAAGAGTCAGTAAAGTGATAGAGAGAAATTACAAAATACTTCAAGTTTGGTTTTAAATTCAGTATTTTTGCACAGTAATGCATCTCAGGAGACTGTTCCAAAACCTTTGTCAGTTCTAACAGATTTATGAACAGTTTATAACTGCCTGATCCCATATCAGCACTGTTGTGTTTTTTTTTTTTTTTTTAAATTATGTCATTCCTGCTATTTTTAACTTGATTAATATAAATGCAATAGAAAGTATTAGAAGAAAGAAAATGTAATTATAGCAGGTGAAAGCTACACACTAATGTTTTAACCTTGAAAAAAGTAACTATGCTACAAAGAACACTATTAGTATATTTTACAAGTCTTTCTACCGATGGTCCTCTAGGGAAGCAACATATATCATATGATTTTACAGCTAGAATTAAACTTCAAAAGTTCACAGACTTAAGAAACAGCTGATATTTTTATAAATGTATTTAAGCATCAAACCATAATTGTCACTAATTACTTACATTGTCATAAGTATTACTAGCTTTAAAAAGTAGGCAAAACAAGAAAGCACCTAAATTTATGAAGAGTTTTCTATAAGACAAATCATATTCTTAGCATTATCCCAAACCCAATATTTAGACACGTTTCTAAAATCACCTCCAGAAGAAGAATGCAGAGAAAGTGTTTCAAAAATATGAATTTATTATAATCTTCAATTTTATTCTGTCACATTCGAAAATCCTTTAGATAGCATTCAAAATGGCTAAGCTTAACTCTATCCTGCCATAGATCTCTCATTAACTGAATACAGACACTTCAATATATTGTTCACCAAGTTTTGGAACCATATGCTCAAGAAAATCCGTATAAATATTAGCATTTTACCGTGTCTTGTTGGAGCTGAGACTTCCCTCAGCAACTGCTGAGCTACTACTGACATACTCTTAAATTACTAGTTAACAAATATGCTTTTCTGACAGCTGAGAAAACATACTTCTCCTAGCTGTAAACAGATTACAATGTAAAGGAGCAGTCAGTTGTTTTCAGGCCCCAGCAAGGCTGAGATATTATTCTACTATTGAAAACAAATAAGCCAAATAAAACCCTACATCTATTTCACTTCAGAAACTTGTTGTGACTAAACCCAGTAGGCAGCTCAGCACCACACAGATGTTTGCTCCCTTCCCCACTAACCATCTAGTGAGGGGTAGGAGAGAATGGGAAACAAAAAGGAACTCATTTGTAGATATAAAAACTATTTACTAAGGCAGAAAAGGAAAACAGAAACAAAAAGACACTAATAACTATCTACAGGCATATATATTTATATACATTTATCTACAATGCAATAACTTACCATCAGCCAATGCCTGAACAGCAGCCAACCTCCTGGCCAACTCTCCACAGCTTTATGGCCTAGTGCCATGTGGTCTGGAATATTTATTGGCAATAAATGAGCCCACCTGTGTTGGCCCTGTCCTGCTTGCAGCCATCATGGCAACAGGTCTGCTGAGCAACCTGATCTCAGTCTCGCACCCATTGCTAAGCCATAGCCAAAACACTGGTGTGTAGCTGAGGCTATTAGCAGTCTCAGCTGTAACCAGGATGAACTATAAAAAGGTTTACATAAAGCTTAAAATTCTGATAGGTCAGGTGTCTATTTATTAGGATTTCTGGTTTCTTTTGTCAACCTTCTTAAATCTTCTTAAAATAAGGAAACATTTCACTCCTCTAATAATAACTATATATTGTGCTTAAGTGTAGCTGTAAATTTCTTTGGAAAAAGAAAAAAAAAAAAAGTGGTTTATAAATGTATTCTAAGAAGAAAAAAAAGTATTTCAAACAAAGTAACATAAAACTACTAGTTCTTGGCCTGTGTTAGAAGATTAGACACCACAAATTGAAATATTTTTGTTGATACTTCCTAGCTTAAAACCAATTATTTATAATTGTTTTCTCTAAATGCTCCCTACAGAACACACATTGATCTATGGCCACTAGAGTTTTGTTATGGATATCTACTGAGTATAAATACACCATTCTGAGAGGCCATTTTATTTGCTTCAGTTTCTGCTACGATGTGCAATTCAAAAGCAGCCACAGTTCATGAGTTTTGTTCCAGAAAAACGTTATTCTGTAATGAATCAAATTGTTTTCAGTCACTTCACAAAAAATATGGTTAAAGTTGTAAACTTTTACAAAAAACAAGTTTAACAACGTTCATATGGTATAAGGGATCATCAAGTGTAAACTGTCTTCTCAGTACTCAACAGAGAGTTGTCTTTTTGTTTGTTTTAAATGTGTAAAAAATTTGTTAACAAATTTTTGGGGTTTTGTACATGTAAAAAAACTAGACTTTTTGTTATGTTTCAAGTGAGTGGACTTACAATCATCAATGAATACTAATTCATTGGCATTTATCATCTTTTTGTCAAGGAACTAAACCAAAAATGTAAAATTATCCCCATTTCCAGTCTTAAAAGAAAGTCATTTATTACAGCAATTGAAAATGTTTTTTGTTTGTTTGTTTGTTTGTTTTTTCATTAGAACTTGATCAAACAGAATGCTCTTTGCCTGTAGAAATGACTATCTCAGCTCTGGGCAAAAGGGTATACATTAATGATGCTACACAACCAGGACCTTTATTGACAATGCTATGCAAGAACAAATGGTCCACATTTATTCAGTTTATATTTGTATCTGTGCTTCTGAACAATCTAGGGTAAAGACTGCATCTGTCTTGGTAAAAGGCTTGCTTTAGACCTCCATATAACCCATTGTTTCACCTGTATTCACGGTTCTAATATTTCAGATATTGTAAAAATATGAAATACTTTATTTTTAGTCAAGTGCCACACAAACATTTTGAACTTCATAAATTTCAAAGTGAGATTAAAAACATATCTTTGATTTGGTAGATAGCTTTGAAGTATAAAATTATGGATCCCCATATTTTGGGAGAATCAATTCCATCAGGATGGTCATGAATGTAAGTAATCTGAATCAGCCATAAGGTAACTAATGCACATTATTAGGTATTGCTTCAAAAATCACGTTGCTCATTCTGAGTTATGTTAAAAGACGTGAAGGATTTTGTCTATATACTGTTACAAAAAAAAAAAAAAAAAAAAAAAAAAAAACACCTGTATCACTTAACTGTTGCCGAGTTAGTATCTTTGTAACTCTAGCCTAGAACACAAACCTCAAGATCAACTGTTCTGTCATAGGTTATTCAATTACATCCTCATAAGTACAGTCTTTTCTGGAGCCAGCAAAATAAAACATTAACGTATGTGATGAAATAAAATATTTACTCTTACATGTAAGTGAAAGCTGGTATTTTCAACAAGAAAAATAAATAGAAGGTCATCTGAATAAGAACACAGTCATCCTACTGTATGTCTTTACATGCATGTGATTACTGCACAGGTAAGTTTCAATAACAAAGATTTTGTAGAATCAATCTCACATCAGCTGTTCAAATGTCCCTAGGATTATTTTGTCAAATTCAGTTTTCACTGCTCAGGGCCATGTGACCATTTCTAAATTATTGAGAGTAAACCCTGTAGGGAGGATTCTTCGCATCTACCCTTCCAACTGCAAGAGTGAACAGACCCACAAGATGCAGGAGGGTGATGAGTTCTGGGATCTGCTGGTAATAAGGGAGAGCTAGGAAAAGGAGATTTGGCAAATTTCTGTAGATGCAAGCACTAGATTCACTTACAAACTGAAGGAGGTGTATACATAAGTGGTGAGTACAGCTATGTGTAACCTTATTAATTTACTTTGAGTGAGAAAAGATATGATGATGTAATAAAAAGACAGTTTTCAACTATCCTTGCATTGTCCTACTACATTCTGAATGAGATTAATTCCATTCATTAACTGAATTAATATGACTTATCATACGTGTTAGCTACTCAGAACTTTTAGACTGTGAAAAGCAGATCAAAAAATCATATTATGGGTGAGAGGTAGAGATGTGTAAGAAAAATGAGTATAAATTCATTAAAAATTAATAACTCAGGAAGTGTTAATAACCAGTTCATATGCATGTGAATTCAGTGGAAATTTCCTAATTAGTTTCAGTTTGGAGTAGATTGTAGAGTCAGGTATTTAAAGACTTGTGCTTCCAGATTGAGGATATGAACAGTAACACTAACAGAAATACTCCATTTTTAAATTGCGCAATGCTTTATACTGAAAATTGTCAGCTGCCAGAAACTGAGACAAATGTGCCAAAACAGGAGCATTTGGATTTATCAGATCTCTCAACGGTTATCTCTAAATGACTATTTGCTAAATCAAGACCATATTTTCAATTGTGTAAGATTAGTTTTTCTCAGTACAAAACCAGGAGCAAGAAGGTTTTCTGCACAGAAACAGATCTACTGAATTTAGCAGTCCTTGTACAATGTGACAATGCTCAAAAACTTAAAGCTGAGATCCACCCCCGAATTACACAGATTTCGTTTTATTTTCAAAATAGCATAAGAATGCTTTCTTTACAACACTTAAGAATACCATTTAATTAGTCGATATTTAATTTAGAGTTTAGATTTCAGGACTATTGCTAATAATATTACTTTAATGTCTGCAGTGGTACCCACTTTAGTAAGTAAAAACATGTCAAAAGACATTAGGACACATTTGCTGTATGTGTAAAATTTAGGCAAAATTTAGGTAAAATTTATCTAGAAGTTTGAATGCTAAAATTCTATTAAGTAATAAATACAACTACAGGTACGTACTCTGCAAGTACAAATAGTGACAGAAAACGTGTCGGATTGAAATCCCTGAGATTTATTTTTTTCACTTGTTATCTTTTATACTGATTTAATTCTGCTGTATAAAGCTAACAGGATAAACATAAAAATCAAATTTATTTTCCCGCTTATATTAATTATGTATCTGATGGTAATCACAAATATTAAAAAGTTATTTAAATTAAGTTATTTAAATTAAATATGTTTAAGTTGTAAAACAATACTACCAAATAATTTCTATCTCACAACTGAAGATGAGAGTGCATTTTGTTAGATTTTTCTGGTCACATTTTAAGCGACATGTGGTTTAAGTGCTAGTTTTTACCATAAGCTTTAAATTAGTTTTTAAAAAGTTGATACTGAATGAGTTTCATTTGCAGCAGAGTTGAATGCTGTTTTCACTTTCAAATGTACTTCTTGAAAGCTCTTTGCACTCAAGATCTCAGTTACACAAAACTCGTTTCACTTCAGATCATTCTATACCCATAAGAAGATAATTAATATCAAACATGAAATGATGAACTTATTATAAACCAAAGGTTGCTACAGATTATTTCAAAGAAATCAGAGACAACACTTTTACAGTCATTTCCCCTGGAAGCTATCTTAAATCACCAAGACCGAATACAGCAATTGTTTCTGTATATGACTAAGCCATAAAACATAGAATGTAAGTGTTATGTGATAGTGTAGTAAAGTGTCTTGATAGAATTCCTTTCTGTCCTGAATTTGCCAGCTTTACAGAATTCCAGTTGTTTTGTAAAGGCAAAAAATAAGCAGTCTTATAAGCAGTCCTTCAGTTTCACCTGTTTGTAAAACCAAATGTGGTGTTATGTCTGAAGATTATGACTGTGAGCTGGTCAATAACTATTGTCACAGAGAACAAAAAAAACACCTGTGTATTGTTCCAACTCTTTCTGAATGCATCTTTCATTGGCTCAGGAAACACCATCAATTTTACTTAGCTTTGTAAGATCACAAATTTTATTGAGCAACACAGAATCAGCAGCTAATTCCAGTATCAAACACGTAACACTTTCAACAGATATTTATACAAACACACATTCAAGCAGAAGAAATATAAAACTTATTAAAGAGGGGAATGCAACTTCAGCACTGTACATTTTTGTACATTTTGTGTTTTACCCTTCTACTGACAATTTATGGAGACTTTCTTCTATTAACCTGATCGAATAAACCAGCTTGATAGTAAACTGTTAAATACACACGTTAAACTAAAGCTTTAAAAGAAGTGTCTAGACGGTAATAAACATATTTCCATTTTTAAGGATCTTGAAAATTCATGGGAATGAATAGCGTAGCAAGATCTCATTCAGTTAAATTAATAACTTTGGAATAATCAAGATTTATTTCTTGTAAAAACTTCAGAATTCATACCAGATATTTGGATTTCTCTTTCAGGTCTTGACATCGCAGTTAATATAATCGACAACTGCAAAAGTGAGTTCAGAATATGAGGCAATTATTTTAGTTGCTTCAAAAATACAGACATAGCCTAAAACTGACTACTGCTACTAAGGATAGAATTTTAGTACAACTTTCCTTCACTGTTTAAATTTAGGGTCATCAGAATGTTTCTTAGGCAAAATAATTTTATTCATATACAATTTCAGAGATTTTTTTTTTCTTTTCATGACTTACCATTTTCTCTATAACTAAAATCGTAAATTTTTACAGCTTGATTTTTTTTTTCTCTAGCGAATATTTATCCTACATCTAACAGATCATTCCTCTTTTTTTCCTTCTCTTTTTATCACTCATACTAACTCTGCAGGATTTTTCATTTTCTGATAAGAAATTCCATTCTGATATTCATAACTGTAGAAAGCTACTAAAAAGTATCTTACCAATCAGTCTGGATTGTTTGTGGTGTTTTTTTTTTTTGTTTGTTTGTTTGTTTTTTTTTTTGTTGTTGTTGTTTTGTTTTGTTTTGTTTAATTTTACACATTCCAGTCTCCTAAAAAAATCTAGCAGTCTCTACTTATTTTCCTTACTTAACATTTTTTCCGCACTTTATGCGTACCAAGTTCCTCCTTAAATCAACCTTTTGAATAACACATTTAATGTGCTGAAAATCCTGCAGATTTCTAATTCCTCACTGAACTCCATTAAATTCCCAAATTTGAGCAGTTATATTGCAGAGTTTCTCTTAATTAAGATGGCCTAATTGCAACAAAAATTAAAAAGAAAACTATTTCACTTTTTGAAGTGACTGTAAGGCATTTTAGCACGGAGCTGATATTTAACTAAAGTATTACTGATGAATTCAAGTATTTAGGCCTATCCAAACAGTTCAGGATGTTTTAGGAGCTTAACACCTAGACATAAGGTAGTTAATTCTCATGAACATAATCCTTTTATGAAAGCCCTTTACCTAACATTGTTTCAGTTTAAGACTTAACAGAATCTGTTTTGATTTAGATTAAATGAGTCTGAAGAATTTAAAGTAGTTTATCTACTATTTTTCAGCTTCTGAGAATTCAAATTTGAGTTCCTTTAACAACAGCCTATACAAAATGCAGAAAAAGCTCCAAATATATAGGCCAAATTTTATTAAGGTTGAAATTAAGCAAAGGAAAAATAATTTTTCCCTGCCTCCATCACGATTCAATCTGATGTTTACCCACAAATGCCAAAATTACTGATGTTGGATGGTACCATCTACATCTGTGGAACAAGGAAACACCTTCAGTAGCACTGCACAGGCACAAACTGCAAGCACAGAACTTTCTTAACCATGTTAAAATGAACATGATTCAAAAGATATTTTTTTTCTTACTGAGCTGAGCTAGATCTATTGAGTTGAATGATAATTAATATGATAACTAATTAATATGATAACTAATACCAACATTTGACTACTTTCTCAAAAAAAAAAAAAAAAAAAAGAGAAAAAAAGAAAAAAAGGTGATGTAAGAAATAGTATACAAAGGGCAAATCTGATACTGCTTATGTAGAGGTTTCTTAATTAGGTCCTGGACTGTGCATCAGCTCAATTTAACACTGTGAAACTCAATTAAGTTGCCTTAACTCAGCCAAGTCTTCAAACCAGTTGAAGTCCTTAAAATGGTTTACAATTTGCCTTAAAAGTTTAATGAGTATGAGGTAATGATTAAACCCTTCAAATGCATCTATTGACACTTGGCATTTTTCTTCTACATAGATATAATAAATACAGAATCATCACGTATCTTTTCACTTAATCAACTAAGCTAGTTTTACTTTTCCTCCTATTTATTTCTGATGTTGCTGCACAGTTAATTTGCTGATGGGAACACCAGCTGGAACCTCTTGTTCTATGAATGATAAGGCAACACTGACCTCAGTTTCAACTGTGTAGGTTCACCAATATTAACAGGAAAGGCTGGAACACAGTTTGAGGACAAGTACTCTGCAGTTGAAACAGAATAGATAATTTGGATTGGATATCTATTTCTGTCAGAACATCTTGTAGTTTTCCACTGAAAAGGAGCAATCTCACTATGAATTTTTGGAATTAAAAAAAATTACAAAAGCAAAACCAAACCCACATTAACAAATAAAGCAAAAATAAGAAGTAAAAGGAAACTCCTGGAGGAGAACACAAACTTGTTTGATCATAGAATGGTTGGTTGTCTGTATCTATAGGTAGTCATTAAACATGGTAATAACAGATTTAGGTTTGTACAATGAAATACATTGCAAAACAAGTCAACACAGCAAGATTTTACTTGGTTGCTCTACAAGGAAAATAGTTTAAGAACTTCATAATATCAAGTGTGAATTCAAACAGCTTTGAGCTGAAAGTCAATGACATGCAGCAAAAATATGCAATCCCCAAAAAATGCTGTTTTAGGAAACACTTTCAGATAAGAGCCACTTGTGAGCAGGAAATGCTGTCTTAGTAGCTAAAAAAAGTACAGCATGCATTCAAAATCATTAACTTTTTCAGAGGACCTAATAAAAGTTAAGACCACAGGACTGAAAGATATAATTCAAAACATCTATGCATAAAAAGACTGAATAGAATTTCCACAGTCTTCACTTTTCTCCCTTGAAAGCTCAGAAGTAAAGTTTCTGATACTATTTTTTCCTTATTTTTTCCACTTAAAACCTCACAAGTACCTGGTCTACTGTAGACAAGTTCATGCCCGGAAATACTACTAATCTTACGATAATTAAAGAATAAATTGTGCTGTCTCTTCTCCTGCTCTGTTTTTATTCAACTGAGAACTTTCAACCCAGTTGTGGGAAGACAGGATAGGGAACTAATTGCAGGGATGCGCACAGTACTTCTAGTCACATTAAGAAGTTCCAGTGACAGCAGCAAATTCTATCAACTCCACCTGTAGCTGAAGAAATGTAGCAGTTAAGATAACTCTGACAACACTGTTTCATTGTATCACTGAGAAAGGCAGGTCACCTCTATAACCTGCCATACTAAAAACCCGTTATATCAATCAGTCTCGTGAAGGGCCATAATGCTTGCCTACATCTGTAGAGTTCTGTATGGAATCACAGAATCACCAAAGTTGGAAAAGTTCTCCAAGATCATCCAGCCCAACCATGCACCTACCTACCACCAATAATCCCCCATTAAACCATGTTCCTCAGTACAACATCAAAGGTTTCTTAAATGCCCCCAGGGATGGTGATGCCACCACCTCCCTGGGCAGCCCATTCCAGTGCCTGACCACCCTTTGGGAGAAGTTTTTCCTAACATCCAACCTAAATCTCCCCAGCACAACTTGAGGCCATATTGGAATAATGGCGTGGAATAGTAGGAATCATTTTTAGCTTTCTCCCTCCATTACATTTTAGGCAAGGAAACTTGGAGAGTTTCAGAGCTAAGGCTAAGAAAATCGAGAGATGGGCTGAGAGTTCCAAGCATTTTTGCCTTAGAAATCAGAAAGCTGACAACCTGGCCATGCTCAGGTCATACTTTCTTTTACTTTTTCGCTAGGTATCCTTCAGTATATGCGTGTGTCTAGCTGTTGTTGGAAAACTTGACTAGCATTCCAGCCCACTCCTAGGTTATTTTTATCAAATATTGCCTGTATTTCCTTTCATTTAAACCTATTTCAGAAATACACAGACAGAATGTTCTGATCTTTCAAGTCTTTCAGGTCGTAAAAGCAGGTATTAGGCAAAAAGTATCCTAGTATACTAAAATAAATGTGAAATGCTTTCTGTAAAACAGTCAGGACCTTAATTCAGAATACCTTTCCTTTCATGGAAATATGCTCTATCTAAGTAATCACTTGTGATTTTTAGTCCAGATGAGCAAAGCAACATGCTGCAGAGATATTACTAAAAATTGAGTGTATTGTGAAGTATTATGGGTAAGAATTACAAAATAGTCACAATTGCCTTTATTCAACTATCTACCTTCAGCTTCTTGCTGACTTCTTTCCCTTCATGCCATTTGTGAGTCCTCCCTCAAAGCAGAAAAAGTTTAACTGGAATCATAAATAGTATTTACACTGAGCTAAGATGTAGAAGAAAGAAAAGACAAACTTGAAATTTCATACATATACATATTTTTTTAAGTCTTTATAATACTTGCAGAAATTACTTTTTAAAGTGATGATCTGTTCTCTTCTAGGGAAACTAGCAAGTGCAATGTCTGGAATTGCAGTATTCCTTGATACTGATGTGTGACTCCACATCACACTTATGTAGAATAAGAGGCTGAAATGTGTGGAGGTTTGGGGACCAATTCCAGACGTCCGTGGAAGGAGGAGGGAACCACATCCAGCATCTAGCTCTTGGTGTCTCAGTCCACTGCCTACTCCAGCAAGAACTCAGAAAGTTCCTTGTCCCATTAACCTCTTTGTCTGCTAATAAGATCATACCAGATCCCAGTCATTGTAAGGCATCTTTTTGCTCTTATTATTCACATTCACTTATCTGACTTACTACCAAAGCTCACCAGGATAAGCCTCTAAAAACTGTGTTCACTTTCTGCTTGAAAAGACTCACAGTTTTGTACTTCCCTTCCCTCATCAGATTTGAAGACAGTCACTATAGCCAACACGTATATTCACAGAAATTCTGCAAGCTCCTCAGACATCAGAGGAAAAAAAAAAAAAAAAAAGCAGCACATTTTAAAATACAGAGTTATCCCGTACTGTGTGATATGTTACCTGAGCACCAAAAAGAAAGTTTGCTCTTCAGATTGCATTTCAAAAATAGTTGAGTACTGAAAGATTTTACTCTTATTTGTTTTTCAATTCATTTCTCTGTTTATATTGCAATGACGCATGCAAAAAGGATGGGAAAGTGGAACGATGCTGCCTATTAGAGAAAAAGTAATTGTATTATCTAGAAGACAGGTTTAAGAAAGCTCTAAAACTGGACAGTAAAACTACATTGTAGAAAGGGTAATTTGAAAAGGGTATTCATGATTTTGTATATAATTCTTCTTTTATAGTCATTGATTGTACTAAGCATCTGCAGTTAACCAGGTCTGAAATATTTGCCACTTATTTATTCCTGAGTTTTAAGCTTTAATTTATTCTAATCAAATTCCAAACCGACATGGTCTTCCTCTGCATACAAAAAGGCCCAAAACAAACAAGCAAACAAATAAACAACAACAAAAAAGGGATATGTATTATATTATTAATTTCTGTTTACAGGTTAACTAACTTACAAAATCTAGCTAATAAAGAAACAATCACATTTAAAAAAAAATAATAATAAATTCCAGTCCATTAAATCATATCCTTATAATTTAATGGGTGATAAAGAACACATTTTATTTTAGACACTTGTCAGGAAGATATTTGTTTATATTGTATTCATTGAACAGTAAATTCTAAAATGTGGGACATACTGCCATAATTAATTGGATGAGTTTATGTTTATGACCTTCTTAACAGACAGAAGATGAAAGCTTACCTTTTAAGCTGGAAAACATATGATGACTTTGTTAACTCACTGCATAATTTCTTTATGGTTTAAAAGCTACAGAATTTTGTGAATATTTGAGTATTGCTTTTTCACACCTTGCCTGTGCATTGTATAATTTGGGAAGGAAAAAAAAAAAAAAAAAAAAAAAAAGAATTTGTTCATCAACACATGAGGCAAAGGAATGAACACAAAGGAAATGATCTGCTTCCATACTTGGATAAGGACTCCACAATACCTCTTCGTAGCAAGTTTTTAACATACAAAACAAAAACAAACACCAAAACACTTATCACTACTGCAAACAGGACAGTCACACAATTTACTATACAATGTTCCTTTCAGTATCACTGCAGGCATCCACCTTCAACACCCTTCCTCCAGAAAGCCCATTTTGTTTCACTCAAAGAATAATAGCATCACCAAATCACACAATTACAGGGGCTGGAAGAGATCTCTAGAGATCATTGAGTACAAACCCATGGTTCCCTATGGTAGGTTGCACAGGAAGGTGTCTACATGGGTCATGAATATCTCCACAGAAGGAGACTCCACAACCTGTCTGGGCAGCCTGTTCCAGTGCTCCATCATGTTTACTGTAAAGAATTAACTGTACATATTTGTTTAGAACTTCCTACGTTTCCCTTTTTGGCCATTGTTCCTTGTCCTATCACTACACACCATTAGAAAGGGTCCTGCCTTCTCCAATTGCCTCCTGCTCTTCAGATATTTATAAGCATTGATGAGATCCCCTCTCGGTCTTCTCTTCTCCAGGCTGAACAGTCCCAGGTCTCTCAGCCTTTCCTCATAAGGGAGATACTCCAGGCCCTTTATCATCTTTGTGGCCCTCCATGGGACTCTCACTTGAAGTTCCCTGTTTATCTTGAACTGAGCAGCCCAGAACTGGATATAAAACACCAAGGGAGGCCTGACCAGGGCAGTTTAGAGGAGGAGGATTTCCTACCTCTACCTGCTGGCCATGCTCTTTTTAATGTACCCCAGGATACCACCAGCCTTCTTGGCCACAAGAGCACACTGCTGGCTCACGGCCAATCTGTTGTCACCAGGTCATTCTCTGCAGAGCTTGTCTCCAGCAGGTCAGCCCCTAACCTGGACTGATGAGTGTAGTTATTTCTCCCCAGGTGTAGGACTCTATACTTGCTTTTCTAGAACCTCATCAAGTTCCTCTCTGCCAAACTCTCCAACTCGCAGAGGTCTTGCTGAATGGCAGCACAGCCTTCTGGTGTGTCAGCCTCTCCTCAGCTTTGTATCATCAGCGAATTTATTCACCTTGTTGCACTGTATAAACAAAACAGAAATCTAAATGATTCAAGGAATAGTTGTTTTATTTAGGGGTTTTATTTGTCTTTGGTATGGGCAGTGCACTTATTTAATTCAAGCACAGACATCTGTATTCAACTTACTAAAAAAAAAAAAAAAATTTCCTTTCATTAAGCTATGTGATAAAAAGTTCATCTCTACACACATCAAGGAGAAGAGAGGCACATAGGAAGCTGGGGGAACACTGTTCTGGCCTTTCCCAGGGATATCACAGCAAGTAAGAAACCCCACTGTAAAGCGACACCAAAAAAAGTGTGTATTTGTTTGTGCACATGGGGCAACTGGAACTGAGATGAACCAGAGCCTACTACACTGCATTGCATTGCACTGCAGTGGGTCGGGATATTATATATTAATAATTATATAACAGGAACCTTATTTTACAGGGTAAACATTTTTCTACTGCTGCTTCACTACTTTTATAGCCTAATTTTCTCATTTGCTAAACAGTCATCCAAAACAGACAACAGACAAATGAAAAACACTATTTTTAGAAGCAGTAACAAAAAAAAAGAAAAAAAAGAAAAGAAAAGAAAAGAAAAAACCAAAAACCAAAACCAACCAAACAACAAAAAAAATCCACTCTTGAAGCAATTAAGATATTTTGTCTGTTCTGGTATCTCTTCTATGGCTCCTGAGCTACGCTTTATGCATTTATTTAAAATGATCCAGAATGGCAGAATGTTGTAGAATTAAAGACATTTATGAAAAAGATGTTAGATCCTTCTGATGAACAGCCAGTGCACTGAGTCTCAGGTTACAAAAATTTGCCACCAAGAAATTGGTTCCATCAGGAAGAAAGTATTTGAACTACCATGTAATGGTCAATCAGGCTCACATTAAAATTTTCTGTGCTATTGAAAGGGAGGACAATGATCTGAGGAGGGTGAAAATCTCCAATAAACCTGAACAAAGACTTCAATAAAGAAATTAGTTCTCCCTTCAGCTCCTCTCTCGAGTTGCTGAAGAAAAACATGAGGATCAGTTACATCTTAAGGAGAGGAGAATACATGGTCTTAGTCCTTCATCAGAGCCTATTAAGTATTTCCAGGTTTCCAAATCTCTTAATAGACCAAATCAGATGGTAACAGCTCTCTTGTTCATTTTTACTAACAAGCACAGATTTATATTCCTTCTTGTTCAACATCTCCCCTGCCCCCCATATCCTGCTTCCTGGCCCTCCTTCACAGTGGCTTTTTCATGCTGATGAGATATCCTCCTGTATTATTTTTTTTCTTTGCAGTGACAGTAAGCATCTGATAATGGAACAACTCAATATTCATAAGTAATAATAACAACTTAGGTCTGACAAAACAAGTGTGCCTGTATATACAACACAAGGATTTAAAAAGTGGAGCTATTTTTACTGTGAATTTATTCAAAAGGGCAAAGGAGATTAAAAAAATGAGGTGAATATTAAGTACATTTCAAACATCTCCTGTTACTAAAACAATTGCATATAATGTAATGGTAGCATTCACATCACAGATTCCTTTTTAAATAAAATTGCATACTATCACAGTAATTTAAATCAGCCAGTTGTTTTGCATATCTCTTGAGAGTTTGTATTGTGTTTGTCTTGAATAGATACCATGTGCAGCTGGTTTTGAACTTCTTCTGTTTTATTTTATGCTATGCCACAACAAATCTACTCTGGCAACCTTATATTTTTGCTTGAAAAACAGGCTGCATTTAAGGTTAATACAATTCTACATGATGAGAAAAGGTTATCAAATAATCTTGTTTATAAAATATTTACAGAGTATCTTTGTAGATCTTTCCACAGATGTAAGTTCTTACTGTTCCGAAGTTACTAGTGTTCTGGTAGCCACAAATAAAGCAACATTGTTTTTATTTCCTTAGTTTAATAAGGACCTGTTCAATGAAAGCCAAGAAGAGATTTAGACTGCTCTAAAAGGGAAAAATAATATAGAAAAGGATTGAGCAGAGAATGTGTGGGTTTTTTGTTTTATCACACCAGAGTCAACTACCAATGTGAAGCCTGCAACAGCAATGGTTGTTGAAAACTTCCTAGATGAAGAGGTTCAGATCAAGTTAACTCTAGGAACGCTGCAATTCTGACTGAATGTATTTACTTTTTAAAATCTAGAAGCAAATCATTTAAGAAGAGTGTAAGTAATTACAGTGTTCTATCGGATCTAGGAGGCAAATGTTACAGTTTCTTACATAAATCATCCTTGTAAAGAATTTCATCTTATTATTTTTCTCACATAAAATGCTACAAATTTTAATTTCTAGTCTTTTTTTTTTTTTTTTTTTTTTTCCAATAATAGTTAATCAGAAATTCTCAAATGGATTGTGATACTTCATCCGAGTATGTCATTCTCTAAAATGTCTGTGTAAGACTTATATTTGTGTGTGTGTGCATGTGTATTCTACTGTGCACCTTTAACTTGGTCTCATGTATGGATCACTGCTATGCATGGTAACATCTTCAACACCTACCATAGTTTGGAAGGTTTCACCATAGTCTTTTTAGCAGAAGATTGAGCACAACTGTGATAAAGAAGTGAGTGACAGTCCCTCAGTTGGCTACCGCCTCACAAATGGAAGTGGAGCAGAAACAATTTTTCTGAAGATGTATTAGAAGTTCTGTTGCTTCTTGTAACTGTCTTTATCACATCACACTAACTGCTTCCCTGTGAGGGAAGAGAACAAACAACCCGTTTCTGCCATTGTTACCATAGGCCTCTCCATTTGTAGAGATATTGTCAAGGGTCACAGCCTTCAATATCATCATGATCTGTGCTAGCACACTGTGAGTAAAAAGAAGTTGCATTTGTAACTGGACAGCAACTGCAGATGGCAGATGTGCGCTTTTCAGAGAAGGCATTTTAGACATTATTTTATGCTTTATAGTACAGATAGGTTTTACTGCTGTCCCAGTTGACTCGTTAGCGTTTCCTATATTCATTTTTTATAAGCAAAAGAGAAAATTATTTTAAGGAAAAATCTCAAAACCAGCCTACAAATAGAGTTTTATGAATATAGTATGTATTCCCACAAATATCTATATGATATGTATTTGCAACTGATGCTTTTAAACATCATTCTCAGTGACTTGATTTACATGCATCAATAACTTTCCTGATAGTACCTATGAAACAGGGGGGCCGCTATGAAGTTTCTTTTACCAAATATATATCTGTTTCTCATGTTTTCAATCTTTTTGACGGCAGAAAATTCTTACAGAGGTTTTATTCTCACTCTGGTCTACTAGTTGATCTCTTTGCAAAGCACTTGCACACAGATTTTGTATAAAGCAGGGAAATGTTCTCTGTCTTATGAGAGTTAACAACATTCCTCCTGTTCAATGAAACTTCCCATCAGAACAAACAAACAAACAAACAAACAACAAAAAAGAAAAAAGCCACAACCAAAGCTGCATCATTATTGCTTAATTTTCTACATACATTTCTGTTCTGGAGATATTTGCAAGCAATTGAGTATTAATAGTTATCTGTGTAGTCATTACATTTATAAATGGTAATTTCCTAATCATACCTCTTTCTAAGTTCATACATGAATGTGGAGAAATAAAAATAATAATAAAAAAAAATCTGTAAAATTAAGATGGACAAATAATATTATAGAAGCAAAAGCTTGTCTGTCTTCCAGAATGCCAGACTCATTATACATTTACACTACAGCTGGAATGTAAAAGCTGTATGGTGACACGATTGACAAATTAGACCTGTCAACAGCTACAAAGAAAAGGAAATGGAGTGGATTTCACTACAGAATAAAACAATATACTTTCTTCTATGAATCAAAATTACATAGAAACCTTGTGTGTGGTTCAAAGCAAACATATGTAAACAGAGTGTAGAAAACAGTCCTAAGAGAGAAACTCTTAATAACAATAGTGCAGTGAACAGAAAACTGCAGCTTCTGTACAAAAGCCAATCACACTCTTTCTTTTCCTCCAGATCCATCAAAGCAGAATACCTCACTGCCTGTACAGTCTTTCCATTCTAGGCTAGGAAAAAAACATATACTACCTGACAGAGCACCAGATTCCCTAGTGCCAACCTTCATTGTAATTATACAGACAAAAAGGAATCTGAAAAGACTGATGTGTCAGTAGCTATCAAGATCATTAAATCCAACCTCTATGAACAAAATGTTGAGTCATTTTCAGAAGGCTGAAATTGAATGGCTCCCAGTCTTTATAAAACGCATTTTGAATTGGCACCCAGTCTAACTCTACTTATCATGTACAGAATCTGCTTTTATAAAAATTAGAGCTGAAGAAAAGTGTTTGAGACCCTGGTAAAGAAAAGATTCTGGAGCTGCAGCCTGCAAGCTGACTTGCTGAGTCTGCTCTATTTGCATCCCATGCTTAGATGAGCTCATTTGGTAGCAAAGCTCCCAGGTGTATATTACTTTGATTTCCGGACCTTGAGATGAACCCTCACACATCTTCTAAAATAAATTAAAGTCTGATTCTGTTTCTTGCTTTTGACATTTCCAAAACTAATGTGAATACATTATTGATGTAGATAAGGTCATGAAAATGTTTTGACACTTCATTCTAGTTTCACTCTGATATTACTCCAGTATATGGACTTTAAGACTATTGGAATTATTTTTCTGATTTATAGATGCATATATAAGGTTTCTGACACTATTTTAAAAATAAATTTAAGTAGAGGAGAAAAAAATATATTTTTATACACAAAATTTATTTGAAGGCATTCAAGAACTTACTGGCACTTAATCATTGATCCACATATATGCAATTGCAAATCTGAAAATACATCAGTATTACATAAGCAAAAAACAGAACATCTAAGTATCACAAATCAGTACATCATTTATTTATTTCAAAAATTCTTTTTCTATACATAGCAATGGCAGAATGCAGGTATATTTTCTGCAATGTGACAAAGAAGGCGCTAATAATCAATTAAATTTTAAATATCACATTTTCTTACCACTTCTCACCCTGTTTTGTTGCAGTTTCCCTTCAGAAGTTTGAAGGAGAATGACCCTGAATACATTTGAATGCATGGCCTCCTGTTACTCTAACCAAAATTTCACAGTTCTCAGCTTGCAATCTACAGACTTATAAGTGTGTGCCTAACTTGAAAAGAATCTCTCAAGAAAGCCTGTAAAAGAATCTAAGAGTTGAGTCAGCATAATATGAGCAATACACACAGATTTTATTTGAGGCCGCAAATGCTCTGACTTATACATGCCTCTCTTCTAGCATGTGCAGACAATAAAAGAAGGGAAAGACTATTATCAGATCTTGTCTTTTTTCTCCCCTTGATAAAAATAAGTGCAGTAACAAATAAACAATTGAAATGACCTAAAATGGAAGCTAGATTGCCTTTCTTTCCTATGGTACACTTTTCTTTCATACAGGAAACTGAGATTCTAACAGAACCAGAAAATTTTCTTGGAAATTAGTGTAGGAATAAAAATAACAAAATTGACACTTCCAAGTTAAAAAAAAAATAATAATCATGGAATGCATGTCACCTTTGCTATTTTTCTAATAAGTGTCTAAAACCTTTGATCTATTTAAACTTGCCATCAAATCATGAGATGATTTTCCTGATTTATAAGCTCTAAGAAGAATAGAAAATGTAACTGAGCTACAGAATTTAAGAGTTTCCAGTTATATTCTGATCCTACAATAGAATAAGCTGATGCTTTTCAACTTCCCAGTTGGAGGATGGTTTCTACGTAAAGGAAGCACAAATGTGTGCCTCACACAGAATTCGCAGAAAGCAAATGTTGATGCAGCTAAAGATGCTAAATAGCCTCCTAAAAATGTCAAGAAGTGTTGAAAAAAGAAGCTGGTCATATGTAACCCATGTTCAAGCTATATTTTCTGTTGTGAATGTAGAACAACTTGAAGAAAGTTGAAATTCTCCAGGATTAAAAATGTGCACTAGCACAATTAACTTTGTTCCCCAAAATAAATAATGTAAATAAAGCTTTCATTTTAAATCCAGCCAGTTAAGCTTATTAAGCGTGCCAATCTTTTTACCCATATAAAGTAGCATTATATATTAATGTAAATTAGGTCGAGAAAGACTGGTCAAACTTCATATATTACAGAACATTACATTTTAGCAATGTATTTCACTCTTAATAACTTTTACATAGTTTTCTCCAGAAAGTAATTATCCTCTGTAAAAGGACTTGTCCTTACTTATTGCTGGAATTGTTTGCTGCCAGCTTGTAGGTTCTGACTCTTTCCATACCTTTCTACCTTATATTGCCTCTCTATGTTTCTCTTCGTGAAAGTCTATTCTTATGGTAAACATTCTTTTTTTTATATTATTTTTTTAGAAAACAGAAAAAAATACTGGCCTTTCTCAATTGTATTTTCATTACATTTTTTTGACCTCTTACATATGTTTGTTTATCCTCCAGTTTTCTAAATCCTTCAAACAACCTCATGGCTGTAAATGTGAAATATGGGTGATACTGGTGCACTGCAGAGACTGAGAACTGAAAGTACATTGAAAAGTTTTATTTCCACTCAAAGTTTATTTTCAGCCTGAGGCTGAAAATCTTATTTTAAAACTTTGTTCACCAATGTACTTAAATCCATGACTTATTATTGTTGTTGTTATATTATTCCATAATGTAATCATACATATTTCAAAAGGCTATCATGTCAAGATTGCATCATACAACATAATACAATAGTGAAAATATTATTTTTCTTTAACATTGTAAAATAATTCCCAGTTGGTACAAATTCTCCACTTATTTCATAGTTCAAATTTTATATAATTTTTGAATTATATTAATGTTTTGAATAAAACATTGTCACTTATCTGTCAATAATATATAAGTGTGTTTAGGAGACAAAGATGTAAAAAAGTAGTTTTCAACAGTCAAAAAAATAATTCAGGTTAACACAGGTATATTGACAACATCTGTTCCCCAGTTTATATATCTAGTCTGTCTCCTCCTTCACAGTAGAAAGTGTCAAGATGTCAGAACAATTACACACCCAGCTCCAGCAGCTAAATGCCTGGAATTTCACGTCAGTCTCTCCAAACCCTCTGTGAACTGTCTCCAAATGCTGCCTGGTCTTCACTTTTCCCCACAAGGAACCCTGACCAGTAAACCCTCCTTATATTTCTTAAGAGACATGTGGAAATAAAGCAGATGTCCTTGAATTCACTATGGAAAAGATAATCCTGAATGCTGAATTTGAGTTCTACTCTCTGCCTATCTCACTTTCTTCCTAGGTTTTCTCAATGGATGTGTGTACTTCTGAATCTGAAATATTACACTCTGGCCCTACCTCCATGTTTAAAGGAGAGCTTCATTATCAAATGCACTATTAACATGATAGGAGGCATTAGTGCATACTTACTTTGAATTTGGATATATATATATATATATATATATGCATATATTTAATTGATGCAAATAAGCACCATCAAGTAGCTAAATCAGTAAAGCTAAGTAAGATTAAAAGCAATAGATTTCTTGCTATGTTGTAGAAGAAATACCAATACAGATATTACCATCTCTTGGAAATAAACAAACAAAAAAAGCAGCACTGATCCCTCAAGGGCCTTACCCTTGTCCGTCTTTCAACACTCTTTAACACGTGTTATGTCCACTACTGCATAAGAAATATTCACTTACTGTTTTATGTTCTTTAAAATTATCTGCTAAGTCTAGTGAATTAGCATTTTATCAAATTGGAGCCTTACCACAACATTTTCAAAAAATTGTTTTTCTTATAGGCACAAAATTTACGCAAGAATTAAGCTTCTGAGCTTCTTAAAGGAAAAAAAAAAAAAGAAAGAAAGAAAAAAAAAAAGGCAAAACTAAGGCCATTTCTAAATGGTTTTAAGAGTTAGCTATTATAGAGAAGAGAATACAGCATTCTCTTGAATAAGGTGATAAAACAAGTATGTTTTTTTTCCCCTCTGACACAGAGAAGAACTAGGGGCATTAATCTTGTATACTATGTAATAGTAACCCAATTTCTGAAACAAAGTTTGAAAAGAACATGATAAACACTAAAGGTCAAGATTTTATTTCTATTTTCTTCTCTTTTGTCATAGTCATTTAAGACTATTTATTTCCACATGCTGTTTACATACCCTTGGGTAATCCTGCACAACCTGAACAGAATATTGAAGCTTCCTATACTGTAGAAAACTTCTAATGACACTGTGGTACTGAATTTTATTCACTCTTTTAATCTTTCAGCTTAAGTATGGAGCTATTTGAACTTCCAAATACCTCCCTTTCCCAAACATGGATAAGGCAAAAAAATAAAAGGTCTTTCTTTGTGTGTATGTCTTTTATAATTCTAGCAAAACTAACAACTTTAAAGCGTAAGTTCTCCTCTCATTGTAACACAAATATTCCACAATTCCCAGGGCTGATTATATATATCTTTAAATATGTAACTTTACTGCAGCATATTTCCTATCAGAGATTCTATCTAATTTAGTCTGCCATTCAAATTCCTCATGAGACTCGATACAATTTACCCACACGGCAAATTACACTGTGGTTATGATTATGACAAATTCAGCATCTAACGAAATAACTTTCTATATACAAACTGTCTGCTTACAGCAAAAATATTCGGTCAAATACTTGGAGTGAATGAAGAATGAGGAATAATCTCTTTTTTCCTGTAGCATGTATTAGCAAGAAGTTCCTTCATGACTCTCGACACTTCCTTTGACCATATTCTTTTTGGCTAACTTCCAAGTATATATTAAATATATATCATCAATAAGTACATTCAAAATCCATAACATCCATAACATCCTCTGTAACTTCCATAAGCATTTATTGTCCCAAGGAGATGTATCCAGAGTCATGAGGGAATTGGCTAATGTAGTCACCAAGCCACTTCAATGATATTTGAAAAGTCATGGCAGTCAGGTATAGTCCTGGTTGAGTGTAAAAAAGGCAATACTGCACTTACACCCATTTTTAAGAAAGCTAGAAAGGATAACTGGCAGAGCTACTGACCTGTCAATCTCACCTCTGTGCCACAGAAGATCACAGAGCAGATACTCCTGGAAGCAATGCTAAGGCACATGGAAAAGAAAGAGGTGATAACAGATAACCAGTACGACTTCACCAAGGCTGTCCTGCCTGACCAACCCAGTGGTCTTTTATGATAGCATAACTGCATCAATGGACAAGGGAATAGGCACTGATGTCATCTACCTGGACTCATTAAAGCCTTTGGCACATCCTTCTCTCCAAATTGGTAAGATAAGGATTTGACAGGTGGACTGTTTGACGGATGAGGAACCGGTAGTGAGTCTGTACCCAGAGAATGTTGTTCAATGTCTCAATGTCTGGATGGATATCGGTGATGAATGGTGTCCCCTAAGGGTCAGTACTGGTACTGATGCCCTTTAATATCTTCATCAATGACACAGACAGTGGGACCCTCAGAAAGTTGGTGAATGACATCAAGCTGTGTGGTGTGGTCGACACACCTAAGGGACAGGATGGCATTCAGAGACATCAAGACAGGCTTGAACAAGTGGGCCCAGCTGAACCTCATAAGATTAACCAAATCCAAGTGTAAGATCTGGCACCTGGGTCATGGCAACGCCTACTATCAATACAAGCTGGGGGATGCATGGCCAGCAGGTTGAGGGAGGTGATCCTGCCCCTCTGTTCTGAGTTCTTAAGACCTTATCTGGAGTACTGCGTCCACTAGTGGGAGTGGTTAGTACAGAAGAGATATGGACCTGTTGAGAGGAGGGTCACAAAAATGATCCAAGGGATGGAACACCTACCCTGCAAGGACAGGCTGAGAGAGTTGGAACTGTTCAGCCTGGAGAAAAGAAGGCTTGAGGGAGACTAAATTATGGCCTTTCAGTTTCTAAAGGGAGTTGTGAGAAGGAAAAGGACAGACTCTTTAGGAAGGTCTGTAGTGATAGGAAAAGGTTTCAAACTAAAAGAGGGGAGATTTAGATTAGATACAAGGAAGACAATTTTTACAGTAAGAGTAAGGTGAGGCACTGGAACAGTTGCCCAGAGAGGTGCTGGAAGGAAGCCTCGTCCCTGGAAACATTCAAGGTCTGATGGGGGCTCTGAGCTACCTGATCTGGCTTTTGGTATCCCTGTTCATTGCAGGGGAGTTGGAATAAATGGCCTTTAAGGTTCCTTCCAACTCAAATGATTCTTTGATTCTGATTCTTTAAGAAACTATAGAGATAGGTCACTCCCTGTGTTGTCACAGCAACCTATGAGTATTTCAAAACTATCTTCAATACTACTTTCTGTCATTGCTCTTTCCTCTAATTTTCTCAACAAGCTTTATTTACCTTAATGTACTCCTGTCTCCACAAAACTTGCCTCAGAGCTGAAGAAAAGAATACCATATATTATGTTGAGAAATGCCTGATTCTGGTTTTTGTTTGTTTGTTTTTCTCACATTATGTTTTCTTCTTGATGGCTTTGTCTCTATCAAAGATTTTCATTCATTTCTCAATAGTGGACCTTTTTTTAACCAGCTTCTCTTAGAAGTCTCTTATCAGACAGAAGGGGTCAAATTTCAACAACAAATGGACACAACTCTAATTTAAGATCAGAGTTCTGCTCACCCTCATTACTTTTTCTGACACAAACGCTTTGCTTTCCTTCATTCTCCTCTATCTGTTCCTTAATGTCAAAAGGAGGATGTCCTCTTATCTCTTTCATTAATCATCTCTGACACAGCTAGAAGCCTTATCCATGGCAATCTTTCTCTAGCATGCTATAAGCTGGGCTCACCTCATCAGAGAAGAGGACATGGAGTCTTTGACACATTGCTCTTACACACATAGTGTAAGTGCACTCTTTTGCTCTTTCAGTGTTTTATAGGTAGAGTCCTCAGTCACTTGTCAACCTACATAGCTTCTGTGTGACAAGATTAAAGAACATCAACTTTGAGTGTGACAGACAGGAAAAGCATTCCCGCTGCTGTATGATGGCAATGACTGCTGTAACTCCTATAATGAAATTTATCAAAGCTTTCCTCAAAGTCATTTCAGAAAAATTCTTATTGTATCTTTGAATGTTCTTGCATAAATATATATATATTTCTTCTTACAGACCAAGTAAATAATGTGTGCTAAAAATGTTATTAGATATCATCTATACAGATGCTCATGTATATTTAAATACATATATGCATATATGCATCCATATCACACTGTGAGCTACTGACACCTTCTTTCAGCTTTATAAACATAAAATGACTTTTTGTGGGATGAAATGTTACACAATATCTGCTCATTAAAATATCACGGGTAATTATAATTTGGTACAAAAGTTTTGGATTATCAAAAGAACACAGACATTCCTAACATATCTAATGAATAAAAATGTGATTAATCTACAAAATGTAGGGACATAAGTTAACTTGTAGCAAAGGATAAAATAGTTGTCTTAATACTACTTACAAAACTAAAGAAAATTCTGCATATTTATAATGTTAAATTGATCTTCTTCACCATTTTACTTTGTTCATACTGCAGAAGACTACTACAGAATTGGTTAATTAGTCTGAATGTTTGTAACTACAAAAGCATAATGTCCCTGGGTGGCATAGAACATTCACTTCAAAGCTACAGACAATGTTCATTACCTAACAGTGCTTCATGGTTACTATTAATAGATTTAAAAAAGAAGCAAATGGTACCACATAGATGTCTTTTATATTACGGAAATGCTGTTGTTTCTTTAGTATCACTGACTATTAAAACAAAACACATTTTCAGACAATGTTGAAAAATAGTGTTTTGTTTTTGTTTTTTTGTTTTGTTTTTTTTCCAAAACAGAGTTATGTTCACATTTATTCTTCCCAGAAGGATGTATAACATCAGCAACACTGATGACGTTTCCTTCCATTCATCAAAAATAAATAAGGACAATTATCTACTTTTAAAGAAGTTCTATAGCAGTCACATCCAATATTTCAACATTAAGAAATAATAACATGAATGCACTCAAATTTTTTATAGTCTTCGTCAGCACGGTTGCTCCACTGTGTTTTTTTTTACCAGAACTGACCACAGACCACAGTGTGCAAAATGCAATACAAAAACAAACAAACCAAACACACATGCAAAGCAGTATCTTCTGAGAAGAGACTGAACTCTTGAAGGGAGTGCCAAAGTAAACCAGTGACATTTATGATCTTGGTGACTGAGGGTAATCTGCTCCGAGCATGTAAAGACACAAGGTAACTCTGTGTCAGCTAATCCTGAAAGATGACAAAGATGCAGATCTCTTCAGCTAAGCTCTCCTTGAAATACCCTGAGCCTGGAAGCCAGGTGTATCCATGCAGTACTGAACAAAAACTACCCCCAGAACTGCAATGCTTCCAGAGAGACACTGCCGCGTCTACAAAAGGCTGTGCTGAGGGGATTTACTGGCTCAGATTGCTCTTAGCAAAAGATCAGCAGCTATTTAAATGAATCTCTTGTGTATGCACTGGAGGGAAGCTGCTATGCTTACTCAATCCATTAATTAGCCTCCCTTGTGGCACTGGAATGGACTACAATGGAAAGTAACTTCTGGAAACACAGCAATCCACTTTTGCATGGTTAGTAGAGAACCGCAAATTTGTAATTATTCCCAACAGGTGGAGGATGCATAGGGTCACCTGGCTTTGGCAGTCTTGAGTAAACACATCTGGACATTTAGAAAACAATATTGCTCATATCTCTATAGCAGACTTCTAGTGGAAAAATAAAAATACTGCTTCAAGAAATCTATTGCTATGCGCTGAAATAGGAAAAATACTATTTTTTATATACTTAAATGTAAAGGAACAGTATTAACAGTGTTCCTAAGAGTATAAATCATTAAAGTTTAAAGATTTCTTTCCATAAGTATATTTTTCAGGAAATATCTTTAGATTAGTTAATAGCTGGCTAACTGTTTCTCTTTTTAGTGTTTCAGGATATGAAAGACTGATGAAAATTGATATCAAATAACTATTAAATATGACATTTACATGTGTACACTGTCTGTAAGGTGGAATACCTTGTTGGTGCATCTTAAAAAAGACCTTCAGTGTCTGTGTGCCTGTATGTGTGTGTAGTTCTTGTAGAATTTTGAAAGGGATAAACCCAGCCTTAAAAATTTCAGAAGAATACCAGATATGAGTCTTTCCATGATTACACAAGTCATACTGTTTCTGACGATGGTCGAAAAAATCCAGAACCCTTAAATTAATACGACTAGGAGACCATACTTAAAACAATCAAACAAAGAACAAGCATACAAACAAGCAACAACAAAACACTTCTTGCTATTCTGTGTTGGCAAAGGAAGGTAAGTGTTGAGACTGTAACTCACAGCAGAATTACGACTGTTGATTTCTGAAATATATCACACTGAAGGAATCAGAGAACTACATTTATCTCTTTGAAATAAAAAAGGAAGTAGTGTATAACAAAAAGTTCTGAGTCATTATGGACCTATCAAAATGTCATTAGGAACTGCAATGTAAATAAAAAATACGCCCCATGAGTATTGCAGAAGAACTCCTCATAGACCATATTAAATGTAAAAATAATGCTGATTAGTCATACAGAATCTGAAACTCCAGTTTCCTACCAAAGATACAGCAAAAGAAATATATTTATACTGCTTAAGCCCTACAAATCATGAGTCAATGCATTTCTGAAGTCTTCATGTTTTCACAAACTAACTGAAGTGCTGTCAGTTCCTAACTTATATTTCAGAACTAACATCATTCAGGAAGTATGCAGTCATTTCAAAATGTAGTGACCTATGGCATACTGAATAATGAACATTTTGACCTTTGGTCTACTAAATAATACATCCTTTGTGTAATGCTTTTGGACAGTGTCTCCAAAAATGATAGGAGACGTATACAAAGGCATGAGTTTAAACCCAGAAAACAGACTTTAAAAAAAAAACAAACAAACAAAAAAACAAAACAACAACAAAAAAAAAAACTGTTATTATGTAATTTATCAAATAAGTCAGAAAAGGAAGGGAACAAGGATCATGTGACATGGAAGAATCGCTACAGACTTTATTGTCTATAATACAGCCATATTCTAAGATATGATAAGCAATTTACCAAACTGAGACAGATAGGAATGAATGTGATGCATTCACAACAAGAATAATACGTGATAGGAATCTAAGATTCAGACTTCACTTTTGAACTATTGCAACATATGCCTCAGTTACAGAAACAGAGTTCAAGAGTACTAAGTTTAAATAGGTCAGATAAAACTTTCTGTTGAATTAATATTTTTGACAAAGCAGCTTTTATTTGAATGATACTTTCTGGCAATAAAATCCTGTACAACATTAGCAGCATGCATTTAACAGTCTTGCAATAATTCAAACACTTTAGTCTTTCTCTGGAATGACACACACTGGTCAGTTGGTGACAAAGGATCAAAATAAGTAGGTACATTTGGAAGATGTCCTCACAACTCTTTTTCCTCAGTCGGCATGGTTCAGCTGTGAGAATCACATACAGGCTCTGCTGCAGCACCATTCCCAAATGCTTCAGTCTCTCAGAAAATGTTCTACAATCTGACAGAACCTTCAAATAGTTGTCGCATCAAAAGCCGATGACTTAGATACTGCCCAGAAAATTGTTTCTATCAGGCTTATTTCAGGTGATCCCCTCAAGTGCCTGTGAGCATCCTGGTTTGCAGAGCCACACTCCCAGTTGGGGCTGTTCTCAATAATTCTCTTACAGACAGGGTTTTACACAGTCTGACCCCTGGCTTTACCAATTTTGATTTCATTAATTTCTCATGTGAAATAGCTGTACAGGAAAATCAATATGAAGTCCAAAAATATGACACAGTAGGATCAAAGAATTTTGCTTTCTGTGACTGAAAAACAGCATATACAATATTTCCTCTATATAGCTGTGCAAATGGAATCCCCATCTTCCCTAACAGTAGAAAGGAGTCATACACAGTCGAAATACATTTTTGTCCCTTGTTTTCTTCAGTGCTACATTGATTTTGTTTCTTGAAATATTTAATTGTGATGTTTCGTAAGGTCAATGTAAGAAGTTTACAACGCTATATTTCATTTTTTTCAAATGTTCTTGCTGGTAACAATGAAAAGAATAATATCATATGGATTGTGTTGTACACATCAGTAAGATTTCAGTGCAGTATCAGAACTCTTTTAACAGGAATAATGTTTCTTAGGAAATGAAGGCAGGTGAAAAATTCATTTAATGCTTGAGTCGTCTAAGCAAATTAACTATTTCTTCTGTGTACAATACATTACTTACTTTAAGACATAAATAACTCATTAGAAATACAATGAAGAGTCTAGAAACTGAAATGCAAACTCGCATTTACAGATACCTCTGACACCTTACCCTACCCATTTCAGCAAACCAATTCTGCAATATCAAGGTCTGTCAGTAAAATATTTACTAAATATTTACTAAATTAAAATAATTACTGTATGGAAATTTATTCTGAGTATTATGTGGCCAGTAACTAACCGTTACTGTGATCAAGTCTGTTAACTTCGGAGAAATCAAAGAAACTGTGAAAAATACCTGTGCTTTTGTACAAAAATATGATTATGTAATAATAAAATTATGCTTGTACTAGATTCCCTGAGTTGTGAAACCACAAAATGGTGTTAGGAAGACAAGCCTTTCACGTGAACAAGCCATGCAATGACACAGGACACTAGGCACTATCAGTGGTGGGTGTTCAAAATTAAATTATTCCAGGATGGTATACCACCAGACAAACAGAATTAAACTCAGATTACAAAAAGTGACACAAGCAGAGTGGATCAGGATGACAGACATATTTTTTTGTCTCATAGTCTCTGTACTGCTCCCTGTTTTCAAGTGCACCACTCAGGAGGGTGGAGGAGAACAGTAAGCATCTTGCACCATTGTGCCTTTTCCCCCTCAACTAGCAGAGATGACAGATATGCCAGAAAAGTACACTGCAGCATGCTAAAAGATAAATGATGTTTACTGTGTACACTGAGTAGCTCAGGAATACTTTCTGTGGTACCAAAAAGCAAAACTCCTGGTGAACCCACGAGACCTGCTCCACAGTAGCTTGATCCAGCCTCCAGTAGGCACAGCCTCATGCCCAAACAGCCAAGAGGCATTCAGAATCTGATACAAGCACTTTATTTAACTAAAGTAATATGAATATCTAATTCATAAAGAGATAAGAAGGTACAAGAAAAAAGTCCTCAATTTCTGGAGTGAATGTTTCACTTCAAAATGTATTATGCTATATTCTCTGTAATCCAATCCACACCAGGGAAACGATGTCTGAATCCTGATGAAGAAATTGTATTTGAACAGCTTGATTGCTATCATGCACAAGCACTGGGAGTTTGGCTTTCAACGTTAGCAAAGTCTGGTGTGCTCTGCTTTATGCATATAAACAATTTCCCCATGAACACATTGTGCAAGCTGTAGACATGGTATTCTGATATTCTGATACGGCAAGCTGTAGATACGGCACCTCCTTTCAGTGCTTAGTGCTTTCAAATGGTCCTCCTTTTTGGTGAAGTTTTGATACAAATCTTTCAAATAAATTGCTACTAAAGTTGTCATGGGTAGAGAACATCATAAAAATGGATGATGAGAACTCAAGAAAATCCACTATCTTATTTCAACTTAAGCAGAAAAGAAACTGTTGATGAGGGGAATAAATGAGGAATAATCAAAGGGGACAAAATGTAGGATCCAACACCTTTAAATAGGTGTTGTATCCAACACCTTGACATATGAGGATACTCATACAGAAAGACTTTTCCCTTAGGAAAGAGCCAAAACTGTGTGCATGGAGTGCTGCTCAGCCTGTAGAATAAAAGCTTAAAGAAAAAGGTAGAACATGTTGAAGGAATGTGCATTTCTTTCTTCTAGTTCTTCAAAGTCACTAAATAACACAGGACATCCTGATGCACATAATTCTCACAGAATTAAAATCAAAGGTACTATTTTTAAGAGCTTACTGTCTCTGCCACTCTGTCACGTATTTCAGAAGTATTAGATGATTGACATGTCAAAAGTTCTTCAGTATTATGGGACTGCCCTCAGATTAAGGCAAGGAAAGTGATCCCCACTGCCAAAGTATGTAAAGATGGTTCACAGTCCAAGAGTTTGATGGTGAAAATGCATATCAACATTTGTACATGATTTTGAAGCAAGTGAGGAACGTAAATATTTTTCAACACCCTAGTTAACATCTCAGCATTCTTGGATAAATATCTTATGAAACCTGTATGTCTTCACAGGACAAAAACTAAAAAAAAAAAAAACACCAACCACATATTTCATTGCTAGCATCATTCTGCAACACTGTAGTCCATAAAGCATAGGCCTTCAGAGATTTGCCAGCTACCTACAAACATTCTTCAAAAAGGCTGCATAAAAGGCTTACTTAAAAGACTCAAACAACCTGAAAACAAGATGCCGTTATTATTTGAGTTGTACGATCGATAATTCACTGTTACATACTGAACTCCTGGATCACCTTTCCTTTTTCCATTATTTTTAGTTCCTTATTTTTTAACTTCTTGCTTTCCTTGACTTCTGCTGCTTTCTACTTCTATAAGATTTATTGCTGGGAGGGATTTAAACCCACAACTAGTCCATCCTGTTGGGTCAGTGTCAACTAGCCTAGTGTGAAAGATACTTTTGTTATTTTCCTTTAGTTATTTTCCTGAAAATTGCTTCTTCCTTTTCTAGATTAACTGAATAGTTTTATGCTTCCCAAAATATCATATAACATTTCAACCACTTATCTACATATTATTAAAAAAACACAAAAACAGTACAAGATTATGTTAACAAAAATTCAGTATAGGAAGACATATATATGTGTTTATAAAACACCTTGTGTTTTATAAAACTGAGCAAACAAACTCTATGAAATAGGTATCAATGTATTTAATGTATTTTGCACATATTCTTCAGAAAGAAAACAAATATTCATTAGTATGTGCACCTCTGTGCCTTCTAAACAAATATCCCACAGGCACTACATAAAAAGATTTTGAATGTGCTAACACTATGCTGCCCCAGCATCTTCAAACAGCAAAATAATCAGTGATTTATGGACTGAGAGAGTCTGAAGAACTTCCACAGAATACACAGAAGAACAAACAATGGCACAAAAGGTTGACAATGATGTATCAGTCAAGACATTTTTTTTTCTCCGTAGACAAGGTACAACCATTTTTCTTGTAAATAGGAATTTCATCATATTTCTGGTCAATGTGGTGATATCACCCCAGCCTTGATAAAAAGTCTATAATATGCCTGAAGAATAAGTATCGAACACTAAATCAAAGTCCCTTCGTGGGAGCAGGCACATACTATAAGGCAATGAAACATTTCCCAATTTCCTTTCCTATTTCTAGTTCTTTGAAACAGAGTAGATTTGTGTTGTTTTGCTGGTTAAGATTTTAATCTATCTTTACACTGGTAAGTTTCCAGAAATTCAAAATAAGAACAAAATAAATTTTGTTCTGTATTTTGTATAAGTTTCAGAGAAAAAAAATGCAGAAAAAAAGTTAAAAAAATACATTCAACTTTACTTATTAAAAAAATACACTGAAGTAAACACTCGTGCTGAAGAAGTTGATGTTTGAATAAGCATTATGACAGATTAAGGTTGTGATTAATTAAAGTTCCAGGTTTGGGTAATCATCTCAAATTTTCATTCTCATTAAAATTCCCTTGAACTTTTATATTAATCTTGGAATGAGAGACTGAAGTGATATATTTTTGTTTATTTCCCAATCAGCCTGAAACAGGACCTTTCATCAGCAACTTTTAGGTACGGAAGATTGATTACATGAGGAAGGTTAAAAAAAAGTAAGAGAGAGACACGCCCATAGGAATTATGCCATCCAGAAAAATTGTGAGGAAAATAAAATGGGAATTTTCTGTCCTTTGAAGTTCTTGGAGAAATGCCCTAGTTATATAATTAGCAACAGTGATGTTCCTAATCTTTCTATGTGCCAACAGTGGTCAGACTTAGCCTAAACAATCAGATGGAGACAAGGTAAACACTAGTAGGAAGAGAAGACAAAAGCAGTATCTCTAGAAATTGCATGGCATTGCCATACACAGTAGTTCTGGAAAAAATGAAATGCTTCCCTATACATATGTATTTCACTTTCATTGCATATTAGAATTTTTTCTGGGTTAGATATGTAACTATTAAAATGGTAATAAGCAATTGATAAATAAAAAAGCATAATGGTTACAGAAGATGATATGATACCAAATGATATTACTTTTCAAAAGCTGCAAAATATCAGTTTATAAAACCTGAAATCCAATTTTGCATTGGATTTAATTAAAATTTCATCAATTTCAAGTTGATGTACAACTAGAATGCATTAATTTGTTTTTGTGTTGAACATTATTCATACGTATTTAAAATTAGATGAGCTTTTCAGCTACCATACAAAAATAAGTGAAAGCAGATTCAGCGAACTCTAGAATAGTATTAAGGTTAATAGGTGAAAACTGGTGATCTTAAAACATAATAGGGGTGCTCTTAAAGTAGGTCCACGGAAAAATATTCTGAACTAAACTTTTAGTTAGTTTTGATTAGGTCACTGGGTAAAGGACAAAACCTTTCTATTTTTGCTATACAGAAAATGACAATAGAGAATGCAGTGGCCCTAAAGGAAAAATGGCCCAGACGATTTCTGCTCAGTTCTTTATTTCCTCAGTACAAACAGAACTATAATTTAAGTGTCAAGTAAAATTATGCTAGACAGGTTTTCCTTGTCCTTGTTTGTTCACATCAGAAAATTGGCATGTTTTTTTTTGTTTTGTTTTGTTTTGTTTTGTTTTTCCAGTTCAGCTGGGAAGAAACAAGCAACCTGAACTAAGGGACTCAGGTTTGAAAGGATGACAGTAAATGAAAGAGAAGTCTGAGCAGCGCTCTGTACTTAACTTCAAGTACCTTGAAAAACAACAACAACAACAAAGAAAAAAAAAACAAAAAAACATCTATTTAGGGATAAAAGACTACTTCAGAGTGACCAATAACTGCAATCTGAATCTTTTCATGAGAGAAAACAAGACCTAAACTCTTTAATTTGACACTGTTTGTTGAAAAAAAAAAAAAAAAAAAAAAAAGGCTGTGATATTTTATTTTTTACTCTGTCCCTTATTCCTACAGACCTACAGTAGAAACAGGATCAATAAAACATACTGTTTCCCATCCCACATTGAAGCAATCAGTTTGGCAGAATTTTGAAACATTATAGTTTTTAGATGTTTCTTACAAAGAATTGAAACTTTAATAAAGTGTCACCTAACTCTAAGATAATCTCTAAGATAAGTAACTGATCTTTCTCTTTTCTCTAAGAAATTTATTTTGACTCATTTTTTCAGAACAGTCTAGAAGGGAATCAGTTGAGTTTTCAGGACCGAAGGTACCCAATTAGCAGTAATTTATTTTCATCCTCTTGATGGATACTTCAGACATAAGGGACCAATGGGAGAAATTGCTAAAGGCATCTAGGTCTATGTAGAAATTGATCCAGGAGAGATGGAGGTAAGGAAACCTAGGATTACAAAGTAGCATAGATTTCTCCTGCCATATCTCTATGGAAGGACCTTCTTGCCTCTTTTCTCTCCAGTAGCACACAAGCAGTGACTTTGAAATAAAAATTATCCTAAAAAAGCAGATACTGCCCATGTCCTTAAAAGAATGACTTTCTAACTGCTCTTCTCCATAGTAAGCCTCAGATAGAAAAATGCAGAATTCAAGCGGTACAACTTGGAAGACTCTGAATGGAAATGGAAACAGATCAGTAGTCCTCTGGGATGAGTAGTTCTTCTCTTCTGGGACAGGCACTCAAAACTGAAGCATTAACTCTTTAACACCCAGTGCACTGCATGCTGTTATGATATGGAATACTGATAATCAAAAATCATGACAAGCTTTTAGTAAGTACTTTAAAGTGAATTAAATTCTACTTTCAAAAAGTTCTATTATTATCACCATTACTTTTGATCCCTAAAGTCAGAATGCTACCACACATGTTTAAAAGATAAAATATTGCTACTCTCAAGATCAAAACTGCCATCTGCTTCTTCCCTGCAATCAATATCAGATAAAAAATAAATCTATGAAGATATGTTTTGATACAAATACTTCACCTCACCTTTAGGGAAAGAAATGTGTTATTAATTGTAAATACGCTCTGCGAAGAAGCAAAGATTTTTACTTGACCAGTGCCTTTTGTTTGTTACTGTTCAAGAGTGACTTGGATCCTAGCAAAAACATTATCTGCAAAGGATGCTGAAGAATACTCCAGTAAGGAATACATTTCATTTATAGACGACATCAGTTCACAGCCACATTAAGTCAAACAATATTTTTTACTACCTTTACATTAGTGGAGTGATTTATTTTTTCAATAAAATACTGAAAACTATTAAATATTCTCACTCACAACATGATGTCTCCTGTATCAAGTCAAATCTGTTGTATAGAAACATCATTTCTCCATATTTTTAATGGAAGAACAGCAGACTATCACGAACAACTACAACATCCTACGTCAGTAAATATCTCTGTACCAATAACTTCAGAGAAAGGCTCTCTGCATTAGGCAGTTACAAACTAGCTGTGAGAGAACTTTCCTCTTAAATTTGCAATACCACACGAAGTCTGATTTATATCTTATAATTTGATCTACAGATTTCCACATTAACAGTATTGCTCCTTAACACCAGATGGATTCCATTCCATTTAAATGATTATTCCTTTTTCAGATATGCCTGATTAGACACAGTGGCCAATAACTGCATCTTTTGTGGGAAACATGCTTTAAAAATTCATTTCCTTCAGTCAAAGAACATACTTTACCTTTCCATTCTACCTTCCCTCTTACTAATGTTAAATAGCGTAGTCTTCTCTGTCTATATTTAATGTCTTTCTTTCTACTAGCTTTAGTTTTCTTTCTCTGTCTCCTATTAATACTTTTAAGTAAAGCATGTAATAACTACAAAATATTCAAAATCTGTGTTATGTGGAATGCTGACTTTCTCCTCAGATTGTCTTGTGTGTCACTCACTTAATGTTTTTTTTTTTTCTTTTTTCTTTTCTTTTTTTTCTTTTTTTTTTCTTTTTCTGCATTATATTAATTGAGTTCACTTCAGCAGGATGAAGGCTCTTTTCCCAGCATTTAGTCAAACAACATCTAGATGATGGGTAGATCATCTGTGCTTGATTCACAGATTCTCCCTTTCCCAAAATTACTATTAAGATGGAAGAGAAGCTCCTAAATATGCTTTTATAAAAAACAGAAATAACATTAGAGCAAGGAATAAGTAGATCTGCCATGAAACACAATATCAAAAAGACAGTTTTGTCATCTGGGACTATGTGGACAGCCCTGTGTACAATACCAAGACAAACTGTACATATGAAAAGTTGGGCGGAAATGTTTTTTAGTTTGCTGCTGTTTCCAAAGCTCAAAAACATATATCAGTGTCTCTAAATTCCAACATAATATTGTATAAATTCTAATTTCATCTATAAGACCTGAATTTCTTTCAATCAGCATTGCCAATTATTTTACAAATTAAAGCTATTGCGTCCAGGTATCTGGCATTATGAAGAGCATGGATAAATGTGTGACTTAAGGAAGGAAGGCCTGAGGCCTAATTATTGAGGATGCTGCCGCTCTGGGAGCAGTTTTGAGAGCCACTGT